>NC_065557.1:25795583-26114125 GCF_022605725.1 Anthonomus grandis grandis
ATCCTAATTTAAGATACATAAATTACTTTGGACCTTTGCAGTTCCATAAAAAAGTTTAAGTTGTGTAAGAGTGTAATCTCTGAAAGCGCTCACCAAATTGAAAAGTTTTTCGTCTGAGCATTTGATCACAGATAATGTCTTGGTTGGTTTTTTCAAATAAGTTTCTCTCTAATTTGCCTAGTCTTTTAATCTTTCTTATCTTTGTGATAATATTTATAATAGAAAATATTATTAGTTTATATCTAAAAGTAAGTAACATGATTTGATAACGCACATACAGATGTTTCACATCTAGATGTTTGATTGTATCAGTATTAAAGAAAATCATAATTCGATAAAAACTATAATATAAGATATCTGTTAACTAGGCTATAGTAACTTTATATGTAATGACTGTTATATGATGTTTGTAAAGCATTCAATAAAGATTAACATTTTAAACCTTTTTATTCGAAATATAATTAGTGAAAACTCAAGAAACAGTGGTGTATCAATCCAGTACACAACAGGGTCCTTGTCCAGTCCCAACAGTTAATAATAAATGATGTATGGTTTAAAACTAGTATTGACATTGTATGAATTAAATATGTTTTTGATTTAGTATGAAATCGAACCCCAAAAAGAGATGGAAAATATTTTAGGTCATTTGGTTGATTGACTTGACTAATTGATTCATTTATTTAAATGTATGAAATAAATTTTATTGATATATTTTAAAGAAAAATGGTTGCTAGAGACTATTTCTTTTATGAAGTTTAACTTTGTGTTGAAGCCAACTTCAACAGAAGAATCAAGAAAAGTCTTAAAAAGTAAGAATAGAAAACTGCGAATTTTTGGCTATTAGGGTGGTACTGACTGAATGTAGATGTGGGTTTACGGTTTATTGAAAATTTGATCTTTTTGTTTATGCTTGTAATGTTAAATTGATAAACTTTTAAAGGTCATGGGGGATTACCCTTAAAAATGGCAAAAATATCATTCACAGATTAATTGATATTAGCAATGACAAATTTCTGCTATTATCAAAATGTAGAATTGAAAGCTGTTTAATTTGTAATAAGAGAATCACTAAAAGATTGCATTGTTCACCAACTGCCATATTATAGGCCAGTCACAAGCATGTAAAATGGTACTTAAGAATATTGCATCGCCGTCCAAATTATTATTTGAGCATTGGTTTTGCTTCTGCGGGTTAGGATTAGAACTGTGGGATTCTAAACTTTCATTTATTGAAGACAGTTTTGTTTAGAAATTAACGATAATTCAAAAATCAGAAAAAAAGTTTAGAAAATCCTTAGAAAAAATTGAACAAAAATATAATTTATAGAAATAATAAAATGAAAAAAAGAATAAAAATTGCAAAAGAGACTTAAATCCAATCCATCAATCCTTTACTTACAGAAGAATTTTTTTGAGCATTGTCTTGTTCTCTACTTGTTGGATACCAGAGGCTTTACAAGGTGTTCATTCCGTATCCTGTTGCTGAATGAAGACGCTGCTGGTGTGCCTTGTGGCGGTTATTTTAGGATGGTACTTGGTTCTTTCTACCAGCTGACATCACACGCGAATTATCGCGTTTCGCAATCCGTGTTTTCGCGGCTGACGTGCTTATTTCATACCAACTTAACGCTAAAATTACGAACAGTTTTTATATAAAAAATTTAAACTGACCCTTCTGACTAGGCAAAGAAAAAAAAGGTTTTTCTCGGATTTTCTCTTCAGAGTAAAAAATGTGAGAATGCAACACTGCATATTCCTAGAACTGAATTTGTGGTAAACAAGGCGTTCGCTTATCTAAGTATTATAAGAACTGATACTGAAAGAATACTGGCTATTTTTCATGTAACATATATATTTTTTGTATGAATTATTTAAATATTTTAAACTTTTGAATAGCATAGCAAAGGATTAATTTTGATAGCAAAATATTTTGTTAGCTTCGTATAAAAATGTAAATCGAAATACAAAAAAGGTGAACAAACTATATAACTAAGTGCACTTTACAGCACGTAAGTAGACAAAAAGTAAATAAGAAATTCACTCAATTATTTTACAGCAAAAAAAGTCAATTTACTCGAAATTATTAAAATGAAAGTACTGATACTTTTATCACTAGTATTTTTAATCAGAAAATATGATTTTCTAATATAATTCACTATTACAAACAAACGATGATAACAAATGCCTTTAATTAATTTTAACATTCTGTAAAAACATAAAAATAGTTTTGGTTATTTATACATATATAGCAACTTAATTTTTTAACCCTGCTCTCTCTTTAATACGTGTTTTGCTAATTAGAATATTCTTTATAAAAATATTACAAGCTTATGAAATAAGCACAAAATTGTTACATTAATCATACAAAAAAAACCTCATATTTATCCTTATTGGCTACAATCTGTCGAACTTTTTATAAAAAATTTTATTAATAATTTGGATAAGTGTTTATAGCATAATAGAGTTAAATAGTAATAAAATATTTTGTTTCTTATTGTAGTGTCTCGTAATATTTGTCGAATTTAATTTAATATAAAAGGATAGGTTTGTCGTAGAGCGGGAAGCAGAAAAAATAGAGGCAAACAAAAAACAAAAGGAAAAATATAGCAAAAAAAAAACAAAGGACTACAAAGTTTACTTCTTAAAAAGCTAATGCCAAAAAAACATCCCAACAAACCTATGCTCTTATCATGAAACTCTTCGTTAAAATTTTATTACAATTAGTTTGTTAATTGCTTTTATTTATTAGAAACATAGGTTCAGTTGACGGACCTCGGTCGCTGCCACGCAGAGGGGTTAAATCTCGTCTACTGCAGTTCAACACCAGTAACGGGTAAACAAAATCTATTTAATTTATGCTCCCTCGTATCTTACAACACTGACCACTGGCAGCGGCAGGACCGAGGGGTCGTCGCTTACTATTCCTAATAATTCTTAGAACCTGTAGTTTTAATGTTAAAAAAAGATTAAACAATTTTTTTATTGATCGACATGTTATTGGGACCCTGCCGCTGCCAATTTTATTTTATACTTTATTAAGTCTACTTTATCATAAATTATTTATTATTGTTTTAATCTGAGCGCTGGGTCTTTTAGATATTGATATTTTATAAGGACTTTAACTTAGTAATCTGCTTACTAAAGAATTATAGATAAAATCATTATAGCTATTAAAAGCATAATTCGAAATATGATTTACCGCTAACCTTTATACAAAAGAGAAGATGCTCTTTTTTATCTCTGCTGCCGTACTTAACGATACGTAAAATTCTATCATTCCCGTTTCAATATTTAAGATTTCATTAAATTCTTTACAACTTTGAGAAATATATATATATATATATATATATATATATATATATATATACCATTTTTGCTTAAATTATTATTTTACTATTTTGTAATATATTTTTGTTAAAAGATTAAATTACTTTTACACACATGTATATTCATTTTTTTTTTAATTTCTAGGCAACAGAATAGTGAGTTATGGAGAGAATTATCAAACCTCAAAATTAAAAATTGGTCGAAGTACATTTTAACGTAATTTTCGACGTTTAAAGAAAAATACTTTTTCTTAACTACATAACCTAATAGACATATACCATTACTATTGTATACAGTTTGATGTACTATCTCTAACCTGCTATTTCAACTCCTTAAACTAAATTAAGAAACGCTAAACAGAATCGCGAGTCATTTTAATATTAACTAAAAAAATTGAAAAGAAACTATCATAATTACTTTTTTTATCTCTTTCAGATATATTTTTACAATAGTTAGTTATCTTATCGGAGTATTTATATTTGCGACTATAGTCGGTCAAGTGGGAAATGTGATCACAAACAGAAACGCCAATAGACTGGAGTTCGAACGACTTTTAGATGGTGCCAAAACATATATGAGACATCATAAGGTAAGATCATAAGTTGTTTTGTTTATTGACATAATAAAATGTCTGTTAATCTTATTTTAATTCCTCATGATGCAGACTCTTGCTAAAGCCTATAGAAACATTTTTAGTTTGATAATAAAATTAATAGTAATAATAAATTTTTTATGTAATAAGGCAGTATTATGCGATCTTACTTAAGGCGTTTAAGCTTATATTATTTATAAAATATTGATATATAAATTAGTGTTCTGATTGAATATTCAGTTATTCTTTTCATAAGCATTCTAATGCAAAATTCACAGAGCGAGATCAAAATTAATCAATTCAAACAGTCTCCGTTAATCTCCATACAAATATCAGAATATTTCGGGTATTATTAACTGACATTTGTTATCAATTATTTTTTAAAGATCTTTAAAGGAGTCACGCTTTGCGGCAAAGATTTTGGTTTTTAGATGAATCCATAAAAAAATCTAAAGAGGGTAAGATCGGGAGATCAAGCAGGCTACAGTATCTCTCCGGTCAATCCAATATCCAGGAAATATTTTGTTCAAAATATGAGGAACGGCAGCAGCATAATGTGGTGTTGCCCCATCTTGTTGAAACATCAGTTCATTTTCTAAAAAGTTATCAACTTGTTCAAGTAACTCAGTTATTCTGGGTTGGATGGCATCCTGTAGAAGTTCAAAGCAATTTTTAGCATTAAGATTTGTATTAATAAACAAAGAGTCAGTACCTTAAATACCAGGCCTTACATTAAAATTGTGAGGTTGCTGCGTATGTGTTTTTCGAAATAAATCAGAATTAATCATGACCCAGTATCTACAGTTGTGCCTATTAACTTCACTATGGAGATAACAGGAGCATTCATCCGAAATATAGATAGAACTCACGTTTTAGCCTATCCCTAATAAAATCGTCTTCATTTAGCTCATGCCCTAGTTTGATTTTGTAGGCATGATATTTGTGTAATTTAAAAAATTTATAAACGGTACTTTTAGACTTGCTAGATACGGTAGCAATTTTTCATGTAAGGTTTTATCTCAACATGACTCAACATTTCTTCTTCATTTCTCACTGGATACTGAACTTTATTTTAATTCTGTTTCTTGAAACATCCGTATCAACTCCATAACTTATTTTATTGGTAATAAAGATCCACCAACTCAATTCTTTCTTGCAGCGTATAAACCATTGTTACAATCCTATCGATATCACCAGAAGTAGATTAAGCAAATACTTGGAGCTACTAATGCTATTGCTCACTTTAACAAAAACACCGATACCAAAATACAAATAAATAAAAAAACCAAAGCGTCGAAATAACGTTTTTGTCAAAATAACTTGAATTTTGGGAATATATTTCTTTTCTTGATTAGAAATAATAGCAGGCAAAAAAATTGTAAGATTCAGACTTTTGAAAAATGTCAACCACGTTTATTCATGATACTTGAAAACGAATTAATAAAATAAAAAAAAAGGACAATGTAGAGAATTAAATTATCTTTAATACAAGGTATCCTTAACTCCTAATCCCATTTAACAAAATTGACATAGAGGCTCTGGGGAGTGAGGGATGACCTCTGAGAAACGCAATTTCTGTCAATAATTATCCCCCTTAATATTAAATTAAACGTAATCGGCCGTTTTTAGCTAAACAATTTATTTTTTCCAGAGTGGCTGTTTTGTCTCTGTTTTATCTTTGGATACAAAAGTATGACATTGATAAAGTATTTATTATTACCAGACATTTTAGCTCACTATTTGCTGGTACGTCAACCGACTTAATTTTTTTTTGCTACTGTTGAATTTGTTGGCGACAAAATTTGGTACGACTTGAATAAAACCGCTAATCCATTCTATACGAGCTAAGCCGCGGATATCACAAGCTATATATTGCGGCTCTTAATTTCCCCTCCTTCTTTTTTTTTTGAATGCGTTTATATAAAAATTTTAAATTTGGCATATATCATAGGTAAGCTAAATACTACTTATTGGTTCCTAGCTCATTTTACAAGACTTGACATTTCCTAGCTCATTTTACAAAAATGGCGTCCCGCCGTCATTTTAAAATAAAAAAAATACAATTTTAAAAGGCTGTCATTTTGCTATAAGTAGATGACTTAATCTTCTAGGACCATAAAGCATTCAGTCGAAGCTTTCAAACGACATATCACATGATCCCCCTTTCTATTTAATTTAATTTTTTAAAATGGCATGCCACCGCTATTTGGAAGTTTTGCAAAAAGAGCTATAGACCAAAAAATAGTATTTAGATTGCTAATAATATGTGCCAATGCATTTTAAAAACGGGTGGCAAAGTCAACAGCAATCCTTTTAAAGAGACTTTTCACGTTGTACATAAATGCGTATCAAAACATTTTCATTTCTTTGCAGCACATTGCTTGCTTCATATACAACGCATTTCCTGCACCAGTCTCATCTTTGCCTTACTTTTGATCCAGTAAAAGCTTTTCCTATTAGGTCTGTTTTCAGATAATGTCTCTAAAATATCCTCTTATTACACTGGCATAAAATTCCTCTAGCAACTCGAAAATTTTACATTTAGGCACAACGATTTGCCTTCTTTCCTCTTTGCCGTGATAAACTAATTTCTGTCGCAGGAGTCTTAGGCAGTATTTTTCAAAATTACGCGATGCCGACTTGGCAATTTCTTAAGTTAGCTTCTATTTTTTTATACAGCTAAAGATGTATGTCTGATAAGTATTTTGTACGATTCCTCCTTTTAGGAGAATCTTCTTAATAGAGCATCTGAATTTCCATGGATGGGTGTTCAGTGTCAAAATCAAACTCTTGTAGCATTTTTTTTATCTTAACCCTCTGAAATTTTAAGCTGAACGGCGAATCTGAAGCAGGAACTTTATTCCATAGAAGTGATTATTTAGCTGCTCCATCGCTTTAATAACCGATCGCCACAAAACTTCTGGTTCATGGCGACCAGCTTGGAATGTTTAGATCTTATCTGTGAAGAGTCATTAAAGAATTCTTAAAATAAAAACACAAACTATCAAGCATACTTAAATCTGGTTAGTCGGGGAGGCGAAAGTTTATATGCGAATGAAAGAGAGGATCAGTTCTTGTGGTATCATGCTTCAAAGAACCATACGTTGTATGTCAATATACTATGGTATAAGTTAAATATCTGACAAAGTTTATCAATTGCATCCTAAATAAACCCCAAATACCAAATTTAAACCCAATCGGACCATTAGCAAAAAAGTTATGATAACGTGACTCTAAAATTTATAAGTTCAAAAATTAAATAATTATATCTTCAACAAATCTCAAATCCTAAATTGTATAACTTTAAATCATTTTTACAAAATTTTTCCATATCATAAAGTCATAAAACTCACCTAACATAACAGCAACTTATTTTTAAATGAATAAAACTTAGAACATATGAATGGCTAGAATTAGCATTGGCGTAGAACTATGGGCATTTTGTTTGCTTCCAATATCTCTGATGCAATTATACTAAATACTTATCTTGAAATAAACATACTGAAAGCAAAAAAACACACTTTATAATATCATAAAAATTTGTCACCTAATTTGACAGTCGCAAAACAATACTATTCCTCTTTAATAAAATATGAAGTAGATTTTTTTTATAAAATATAGTAAGATTCCCTATACAGAAGTCAACATTCAAAGTTAAATGAATGTAGATAACGTACATACAGGGAAAAAGGCAACAACATCGCAACGCCGCTCGATCGCATTGTTGATTCCACCGACACAAGTAATCTTAAGTGACGTCGTTTATTATAAGTCGATTGATGCTTTAAATTATAAACAATATTACCGTTTATGAACTCTTTATTCGTTTTTTTAACGTACTTCATTACAATAAAGGTTGCATTTTTTTCGTGGAAATTAAATATTTTACAATTATTATAATTATTATAGATTTCTTTTCTTATAGAAGTTTTGATTGATCTACGCTTTTTCTCATGGTTCGGCACATGTTTTTACTATCGCAACAGCCCACAAAACACCTTTTTGGTTTTTCAACCAAAAACTAAAGAAAAAAAACAGAACTTTACAGAGACGATATCAGCTTTTGCCTGCGGTAAGTACATTTTATATTTCTTAGAAGCGGGTTTAGGAATAAATTTTTTGCTTTTAAGATGTTACTTTTACGCTTAAAATAACATATATCTATTTCTATTTTTTCCAAGTTTAATTAACATATATATGTGTTGATATATAGGTAAACATTTCCTCTTAAGAAAATGCATGTAAACTTGACAACAGAGAATCGATGAATAAGTTTGTAAACAAAACACCTCTCTTGCCTCTGTGCACATGTTGAACTCAAAAAAAGTTGTTGTTTACTAATTCTAGCCTTCCAACATTCTAAGGAATAAAACGTGCCAAATTGTTTTTGAGCAACCCAGTTTGAACTTGAAATATGTGAAAAATACGGTATTTTTCGAAGACGTCAAAACTTTGCTGAATTTTCCTGGCGCAAGACACAATTTCCCAAATTGATATGCACATATTCGGAAAGATCACAGTTTTTTTTTGATTAGACGATACCTTTAATTGACACCTCCCAAATCATTTTCATTAAAAATTTAACAAAACTGTGACACCCTTTCAAAAAACAACATGCTGAGAACAGGCCGCTCTTGGCGGCCATATTAGATTATTTCACGCTTGTGGTGACGTTTAACGAAAAAAACGGAGAAAATTGACTTGCTTGAGAAAAACGCATTTTCTGTACTTGTACTATTGCTGCAATGCTGCCATTTTAGTATGTGTTGTAAAACAGATTTTGGGATCTTATAGATGAGGTGTCATTTTCTAATAATGTACAAGGATATCGCAAATAAATAAAACGCAAAAATGCAAATATCTCAAAAACTATTAATATTGGAAAAGTTTTAATTACCCCAAAAAAATATAATATACATAATATAATAAATAATCGGTTTAATATAGTATTTCATATCTGAAAATATAAAATTGTCTAGGTGGCGCCACTACAATGCTATTAAAAAAATATATGATTGTTGGGTCGGACCTTTATGGGAAAAGTTCATTATTGCTCGTCCTATATAGTTCATAAAAAATTTGATTATATACGGCATTTGAAAATAATAAAGCTTTTTTTATAAAAAGTTCTTTTTCGAAAAAGGTACCCTTAAACGTAAAATTCAAAAAAACTAAAAATGCCAGAACTCGTTAAATTTTTTTATGTAAAATATTTTTTAAAAGCCGAAATACTTTTTTTTATAAAGATTATCTTCTAGCCTCTGAAGCAGTTTGAATTTTTTTACTCACTTTTGTTCGCTTTTAACTACTCACCCGTATGCATATTGTATTTGCTTCAGCGTTACAGAACCAGTAGTAAATACTGCCACCCGGTTGGTCACGTACACATTCGTTCCACCGAATCGCCCGCTTAACGTATCATTGGAGGTGCGACACATCCACGAAACTATAAACAAAACCAGAACCATATCATTTCTATATTTTCATTTTGTTTTCTGTGTTTTTATGTTTTCAAAACGCTGTTTTGTATTTTCTATTTTGATAATTATCTTTTGAAAACCCAATAGGGCATATTCATGTGTTGGAGAAGGATTTCAAAGATTTTGGTCATTTCCATTTCCTGTGATTTTGTGTTGTTGTTTGTTCCTGTGGTTGGTTTTTAGTTTAAAGAAAAATTAACATGGATCTAGACATGAACTTATCATTCAAGTGTTTATTTAAAAAAGTGGAAAATAGTGACAATAATAATCCAGAGTGTATTTTAGTGTACAGATCAAATCTTATAAGTGAGCAAGATGCTTTAGAGTGGATAGATGAGTATTCAAATAAAACAAATACTTAATGGATTATTAAGAATGCGGTTTATAATCCCAAAATGTAGGTTCTCCTAGATAGTACGAAGGATGATGTTTTTTTTATATTTTACTATTTTAGATTAGTGTTTCATAAGTGTTTTGTTCGTCAACATGCCTCAAGAAATAAAAGGAAAAGGGATTCAGAAAGGAACAGAACAGATGTACATCTACAATTGATATTAAAATTTTAAAAAATAATAAAGCAACACAGAAAAATGATAATTTTTTAAAAGAAAACCAACCTTTGGCAGAGATCGTTAAAATAAAAACTAATCCTAACCATGCAGTTGATACTTGTAGATCTCTGAAACTATTAAGAATAGATGACCAAATTCGAGACCAATGCTATGGGTACGTTGAAGGAGGACTAGGAGTTAGCGAGAGTATTAGGGAATTTCAAAATAAGAATCTTATTCGGGGGAGAACTGCTGCTTGGTTTCTTCCCCAAATAGAGGGGGTGTCCCCCTATGGTACAATTGATTAATTGTGCCACTGGAGAGTACTAGTGGACTGTACTTGTTTATTTTGTATGTTTATCGAAGGACCACAGCTTATATGGCCCTGAACCAATTAACTTAATAAATGAAACAAAACTTTACCAAAACAAAATATGCTCATTTATTAGATCCGAAGACAGGAAAATGGAATAGTTCATTAAAGTAGTTGTAAACTATGAATTTGTTCATTTTGTGGTCATGTTCGTCTTTACTGTCTTTTTGTATACTTAATTTTCCCTTATTTACACTCACTTTGTTTCTTAGCAGGTAACTTCACTCACTTCTTACTAACTACTAACAATGGTGCTTATACTCTAATTACAATGGGTTAATTACTTTAACCTATTGTATCAACACACGACGACCGAACTCGTAACTAGCGAAAATAATACAGGTAGTTTTAACTGGGTTTAAAGTATAAGGGTGCTTACGGACCTTTCTAGGTCACTAAAGGAGTAAAGAGAGAGAGAGAGAGAGAGAGAGAGAGAGAAGAGAGAAAAACCTGTCTTGGGTATTAGGGGTAATTGAGATAATAGGGAAAACTTCCGTGAGCAACTTCTCACTCCGATCGCGACTACGACTCGTGACTCGACTTACACACTACTTCTCGACGACAGTGCCTCAACTCGACTGTACACTGCAACTCCTGAGCTCCTCTCTACAACAACTGAGATCAACTGTATATCTTTTGACCGTGCGACCTTTTTACCAGCTTGTTTTACTTATTGGGGGTAAAGATGTTTAATAAGTGCATCTTTCATTAACAAGGGATGTGAAAACGGGCTTAAGACCTAAGAGTCTGACAGTTTTATGGCAATTTATGGGTTATATTTGTTTTCTTAAGTTTGAAACGTTTAAAAGTAACGACGTCAAATTGATTATTTTCTGACCTGTGGGAACCTTCTAGGAATCGATGATGTCCTTAAAATTATGAACATAGACCAATTAAAAAATAAATACATCTCGATGACAGAAAAAGGTGTTCTCTTTCTCTAAAAATCTTTTAAGCATTCTTTCTACAGATTTGCCAGAGGTGACGGCCAATGCTAGACTAAATCCAACTTATAATATGGTCAAAAATCTTTATAACAGATGGAGAAATGATAATTTTGGAAATGTTTTGGATAGTGTTAAAAGATTAAAGGAGAAAATGATATATTACACCAAAAAAGGTTAGTATAATTTTACAATTTCAATAATTTAACCAAGAATATTCAGATGTGTAGAGTAAAAATTGATTTATTAAAATGCTGACCACCAATTTTTATTTTATTTAAAGTAAAATTTGAATCAGACTTTATGTTTAATTTAGGAATTTTAATACAAACATACGTATAGAAGATCAACATCCTTGGACAATTTTGGTGGTTACGCCTATAATGAAAGTCTCAAGAACTGGTTTACTCTAAAGAAGTTATTTTTATAGATACCACTTGCAGTGTAGATGCTAATCATTCTTCTCTAACTATCATTTTGACAGCTTCTATTCTATTCTACATAAGGAAGACCTTATGTATGCTAGTTCATGAGGGGCAAACCGAGGAAATTTATACAAAAGCTTTTCTATTACTGAAAAGCTTTAACAACAAGCCTTTTGGTATATGTGAGGTAGCACTATAATAGCTTAGACTTCTTATATGAAGAGTATTGTAAAAACTTTATTTCTTCTAGCATCCTATAGCTTTCATGACCGACCACTCAGCTGCAGAAAAAAATGCATTGGAAACGGTCTGACCAGGGTCACGACAATTGCTATGTCATTTTCATGTTGCCCAGGTAGAATGGCGTTGGTTAATGTCCGCTAAAAACAGAATTCCTGGAGATATAAGGCAAACTTACATGAAGACCTTTAAAAAAGTACTATATTATATCATATTTCAACTTGTCACCAAATAAGTTTTCCTATGACTACCAGTTTTCATCAAAATGGAAACTGTTTGATTTATTATTATCATATTGATAATTTTAATTTAAAAAAAAAACTAAAAAAAGCCTTTTATAAAAGTACAAAAGAATGCGTAATATCATGAAGCAAAGTTCGTTAACATGTGTGTAGTCATGGAAAACCTATTTTTAAATATATATATATATATAATTTTTTGTAATAGGGTTGTGAATCAGAAAAATAAGATTTATTTTTGTAAAAAGTAAAAAATTAATCTATATTTATGATATTTAGCTTTTGGTATGTTTATAATTAGCTTGCTGCTTTTTATTATTTTTTGCAGGTAGATGTAGTGTTTTAAAATTAGGTTTTTTAAATTATGAAAGTAGTTTTGACTCAATATACAGAATGTTTAATTTTTTTATAACTGTTAGGATCATTAGGCATTTATTTATAGATTTAAGCAAAAAGTATAATCATTTTTATTATTAGGATTACCTATTAGGATAAGTTCACGTTTGTTTAAGCCACCCGATATGTAAGAAATATTATTATTCATATCCTGGCTGCCTTACAGTTTCGCTTAAAAAGAGGAATGTTTTGTTTAGTCTATAACTCCTAATAAGTACATCTTTTGGCGGGGCGAGCCACTGTCGCCTTACTCCCCTGACGCAATACTTTTGTAAGTTAGTTATCGAGAAAACCTTTCCGTGGTACGTTCGTTCAATTAAAGCTATATTTTAAAAATAATGCGTGTTTTGATCTCTTGGCCGAGTTATTTATAGGACCGTCGTAGACCAGTAAAACGGGTAGTTTTATTATGGTGCGGCACATAGTGGCTACCGTGACAGGACTTTGATTGAATTGTTATCGTTCTTGGAAAGTGTTTATACATTTTCGTTGGTTTGTTTTTTCGGCAAAACTGTTTTAAGAGATAAATCTTTACCGGGTTTATCAAAAAGTTTTGCACTGTTTTTTGTTGTTAATTCGACGGACTTTTACCGCGTTCTACTGAACGTTTAGGGGGTTTGTAACCGGGTCTGTGTCGTCGGTTTCTGATTTTTAAAAATCACATTTAAAATGTCTGATCTTGAGAAAAAGAAAAAGAGCCGTAGTGTGATTCGGAGTTTGTTTACAAAGGCGGCTAATGAGCTTACGCTCGGATTGAGTGCCGTACCGTTGGACTCAGAATCGGTGGATATTACATGGGAGCTTATTAAATCAAAATTTGATGAGTTGCATATTTTGAATAGTGAAATATACGAGCTTTTATTGACAAGTGCAACTGAAGCTGAGCTTGAAAGTGAGATCGAGACTAGTGATTTGTATGCAAAAAGGTTTACGGGTTGAAATATGAAAAATTAGTGAAATCGCTGGAGCAACAAGATTCAGCCTCAGGTGTTAGTGATGGGTCCCGCAAAACAACGAATCATATAACAGGTAGGCGATCTTTTAAATTACCTAGAATAGAATTCAAACATTATGATGGTAGTATAAAAGGCTGGCTTTCGTTTTGGGCCCAATTCCGTAAAATACACGAAGATGATTCTATAGATGAGCATGACAAAATAGAATATCTTATTTAGGCCACAGTTACCGGAAGCAGAGCTAGACAGTTGGTTGAGAGCTACCCGGCCATGAGTGAGAATTATAAGAAAATCGTAGACAGTATGCTTAGTAGATTCGGTAGGGAGGATCTACGGATCGAAGTTTATATAAGGGAGCTGCTGAAACTAATTCTGACAAATTCAACTTCAAATCAAGGGTTGGACATTGCCACTCTTTATGATAAGATAGAGACTCAACTGCGAGCACTTGAAACACTTGGCATTACTTCTGACAAGTGCTCAGCAATGCTTTATCCTTTAATAGTCTTGCTTACCAAATGAATTACTTAGAGTTTGGCAACGTTCTAACAATTTCAACATTTCAACTACTCTGTTACCTCGGAAGACGAAACGGCTATCGCTTCTCTGGAAATTAGGCTTAAAAACTTAATGAATTTTCTCAAGCATGAGGTAGAGAACGAGCAAAGAATAAATCTAGAGGCAGAGGGCTTTGGTCTTTCAGGTGAAAAATCAGCTGTAAATAAAAGCGGTGTTAGAAGAAAAGGGATGCTCACGGAAAATGACGCAGTTCCAACAGCTACAGGGTTTTTTTTTTTTTTTTTTTTTTTTTTTTTTTTTTTGGGGTCGTTGGAGAAATTCTTTATGAACACTGGTTACGCGGCGCCGCCCCCAGTACGAGTCGAGTCTGTTTCGTCCTATACCCACTAAAACTCCACCGCTGGGTGGTGCCTTGTGGCTCCCTACACTGCGGTAGGAACAGCTACAGGGTTAATAAATTGCGAGGTAGAGCCATGTATTTTTTGTGCAGGGACCCATAAAACCGAGTTGTGTTTGAGCCAAAAAGTGTAGAGGCCGTTTGAGGTGTGCTATTTGCAGCCGATCACATGCAGTTTTAATGTGTCCTGATTTACGTGGAAATAAGGATGTCAATGACTCTCTTAATAGTACTAACGAGAAAGCTACTCCCGTCAAAGACCAAACGTAGCTAACCAGACGAGTACACCAGTATTTTTGCAAACGTTAAGGGTAAACTTAAGGGTAGTAAATGGTTGCAAGAGTGTGCGAGCTTTGATTGATAGTGGCTCGCAAAGATCCTATATTCTGAAGAACACTGCTAGGCAGCTAGGATATATACCTAAACGGTCAGAGGAAATTATCCACTGCCTGTTTGGCGGACAGGAGGCAGCAAATACTCATAGTTGTTATGATGTCAATATCTGTCAAGGAGACGATTTATTTACATTCGAGGCCTTGGATCAAAGGAAAATTTGTGGTGAAGTTTCTCCGGTATATTATGGTGTTTGGACTGAAGAAATTAAATCCATAAATGTAGACGTCTCGGATAATCAAATCCCTGGACCCATTGAACTTTTGTTGGGATCTGACATTGCGGGTAAGTTGTATACAGGAGCACGCTATGAACTGACTTGTGGACTAGTTGCCATGGAGACGTATTTTGGATGGACATTGATGGGAAGGATACCAAATAAGAACCCACGTTCTGATGTAGTTCATTGAATTTATATGTCAAGGACGCTTGCATGAGCAACTTGTGGGAGTTGGAAGCAATAGGTATTCAAGCACCGCCCAACAAGAGAACTAAAGAAGAAATGGCTATGGCAGCAAAGGAGCTACTTTTACAGACAGTTAAAATTGACAAGGAGGGACGTTATGAAGTAGGACTTCCGTGGCTCGAAGGTCATCCTCCTCTCCCGAACAATTATAAGCTTGCTCAAAAAAGGCTGAACTCAGCTGTTGGAAAATTGAAAGGACAAGGCATCTATGAGCAATATGAAAATGTTTTATTCGAGTGGAAAAACGAAGAAATTATAGAAGAAGTCACTACATTGGCAGGTGAAGACATTAGCGAAGGACATTACCTCCGTCATCGACCAATATTAAAGGAAAATAGCGCTACTACGAACATAAGGCCTGTGTTCGATGCGTCTGCGCATGAAAAGGACAAACCGGTACTCAATCACTGCTTGGAGAAAGGATCAAACCTTATTGAGCTCATACCATCAATACTATTAAGATTTTGAGAGAATAGAATAGGTGTAGTCGCAGATATACGCAAGACTTTCTTACAAATCAAAAAAAAGCTTAAATGAACAGGATCGAAATTTTTTGAGATTTCTTTGGTTAAATGCTCAAGGTCAGGAGGTGATTTTGCGTCACAAAAGAGTAGTGTTTGGGGTAAACAGCAGTCCTTTTTTACTTGGTGCCACTTTAGAATTACATTTGTCTAAATGCTTGGAAAAAAGTTGACGAAGTGAAAACGACACGGTGCGGTCGTGTCTGTAGAATCCCGCGACGTTTTTCCTAAGAGATGTTCACTGTAATCAGCGAGAAGTTGGTATGTACTCTTAACTTTTACCTTGTCGATGTTAACTCTTGTTGGTGAAAAATGTTTGTTCTCTCAAAACATTTTTAAGGTGGGTGAATGTTAGAAACATTAGGCATTTATTTATAAATTTAAGCAAAAATATAATAATTTTTATTATATACCTAATAAGTTCACGTTTGTTTAAGTCACCCGATATGTGAGAAATATTATTATTCATATCCTGGCCGCCTTACAGTTTCGCTTAAAAAGAGGAATGTTTTGTTTAGTCTATAACTCTTGATAAGTACATATTTCGCGGGGCGAGCCACTGTCGCCTTACTTTGCTGACGCAATACTTTTGTAAGTTAGTTATCGAGAAAACCTTTCCGTGGTACGTTCGTTCAATTAAAGTTATATTTTAAAAATAATTCGTGTTTTTATTTCTTGGCCGAGTTATTTATAGGACCGTCGTAGACCAGTAAAACGGGTAGTTTTATTATGGTGCGGCACAATAACAAATATACTCCAATTCATTATAAATACTTAAAATTACTATATTTAAAGATAATTTAGTAACTTTATATTATACGAATAAATGATATATTTATTAACGTTAAAACAATTCGTTTTCATAATTGATGGCTTTAAATTTTTTTTTATATAAATAATTAATAAGCTATTTTTTGCAATTGATTATTTCTTTATCCCATTTTTATTTTTCTTTGAGTATGTAAGTTAATCCTGAACTAAAGAGCTACTTTTTGTGTAATGTATCGTGTTTTATTAATATTTTTAGGTCATGTATGCTTCCTCACATACTGAATTTGAAAAACTTGCAATGGACTTCTTAAATTCAGATATTAAACAAAACTACAAAAAAAGATTTGAAGAATTTTTAAGCATTAAACAGGAATGGGGAGGATATTTTAGACAGAATTTATTAATAAGAGAACATAATACTAACAACTATTCAGAGGCTACTATGAGAATAATAAAAGATATAATATTACAAAGGACCAAAGCATTTAACGCTGTAGCTTTAGTTGATTACTGTTCTACCGTATGGAAACAATATTGCACAGTCCGCCTATTAAATTTTGCAAGTGGACGTAAAGATAATTCATTTTATAAGTTAAATCTTTTAGAAAAAGCTGTCTCAGGATTTGATGTCACTTTAATAACTACATTGGATAATATTGTTTTTAAAATCCCAAGTCTCAAAACAGCAAATGTATTTTATGAAATTGATACAAACTTGGATTTTTGCACATGTTTTGGTGGTTTGCAGGGAGTTTTTTGCAAACATTAATACTTAATAAACAAACATTTTAAAAAGATTTTGCCAAATGCTGCTCCTTTATTAGCAATAGACAAACATACTCTTGCTAAATTGGCTTTAGGTGATGATCTAAAATCAGAAGTATCATTTTTTGAGGGTTTAAAACCAACAATTGGGAATCAAAATTCTGAATGTAAAATTATTATATCTTCAAATGATGGTACCTCTATCTTAAATAATATTGCCTTACATTCAGCAACCAGTGTTACTACTCAAATTAACGTTAGTGGCAACTCTCAAATTGATGTAGCATTTGAAAACAATATGGAATTATTAAAAGAAAATTTTAGTCAGATTTATAATCTTCTCCCACGAAGTACAGTGACAAATAATTACCTATCCCAGATAAATAGTAAACTATCAAAGATTTATTCTGATCAACAAGCAATAAACTTATTAAAAAAAGCTAACAGTCTTTTTCGTAGAAGGAAGGGGGTGTAATAAAAGTCCAACCAACATCAATTTCAAGAAGACATAATGGTGTTTCAAGAGGATGTAAAAGACTCAATTGCGGTCACCCTGCTTTATCAAGAAATTAAAAAAAAAACATCATATTTCAGAAAATATTTAAAAAAATAAGTCAAATGCAATACTTCATTAAGATATTTTAATAAAGATTTATTTAATAATTTTTGTATTTTATTGAAACCTAATTTACATTTTATTAAATTTGTATATACACTCTTTAAGTTACACTTCAGTGTTTTTTTCAATCCAAAAGATGAGTAAAACATTATTTTTTTATTCTTATAGTGCTTTATGAGGATATTTTACTATAAGATGACCAGCTATTAGGTACTACTAAATAAATACATTTTAAAAACAAATATTTAATTAAAAAAATGTGTTTTTATTTGCAATATGTCCATGCCTGAAACAAAAAGAGAAGTTTTTAAATAATTATGCCGTAGTGGAATGACTATTAGCTCAGTTGAAGAGGAGCTGATAGTTGTTTGATTAGTCTATTCATTTAAAAGAGGCAGAGCAAGACTACAAAACTACCCAGTATTTATGCTTATAATGTGTGTTAAATTAAATTTCGTCGACTCACTTAAATTAAGTGAGTCGACGAAAGATCTTATCATGGTACACATTTGCTTCTATCCACTAGCTTAGTTTGCTATCAGTCATGCGTTATAAGCATAAATATGTACATATAGGTAAAATAATGTTACTTACCTTAGTTACTAGAAGCATTAAGCCACGCCAAGCACTATACCATTTCAAATTCGATTTTTCATAAATTCCGCCTTAAAATAGGCACTCATGTGTTCCTTAATGTGTAGAAACTATGGCATATTTTAACAAAATGCGCTGTTAATGTCCACTAAACTTATTAAAAGCATAATAAAAAGTCCAGAGTGAAAACCATCTTTACTTAGCTTATTATTTATATATTAGGTTATTATTAGGGCCTCAGTTTATTTGATTTTATTGTCTTATTAATTACTATTTACAAAACACTTCTTTTTTCACACAACTAGACTGTCACACTCAAAACTGTTTTTTTTGTATGTTTTTGTTTTGGTTTTGATATTTCAATCATTTGTGTCAAGTAAAAATTTCAAAATTATCACGTGGCTTGTCACTACTCGATTATGCCCTGACCAATCGCGTGGCAGTATTGACTCCTGGTTCTGTAACGCTGAGGCAAATACAATATGCTACCCGTATACCGGTATGTATACCGTTGTGGCCCAAAAAGTAGTAATTTAATTCGGTATAGACTTTTAGGCTTAGAAATCTCAAGTTATTTAAAAACGTTAAAATTGAGATCTCGTGACGAAATCAAATTCGATACAATTTTTTATGAAATTTTGACGCTTTAGAGAATTACTTCGCGGAAGTTCTACTAATTTATTGTTTTGTGTTCCATCATGCTCAATATATTCAGAGACCATATGCCGCGGAATGCGACTATATAACAATTAGCAAATCTCAGTTTGTGACGCAATAGCTAGGCTCCACAGTAGTAAATGAGTAGAAAATCCCAGAAAAACTCGCTAAAACCCCTAAACGTCAGAAAATATTGTTGAAATATACATACCTGAAAATTTTGGGGTCGATGAACACGAAAAAATTAAAAATGTCGGGCGACTTTTGTAAGAAATCGTGTCTTGTGTTAAAATCAACTGACATACATGTTCGGCGTAGCTAAATACAAAAATAACGTTTACTTAAAAAAGCGGTCGACTTTTGTAAAAACTTGAGTTTCATATCAAAATCAACTCATACATGCATTTTCGGAGTCACTGAATTCGAAAATGATGTTCACTTCAAAAAAATTTTAAATGGCGGCCATAAAATGTCTATTTAATTGTTGAACATATGTAGGTCATGTTTTGAGGTCAACTAAAATCGTTCTAAATAACAAGGTGCCAGAGTTCGGCAGCTCGACTCAACGCTATTTTATTCTCGACCCTGCACAATGATTGTCTGTCTTTGGGAACTAGTCAATCTTTGACAGTCTGGACCTTTACCTTGATAACTGAAACTGCTGGAAATAATTCAGATATTGCACATCCCGTTAAAGAACATAACATTTATTTGAGCTCAACCTCTTAGCCTAGAACCTTGAACACTTTCTCTAATTGTGGGCCTTAAATGAGGATCCTACTATAGTAAAGTCGTCAATGTATCCCAAACAGATCTTACAGTCCTTTTAACATTATTTCGATCAGCCTATAAGCCTATTAAGCATCTGGTTATATTGTCAAAATCTTGTTTAGCCACGTTGATAAGCTACCGATAAACTAGGCAGAAACTTTTAAAGCCATTTTTCTTCTTTATCAGCTTACTGCTAGATGAATTGATGACGCTCTCCTTGGCTATACCTTGTTCTCAGCTTCCTTCCTCTTGATCAGTCTTTTAGTTGTCAGATGGGACGAAAATTTTCCACATTCATTTAGTGCTGGGCTATGTTGAAGTATCAAAATCATCCCGCTACTTATTGACCAACAGCATCGGCCTTCTTCTTGGTCCTGGCCTTAGAGCGGTGCTTGAAGACAGCTCTTCTAATTTTTGCAGAATTAATTTCCGGTTAGTTTTCTCAACCGCAACTTATCAAAGTACTGCTAAAACTTCAAGGGCGTCCTAATTTTCCGCCGTTCTTAACTCAGGACAATGGTCGACATTCATTTTCCAATTGACATTCTTCTTTTTTTGCGCCAATATTTTGACTTGAACTGGCTTCCTAGTGGCAAACGCTCATATATTATATATTATATAGTTTCAAAACAATTTACTAATTTTTCACATGAGACCTCAGATATTGCAAGCCCGTCGTATGCTGGATCTACATGATTCCCGAATGCCTTAAAAGAGCAGGAACAATCCCGGCGGTTAAGTTCGTTACAGTATTTATTCTAAAATATTTTCCGATCCAATGTTCATGATAATATAACCTCCTATATACAGGAAATGTTTAGATTCTTAAAGAATATCATTTAACCAAGGCAGATCCTGGGACATTCCCGATGAGAAAATAAATTTACTTATTTTGTAACGCTGTTTAGGCGTGATGCTGACACTTTGTACAAATACTCACATTTATACAGGGTGTAAATGGACTGAGAAAAATTCAGGAGATGCAAAAAAATTCTTAGGTAAATCTTAAGAAAAACACTTTATATGAACGTATGTCTTAAAACTAACTTTTCAGATTCCCAACTTTCAGACCGGGTGGTAAAGATTGAAAAAAAAATATAATGTTTTTTTTTTAAATACCTGTGAAATCCCTGTAGATATTTAAGTAATATTTGATATGCATTTTCTATGCATCAAAAGAAATTTTCTGAGGCTCACTATTTTTTTAAATTTATATCAGTGACGTTCGTGCACGGCTTAAAGTAAATATTTTTGATGAAAAATATTGTTTACTTAACCTTTTAAACTTTTTCGTTTTCTACTTAACCTTCCAAATAATGTATGAACCTATTAATCTGTATTTACCTGTTAAATGTTTGCTGATGATTTTTGGTTGATTGTCAGTCCTTGCCTCCTTTAAAGTAGAAGCTTTTTTTGTGTAACTTTGGTCCATTTCATCAAAATGGCAAATTATTTAAATGCAGAAATAACCGATATGCATTTTATTTATGGTCTTGCTAACGGAAAGTCATTGCAAGCATCTATGCTGAAATATACCCTCAACGAATAGCACCTCATCATACATTATTTGCACGCCTTCATCAAAGACTACGAGAAACTGGAACTTTTCAACCAAGAAATGATTGTGGTCGCCAACGTGATATTAGAACACCGGAATTGAAAGAAGTAGTACTTAATTTAATTGATAAACAACTTGACACCAGTACTAGAAAAATTAATATGCAGCTACATGTCAGTCATAAACGGTTCGGACTATTTTAAAGGATCAGTAATTATATTCATATCACGTACGAGTCCAGGCTCTATTATCACGAGATTTTCCCTTGAATTTTCTCGTTGGATGTTAGAAGTCATTAAGCAAAACCCTTAGTTTTTAAGGCAGATTCTGTTTACCGATGAGGCTAATTTTTCCAAAGAGGAATTATTAACTACCATAATAACCACATTTGGGCAGATAAAAATCTCTATGCTGTATCTTGACAACATATAAAACTTTCACCTAACTCGCGTTGACTGTCGTTTATATGTTTTTAATGTTGTAAAAAATAAAACTGATTAAAAGTCACGAAATGGTCCCTTTAAAGTTTAGACCCAAGAGAATACTGATAGTCAAAGCAAACCGTATACTGGCTTGCTATTTTAGAAAATTTTAACTACAAGGATTTACTATAATCTAAATTGGGGCCGTTAAATAAGATGAATTACTAAAAAGTACGTAAGTAGAATCTCTTAGGTAGGAATCCATAGTAAAATATTATATTCGGACTTTTATTGTCTTAATTTCATTGCTAAATTTAGCACGATGTTTCGGTTGGGAAATCTTTTCAATAGTTATCAAGTGTAAACTAACAATAACTATTCCATAGGTTTATATACTTAGAGATGTGTACCCAATCTCTTTTGGTAGGCATTGGTATAGTAAAATCTTTATTCCGAACTTATCTATTAATTAGTCTTAGTCATTAAAATCTGTCGAGTAAATAGCTATTTACAAATAAAAAAAATATTCACGAATAAATTATGTAATAGCTTTAAGTGATCAGCAGAAACATGTGGTTTTGAAAACGTATAGCAAAACCTATTCATTGTTTAAGAATCTCGAAAACCATGCTTATAATATGAATAATTTCCTTCTTACACTGTCACTATAATTGCTTACTAGCCAATGTTGTTTTGGCAGGACTAACTTCTATTTTAGCTTTTCAAATTCAAATTTTTTTAACAAATTCCTCAATAATTAATAATATATCCAGCTTGACCGGATTTAATTATAGATCTTGCAAATAAAATTTCAACATAAAAATTATTCCTTAAAGACTTGTGTAAAATTTTGTGTAATTACTTTTGGTTGTTGGAAGTAATAGCAGTTACTTTCTTAAAACAATGAAGGGCTAGAATTAGTAAGCAACAACAAATTGTTTGAGTTTAACATGTGCACAGGGACAAGGGAGGTATTTTGTTTTACTTATTCTAATGAAAATGTAAATATGTAAATTATTCTTCTAGTTTTTGTACTATTATATTCATTTTTTGTGGCTAAAAGTTAATTTATAGGGTTTATTTAGGATTCTACTTACGTTTGGTTTAATATTTTCATCATAGTGTCTAGTTTTTAATTAGTTCATCTTGTTTGTGAGCCCCATTTTAGGCTCAATTTAGGTTATTTGGGATATATTATTGTAAATCCTTGTATTTTAAAATTTCTGGACTTTATATATTTGCTTGCTTTGACTGTCAGTATTCTCCTAAAATTATTGGCCTCTTTCGGCAAAAACAATAAAGAAATTCTAATTATTTCGAAACTGTTACATCGGGCTTTAAAAGGAGGCGCTTGGTGACATTTCGTTCAGTTTTAATTGTTTAAACCGATTCCAAGCTGTCTATCGGTAATTACCGTTCCTAAATGGTTTTAACCAAACACGTCCAAGCGGTTATAGTTATAACCGCTTGAGATACGTGACGTCACCAATTAGCCCTTTATACGTCATCAATTTGGAACAGTAATTACCCACTTCCAGAGCTATTTTCTAAACGTCAAATGTCAAAGATATTGAAATAAGTGCGGGAAAAAATAAAAACAAACAACAAATTATTTCCTTTTTTAAAATGACACAAAATGTATTATGGCTAATAAGGCTTTTCTTTTTTGATATTTATGTTTAAGAACAAATTACATACAGGGTGTTCATTTGAAAACTTCCCACCACGGATTTATCGAAAATCACTGTTTAAAAAAAAAACGCCGAAATACGCCAAAAGGTTTGTCAAGGGGGACAACTTTCTAACCTAAAATTACTTCACCCCCTTTCACCCATTGCCCCCCAGGGTCATCCCCTTAAAAAATTTAAATGGTAAGGGGTATCGAGTAATAGCTTGTTTAAAAGGTCTTTCGAAGTCTTGACGTTTGATTTTTTTAAATCGGTCGATTCGTTTTTGAAAAAAATTAGAAAAATCTTTGTTTATCTTAATTTGTTCAGATAGAAAACAAAAACATGAAAATATCAGTTTTTATTTCAATAAGTGTTCAAAACGTTGCCCGTTTTTGGCCAAACAATGATATAGGCGATGTTCAAATTCTTGACGGACATTTTCAAAAACATGTGGGATATCATAGCAGCTGTCGATGATGCGTTGACGAAGTTCATCCAAATTTTCAGGTTGGGGAGTAAACACAATAGATTTCAAATGACCCCATAGAAAAAAGTCCAATGGCGTTATATCAGGAGATCTAGCAGGCCATATTATAGGCCCCCTTCGCCCTATCCATTTATCTGGAAACTCATCGTCTAGCCATTGCCGAACGAGAAGAACATAGTGAGGAGGAGCGCGCGCCGTCTTGCTGGAAATATATTTCAGACTGTATAATATTACTGGCGTCTAGGGTATTATTTGAAAACAAACAAAATGATGATAGTGACAGCTGACAAATTACGAAGTTACGTCAACCAAACACATCCAAGCGGTCACGATTGGTTATGTTATAAAGGGACTGTTCAAGGTGAACCAAGGGCTTAACCGCGGTTAAAACCGATAGATCGCTTGGAATCGGTTTAGTCAGTTTTTACCTTGGAAACAATTAAACGACAGACAAACAACAAACAAAGCGAGTTATAATTTTGACGTTGCCAATAAAGGTGTGTTCCTGAATTTTGGTACAATTTTTATTAATTCTCTGTTGTCAAGTTTACACGCTCTTCTATTTTTTTTAAAGAGGACATTTTCAGCTATATATCAACACAGATAATAATGTTAAAGTCGAAATTATACCTATTTGTAATGACGATTTTATTTATCTTTGTTTAGCATATTCCAAACAGCGGCGACAACAAACTTTTGAAAAAAATTGGTGTCTGATGATTATTCATCTTTTATACAGTGTGTCCCACTTAAGGGTTAGCCATCCCTCTAAAATTTTTGTTTCTTGACCAATTTTCAAAAATTTTTTTTTGTTGGATAGATGGTCAAAAATGGCACTTATGAGCCAAGTTCGACATTTAGAGAAAGCAGGTCATGACCTACTGTATTCAAGTTTGAAGTGCGAAGAATCGAGAAGTAGTATAAGCGATATTTATTTTTAAAAAGTGGTACTGGATTATTGTTTAGGACCACTTAAAACATAAGTGTACCAAATTTAGTTATGATAGTATACAGGGTGTTGAAATAAATTGGAGTCAAATTTTTAAAAGGCGCAATAACATTCTTAATCAAATACGAATATTTTTTAAATTTTTGGCTAATTGGCATGCGTCTTGAGAACACAAAGGTTGGAAATATCCTTCAACAAACAACAATCGATCATATTATCATACTATTTTGGGCTCAATTTGTTTGTTTTTTTATGAGTTTGTTTGTTAAATTCCAAAGATATGATTGTGTCTGGTTAAAAATTTGTGGGAATTTTACCCAAGTATGCTATGAAAGAAAATGTTCCTGACAGTTTGTCAAAGTTTTCATGCATTTAGTTCATTTTGACTACTTGTCGAACAATTATGGGTGATTATAATTTGAACGAAAGAGTTGAAGTAGTGCGGCTAGTTGGCGATGGAGTTTGAACATTTCGTGAAGCTGCGGCGGAATTTATCAGGAGACATCCTGGTAAAAACATCCACCATTCAACAATAGCCAGAATAAACTACAGGTTTGATCAGTCTGGTTCAGTAGGCGGAGTACGTCTTCATTTACATCGTAATCGAGCAAATAATAATAACCAAATAATTCTTGAATACTTTAATGCTAATCCGCAATCTAGCATTAGAGTTGCTAGTGCCAACTTAAATATTTCCAAAAATTGCATATGGAGGTGTCTAAAGAAAAATAACAAGAAGCCTTTCAAGCCTATATTCCTTCACACTTTGGAACACGGGGATAAAGAACGCAGGATGGAATATTGTTTGTGGTTACAAGGCGAGTATTTGGCTAACCCTACATTTTTGAAAAATATTTTATACACCGATGAGGCAACATTTACTACAAACGGCATTGTGTCATCTCAAAATATTAGAATGTGGAGTAACATAAATCCCCATTGGGTGATACAATGTAAAAGGCAGTATTCGCAGAAAATTAACGTATGGTGCGGTATCTTGAACGAACGTATAATCGGGCCGTTTTTCTTTAATGAAAATCTAAATGGACTTAATTTTCTTCGATTCGTGGAAGGTGATTTTAGTGACGTAATCGATGATTTGCCATTAGCCGAAACAAGAAACTTACACATACAATTTGACGGTGCGCCTATCCACAATGCAGTGGTAGTGCGGAATTGGCTAAATCAGAATTATCCGAATCGATGGATAGGACGAAACAGTCCATTAATTCAGTGGCCAGCACGTTCCCCCGACCTTTCTCCCTTAGATTTTTTTCTTTGGGGAACCCTTAAAAACAAAGTGTATAAATCAAGACCGCAAACTCTACATGATCTTTGTGAGCGCATTAGACAAGAGTATAATGAAATAAGCAGGGTACAGTTAAGAAGGGTGGTAGTAAACAACAGAAGACGCATAGAAAAGTGTACAAGAATTAATGGAGGACATATTGAAGGAACTAATATTTAGTTTTGTGGCATTAATTTTTAAATTTGAGCAAAAATAAAATACTAGTAGTGTTATTATCTTTGGTGTTAGGTAATTCCTTAAGGTAATTATTTTCAGTTTTTGCTGATAAGCCTATATTACATTATTAAGTAACTAGTGAAGTGTGAATTGCAACCTAACAATGAAATAAAACTACAAAATTTATAAATGAAGTTGTATTATTGTGAAGCCCAAAATAGTATGATAATATGATCGATTGTTGTTTATTGAAGGATATTTTCAATCTTTGTGTTCTCAAGATGCATGCGAATTAGCCAAAAATTTAAAAAATATTCGTATTTGATTAAGAATGTTATTGCGTCTTTTAAAAATTTGACTCCAATTTATTTCAACACCCATATACTATCATAACCAAATTTGGTACACTTATGTTTTAAGTGGTCCTGAACAATAATCCAGTACCACTTTTTAAAAATAAATATCGCTAATAATACTACGTGCCATTTTTGACCATCTATCCAACAAAAAAAAGTTTTTGAAAATTGGTCAAGAAACTAAAATTTTAGAGGGGTGGCTAATCCTTAAGTGGGACACACTGTATACTAGGTTATGTGAAATATCCGTCACTGTCAATCAAAAATATTGGTTTGTCAACTTCTTCTTAAAAGTTATTTCGAAAAGTGTTAGATAATGCCTAAAAAAAGATATAATAGGTATAATGAACAATCGCAGCCGATGATTTTAAATATATTGGCTTTTTTTCAACTGGAAAAGGAACAAGTCCGAAACGGAATTGCACTTCAAATTGAGAATGTGATAGAACGAGACGCAGATGCAACAAAATTGAGCACAACAACGATCGCAAATATAAAGAAGAATGGGATAAAATCAGATCAGGATTACGCAGCCCGTATATCTTCCAAGCAAAAGACAGCAAAAACCTAACTAAAATTGAATATTTTGAGTTTTCCATTGACGCCTTAAGAAGATGGATCAATAGTATAGGCTTCAATTGGAAAAAATCAAATAACAGAAAATATTTGATGGACTTGCCAAATATTGTTCATAAAAGAATCAATTTTTTAAGGGAGTATATCAAAAATAGAAATGTAGGTCCGGAAGGTTTTACTCCAGTTTTCATTGACGAGACGTGGATTTTTAGCAAGGGATCATTTCGTAGTAGCTGGCAAGATGACACCAAGCACACAGATTCAAGGAAAAACAGTGAAGGTAAAAATTATCTGGTTATCTTTTTAGATTTTTTTTTGAATAAAGACTATTGCCCTTGTAAGGGCCCTCTAACTTCATAATTTCATCTGTTTCATAGTTTCATATAATTTCTCTCTAAGACAATATGAGGGAATTTAACTCCATACACTACTCGTATGTGCATGGAACATTACTTATTAATTATATTAATTTTATGTTCTGGAAGAATGATTTTTAAAAGAAGAGAATTGAAATATCTTTTATTTTTAAGGTCGTCGTTATATCGTGGTCCACGCCAGAACCAAAGATGGCTTCATCAAGGGTGCAAGTTTAATATTCAAGAGTGGATTAAAGACGGGAGATTATTATGATAATATGAACAGGAAAAACTTCAAAAACTGGTTTAAAACTCAGCTGGTTCCAAATCTTCCCCCAAAGTCATTTATAATCATGGACAATGCAAGTTACCATTCTGGTTTATTAGAAGAAATCTCGAGAAAATCTTGGACAAAGCAGAGACTGACCGAATGGTTGAAGAAAAAGAATATTGGCTTTCCAGAAAAAGCCATGAAAGATAAAATATGGAGTATTGCACGCAGAAACTGCCCTAGTGAAAAAAAGTACTTTCTTGATGAATATGTTAAACCTTTAGGACACAAAATTTTGCGACTGCCACCATATAATTGCCAGTTTAATGCAATTGAAATGGTATGGTCGGAATGTAAACGAAAATATGATCAATATATTTCCAATTTTTGGGGGTCACCTTCAGAAGTTCTGACTACATGGGAAAGGGTAATAAACGAAATTTCTATAGATCATTAGCAAAAATATGTTTTTCATACAGAAAAAGATGACGAAGACAATATCTCTGATTTCAGTTCTGGCTCTGACAATACTGATGAGATTGATTAAACTTTTTTTGTTCTAGCAAATTTTATTTTATGATCGTCGTTTAAGTATTCAATCATATCGTTGCAATTTCATTAACTTGGTAATGCAATATGGCGTGTTTTTTTTTGAGTTTGTATGTTTTATTTTTTGGAATGGTATTTTCATTTTAATGTGTTAACATATTCCTTCAAGCAGCATTTTTTTTCATGAACAAGTAAATTAAATTGTCAGTATTTAAATTTTTCCCAGTGAGTTAAAATAATTTTATACCATTATTCACAATTTTTGTAAGCTCGGTTTTGTTACGTCTACTGCTCGTGCCGAATGCTACTTTTCAAATATGTTGTAGATTTGGTTTTTGCGGTCTTCTGCTTGGAAAATATATGAGCAGCGTATTCCTGATCTGATTTTATCCCATTCTTCTTTATATTTGCGATCGTTGTTGTGCTCAATTTTGTTGCATCTGCGGCTCGCTCTATCACATTCTCAATTTGAAGTGCAATTCCATTTCGGACTTGTTGTTTATGTCCCATGATTTATGATTAATTATAATAATATTTGGTAATTGTTAAGTTTGTTAATAATACAATAAATACTACAAGATTTTTTTAATTTTTTTGGGAATGAAACTAGTATATACACGAATATAAAAATATAATAATATGCTGCTAAAATAAATCATTTGTTAATTTCTGAACGTATAAAAATACATAGCAGACTATTAATTTCTGAAGGCGATGGTAATGTTTCTAACCTAATATTGATTGTCAAAAATATCTACGCCATACGTTTTTTCTTACCTGGATGACGTAACTACAAATGGGTATAATTTCGAATATAATTAAACTTATTGATGTTAGATTTTGGATTAAAAATAAAAAGTTGAAATAGATATATGTTATTATAAGCACAAAAATAGCATCTTCAAAGCAAAAAAAAATTATTAGCCTTCTTATTCCTAAAACCACTTCTGAAAAATTTGAAATGGCACCACCGCAGGCCAAATCTGATGTCCTCTTGCAAAATGTCATCTTGACAAACGGCTTTATGTTTACATTCGACATTTGTGAAGTTCTGTGTTTTGTTTTTTTTTTGTGTTCTTTAGTTTTTGGTTGAAAAAGAAAAAAGGTTGAGTAATTTCAGTGTTTTTCTGAACTGTTACGATAGTAAAAACATGTACTATTTGCGCCTTTCCATGAGAAAAAGGCAATTTAAGCCGATCTTTTCACAAGTCAATACTAATATTGTCTTAACATTATATCAAGGGACAACCGTCTTCATAACCCTAGAGTAATAAAAACTTATTAAGAAATCTATAATAATTATAAAATATTTGATTTCCATAAAAATGCTTTTCATTGAATAAGTACCTTTACGCTAATGAAGTACTTTACAAAAACGCATAAAGAAATCATAGACGGTAATATTGTTTATAATTTAAAGCATAATCTAATAATTATAAATATTGATCATGTAAATATTTTTTACGACGTCACTGGTAAAGATTACTTGTGTGACTAACCAATTCCAAGCGATCTATCGGTTTTAACCGCGGTTAAGCCCTTGGTTCACCTTGAACAGTCCTTTTATAACATAACCAATCGTGTCCGCTTGGACGTGTTTGGTTGAAGTAACTTCGTAATTTGTCAGCTGCCACTATCATAATTTTGTTTGTTTTTAAATAATACCCCAGCCGCCAGTAATATTATATGTAATTAGTTTTTAAACATAAATATCAAAAAAGAAAACTTATTAGCCATAATAAATTTTGTGTCATTTTTAAAAAGGAAATAATTTTTTGTTTGTTTTTATTTTTTCCCGCACTTATTTCAATATCTTTGACATTTGACGTTTAGAAAACAGCTCCGAACATGGGTAATTACTGTTCCAAATTGATGACGTATAAAGGGCTAATTGGTGACGTCACGTATCTCAAGCGGTTATAACCATAACCGCTCTTGGAATCGGTTCTTGTGTCGGTGGAACCAACAATGCGATCGAGCGGCGTAGCGATGTTGTTGCCCTTTTCTCTCATATACGTTATCTACATTCATTTAACTTTGAATGTTGACTTTTTTATAGAGTATCTTATACTATTTTATGAAAAAAAATGCTTCATATTTTATTAAAGACAAATGGTATTGTTTTGTGCCTTTCAAAATAAGCGACAAAAGTTCATGATATTATAAAGTGTTTTTTTTGCCGTTTCTACATAAGCATTTCATATCATTACATCAGAGATGTTGCAAGTGAACAAACTGCCTATAGTTCCACGGCAATGCTGATTTTAGCCTTTCAATGTTCTAAGGTTACTTTTCATCAACAAAATGTAACTTCTGCAACACCAATTATTTACATAAAGTATTTCAAGGTAAATTAGAATATACCAAATGCCATATTTACAACCTTTATTTCTTTAGGTACCAGGTGGTATGAAGCGGAGAGTATTGAGGTGGTATGACTATTCGTGGTCTAGAGGACGAATACAAGGTGGTGGTGATATTAATACAGCCTTAGGTTTACTTCCCGATAAATTAAAAACTGAATTAGCATTACATGTCAACTTGAGTGTCCTTAAAAAGGTAGGAATTCTATGTATTTTTAAAAGATTTTTATTTAGAAAATCAAAAACCAGTAAGTTGCAGAAAAAAACTTTTTGTATGACTATTACGAAAGGAGTTTTACTGACAATCTCAAAGTCATGGGGTCTTGTCGACTTTAAGTATCTCCGATTTTGCAATATTTTAAAATTTGAGAATAAAGAGTATTTTGAAAAGAATAGATTAAGAGAAAAAAATTTGCGGATTATTCACATAGGACGCTAAACAATAATATTAAATTATGTCAAAAAAGAGGTCTACTCCACTCTATTTGATGATCGAAACTCGTTGCTATTGATAACTACATTGTCAAACTTTTGACATATGATCTCGCAGTTGCCAAATTGTGTATATATGTATTATCAAGCCAAACCAAACCAACCCAACCGAAGCCAAACCAACCCAACTTTGATGAATGAACAATGAACCTCCCAACGGGGAGCTTACGCTCCCGTTGGAGAGTTGGGAGATTCATTAACACCCAAGAGTTCATCAACACCCAACGTGTTGATGGAATGGGAGGGGTGGAATGGGATGGGGTTTTTATATGTTATGATAATGAATGACTAAAAAAATACAGAGTGAATTCTCCACTTTAGAGAACACCACACCTAACCTCAACTCAGTTGTCACCTATTTGTTGACAAAACTAGTGGTATACAAGGTTATTCTAATGATTAATCGCGTCCTATAGTGAGTGATTTAGTGCGTGATAATACCCTTTTCGTGATAAAATTTGTCAAAGATATATATTATACACTCTTAGTCAAAGATATATATCGAAATCTACCCACTTTGCAAAAAACCCGACCATTTTTCGTTAGTTTTGACAAACGCCGCTAAACTGCAGAATTACCATAGTTTCATTTAAATTAAATAATTTTTCCAAAACTACAAAATTCTTAGTCGCAAAAAAATAAAAAAAGTAAAACTGGCACAGTTGAAATCTAAACCCAGGCCGACCGGCTCATAGTTCACTCTCATTACCATTAAGCCATAAAGCGCTTGTGGCGGATGTTCGAAAACGAGTTTATATCGTACATAGGTACACATTGTCATGATTTTTTTGTTTTTATTATTTTATTAAAGAAAATGTTATTCATCTTCCAATTTTTTTTTGCTTAAAAGAGTCCAAAGAAGATTAGCTTACTATTTCATATTCAAAAATGTTAAAATTCGGAGATACCTAAAGTCGACTAGAACCCAATAATGTTTGTTCCTCTCTTCTGTGATCTCGTTTTTACTTTATATGGTAGCGGCACCAGTAATGCTATAAAACATGAATTAAGGTATCTGAAGCTAGAAAAATAAATCATTTAATTAAATAAATATTATAAAAATTGGAAAAAGATAATAACAAATAATTTTAAAACATCGGTAATCGTAAAAAATGTATATATAAAAACAAACGTTGTTTCTACTCAAGCTTTTCATAAAAAAAAATGAAAACTAAATGATTAAGCATTATATTTATTTTAGGTTACGATATTCCAAGAGTGCCAACCAGAGTTCCTTAGAGATTTAGTATTAAAAATGAAAGCTTACATTTTTACACCTGGAGATTCAATATGTCGTAAAGGTGAAGTGGCGCGAGAAATGTTTATTATTGCTGATGGAATATTGGAAGTTATTAGCGAAACTGGCAAGGTATTAACAACAATGAAAGCTGGAGACTTTTTTGGAGAAATTGGTATCCTTAACTTGGATGGACTAAATAAGTAAGTGTTAGCCTTTACAAAAAAGGGTGTGTTATATTTAAATACATGAGGAAACTTATATCTGAAAGTATGTATGTGATGTAAACTGCTATTTTGTCATTATATCTAACTCAAAATGCTACACACAAGCACGTTACACTCCATATTAAATGGAGACGCTATGAGCTGTTAAAAATTTCCCTGTAAATAGTAAAAAGTATTGTCACATTATTTTTTAGTCTTGTGTTTGCACTCAGCAGAGGTGCAGTTAACACTTGCTTATTTTTTTGTTGAAATAATTATGCTTACAAATGTTTTTTTGTGAATAATACATTTATAAATAAAAATTAATTTGGAAGATAGTTTTAAGACAAATGATAGTGTTCGAAAAGTGGTATGGCTTACTTAAGTCACTAACTTTTCCAAAAATTATAAAAAACATGTACAACTTTTGTCGCCTAAATTGTATTCCCTTGAAGAATTTTTCCTGACCAAAAGGCTCAGGCTCAAATTATTTTGAATTCCTTTAAAGAAATTGATGGTGAGAACCGATTGGGAAGAATAAATAAATTCAAATTAACTATTGATACGGGTGATCACCCTCCATTTAAAACGAAGCTTTATTTACATTCTCCCTATATGCAAAAATGCAAAATATGCCAAATTTCAAATGACAAAGTGCTTGGTGTTCACCCACTCTTCTTGTTAAAAAAGCTGATGGTAAAATGCGTTTTTAAATCGTAAAATGAGTTTTTTTTTTGATGGTCGTTTCGTAAATGCTAAACATGATAGTTTAGCATTATCTCATGTCAACCGAATTTTAAATAATTTAAGAAATGCTACTTATATTTTTTCGATAGATCTTCGAAAAGCTTTCTGGCAAATTCCCCTGGATGAACATTCTAAAGAAAAAACAGCTTTTCCCGTAATTGGTCGTGGACAATTTCATTTTAATGTTGTACCCTTTGGGTTATGCAATGCCGCCGATATCCAATAGCGACTAGTTGACTCCATCTTATGTTCTAAGTTTGAGTCATTTATCTTTTGCTACATACATACTGGTCTGCTCTCCTACGTGGGACACCATTCTATTCATAATATTTTCTTAGCTACAGATCCTTCTAAGATTTAGGCCATGGCAAATTATCCAAGACCGAGTAATTTGCCTGAGGTCAAGCGCTTCATTGGCATGTGTTCTTGGTATCGAAGATTTATAAAAGATTTTTCTATATTGCTCAGTCCCTTAATTTCTCTTTTAAAATGTAAACGAAATAAAGGATATATAGATAAAGAACGAGCAGATTGAATCCTCTATCCTAGCTATCACAGAAAAATTAGTGAGTGCTCCTACTTTTGCTCAGCCAGATTTTTCTCAGAAGTTTGATGTTACAGTCTGACGCTTCAGATATCGTTATTGGTAGGGTTGCCACGAGACGAGATTAAGAATTGTCTCGTCTCGTCTCGAAAGTTCGAGACAAATATTTTTCGAGACGAGACGAGACAAGCTTATGTCTCGTCGAGACAAGACCTTATCTCGTCTCGTCTCGTCTCGTCTCGTTTTGTCTCGAAAAGTTCTGATACCTATGTAAAAGCCCAGGATAAAACTTGAAAATTTAATAGACCCCAATAAACAATAAACATATTATAGGTAGTTAAGTATGAAAGTTAAAAAAATCATATTCGATTTTTAAATTAATTGGGCAGGTAGGCATATTGGGAAAGATTTTTTTAAGATTTAATAAAATATTTATATGAGCACCCCATTAAAGTCATGCAAAACGCATTTTCCAACAATTTATAGTAAGCAATAATATAAAGCAGTCATAGTGTTTTTATAAAAGCGGCAATAGCGGAATATTGAAAATAATATTTTATATGCATTTAAGCTACAGTTGTCAACATACCTATTAACAGCAGAAAAATATCAATAAAATATTATGACACACCTTGTATAAAAACGTTAAGTTGAAAAAGAAATGCGCAGCTAAAATAAAAACAGACGTGACTGGTCCAACAGATTTAAATAAACATACCCCTAAATTCTAAGAATATTTTTTCCAATCTACCCACCACCTGTTACACAAATCGTAAGCCCATTAGTATAATAATGGGGAAATAAAAAAATAATCAAAACCTATTCCGTAGTCACATCCCTAGAATAGTCATTATAGCTGACTATGTAAATTGTCTCTATATATACGATCGTCGTTAGGTTAAGTTTAGCATTAGTTCCGTGTCAAAGCTCGCTGTTCGGGATTATTGTTCACCATACGTTTGTACTCCTAGTTAACCTTATTCTAATAAATGTTTTTTAAAAGAAGCTCCGTCGATCTTGTTATTTAACTGGCGCTGCGAACAGGATAGCGCAATTTCGTCCTTTATCGGAAGTTCCGTTGTGCGAAAGTGAATTTTAATTCTTCATGCGCTACCAAAAACATTGAACTGCAAAGGTGTTTCAACATTTTTTTTCCAACTAAATATAGAGATTGCAGTTCTGCGGACATTGGTGGTAAAACATAACCGTAGCTGTGTGTTAAACCATATCCTATCTAGACCAGTTCGACGTTATCCAGGCATAAGATTGGTACCATTTGAGGAAAATTGTTGCAGTATAGACTCTGTGGATCAAACCATGTCACCACTGTAAGTAATTGCCAAATTGCCATTTAATGTCTGACGCTTCTGCTCGATTGAGAAAAATTTTGTTAAAAAATAGGGTTGCTTTAGGGTTAAATTTCATTAATTCTGATAGTGATTCAGATAGCTCAGAAAACTCAGACATAGAAGAAATTAATTTAGATAGTACTTTAACACCTGTGACACAGGAAACTTCTGAAGTTCAAGAAGAACTTATTTCATTATTAAACAAATTAAATTTAAATAATAATACAATGGAAAATATTAGATTTTTCACTTCTCTTTTACCGATGTTCTCAGGAAACCAGGAACATCTAGAAAGCTTTATTAGAGCTATAGATGAATTTTACGATTTGTATTACATTACCGCAACTTCCGACGATCAAAGAAAAGTTGTATTAGCTGCGATTAGGTCAAAGTTAGTTGATAGTGCACAAAGTTTCTTATTGTCACGCCCAGATTTAAATGACTGGCCTTCAATCAAAACAGAATTAAGAAAAAAGTTTGGTGATCCCGTGACATATTTGATTTTGTTACAGCAATTACAGTATATTAAAAGAAATAAAGGTGAAATGATTTTAGAGTTTGTTGAAAGATTAAAATGTTTTATGCAAAGAATTATCTGCAAAATAAATGCCGAAGTTGAACATGAAGCTTCAAAATTATTACTTTTAAGTCAAGCCGAAACGACATCAGTTTTAATTCTTACAGCAAACTCACCACAAACACTAAAAACGATGTTAATGCTTAAACAACCTCAAACCTTAAATGATGCTTATGCTCATGTTGTAAATTTTAATATTATAGAGTCACAAATAAGCTTTACTAACCATCATTCTAACCTCCCAAATCCGAATTACAATCCCACTCATAGAAATACAAATGCAGGCCCACATAACCAACATTTCAGCGTAAATCATCAAGCCCGTGCCCCAGTCCCACCCCGTGCTCCACAACCTTTCCCTAGCCAACCAGTTTTTGTACAACCACAACCTATCCCAAGGCGTTATCCTACCAATGCTGAAGTCTTTGGCAATCAATCCAAGCCAATCAACCTTCCCTATAAACCCCCGCAACAGGACGCTCCAATCCCAATGTCAATCTCGACAGCTGGGCCCTCCCGTATCTACCAACAAAGACCACAATCAGCCAGAAACACCAATTTTTTCCAACGTACTGGACCAAAAAACTTTATCTCTGAGGAATTATCCAACATCGAGACCTACGAACAGCCCACACCCTATTTCTATTCCGAAGACGGGAATACACAGAACCAACTGGAACAATGTGATTTTTATTCTGACAAAAATTACGAATCTTTCCAGGAAGAGGAAATCAAGAAAATTTTCAATACCCAGCCTCGAATCAAGAGTCAACTTAAATAACTTAGCCCAGCAAATCGAATTACCTTATTTTTATTTACCTCAAAAACAAATGACTGTCCTAATAGATTCAGGCGCCTCCGATTCCATAATATCTCCAAAGGTGGCACAGCAATTCCCAAACAATTTTTTTTATGAGCCCTTTAAAGTAACATCATGTAAAAATACGTACAAGGAGAACAAAAATTTAGACATCCCACTTTTATCAGAGCTAGGTATTCAAAAATCTTTTAAAATGAGAGTCTTAAACTGGCACAATGATTTTGATGCCCTTATTGGGACAAAAGATCTGAGAGAACTCAATGCCCTGATAGATTACAAAAATAAAACTCTTACCCTCAAGAACATCAAAATTCCATTCTCCTTAGCCTACAATAAACCTTTATATAGACCAATTACAAATAATAATAATCAACATCTAGTCATTCCGGTCAATTATGAAAAAGGAACAGCTATCTTGCCGTCATTTAATATAAATGAGCATGTGATCCCCGACTGTCTTATAAATGTCGAAAATGGACTATGTAAAATCCCAAACCCGAATCCCAATGTTCATGTTAATTTTCACCAACGCCTAAAAGTAATTCCTCAAGACCAATTTGATTTAATCAACCCACCTAAATACTCCAGAAAAATTTAATCCTAAAGACCATCTTCACCTTGACCATCTAACATCATTAGAAATTTCGCAAATCCTTCCACTTTGCCATGAATACAAGGACATATTCTATCACGAGGACTGTGACCTTACATGTACCACCAAAACAAAACATGTGATTCGAACAAACTCTGATCGACCCATATATTTAAAGTCATACAGACATCCCCCTAGCATGAACAAGGAAATTCAAGCTCAAATTCAAAAACTCATTGACAATAAAATAATCCAACCTTCAATATCTCCATATTCCGCCCCAGTGTGGATAGTTCCCAAAAAAGCAGATGCTTCGAAAAAATTCGGTGCGAAAAAATTCAGAATGGTACTCGATTTTCGACGACTCAACGACGTCACCTGCGAAGAAAAATACCCTCTTCCCAGAATCGAAGAAATCCTTGATAGCCTAGGAAAATGCGCTTACTTTTCCACTATAGATTTAGCTCAGGGGTTTCATCAAATTGGTATGGACCCTTCTTCTATTGAAAAAACTGCCTTCACGGTAAACAACGGCCATTATGAATATTTACGCATGCCATTCGGTCTTAAAAATGCGCCGGCCACATTTCAAAGAATGATGGATGAAGTTCTACGTGACTATCTTTACAAATTCTGCTTTGTTTACATGGATGACATCGTAATATTTTCAAAATCCCTAACTCAACATATCGACCACATTCGAAAGATTTTTAAGAGACTCAGAGAAGTTAACTTAAAAATACAGCTTGATAAATCCCAGTTTTTGTCAAAAGAAGTCTCCATTTTAGGCCACATAATCACTGCCGAGGGAATAAAACCCAATCCATCAAAAATTGAAGCAATTCAAAAATATCCCATGCCAAAAACTCAAAAAGAAATTAAATCTTTTATGGGACTAGTCGGATATTATCGGAGATTCATCAAAAATTTTGCTAAAGTAACATTTCCAATCACGAAATGTCTTAGAAAGGGTAGCGAAAAATGCATTGGAAATCAAGAATATATTGAAGCATTCTTAAAAAGCAAGGAACTCATTACTAATTCCCCAGTTCTTCAATACCCAAATTACAATAAACCTTTTAAATTAACGACCGACGCTTCAAATATCGCCATTGGTAGCGTTTTATCTCAAAACGACCACCCAATTGCATTTTTTTCTCGTACATTGAACTCCGCAGAGCGCAATTACTCCACCATAGAACGCGAACTCCTCGCTATTGTGAATTCAGTAAAACATTTTCGCTGCTATTTATACGGAGTAAAATTCACCATTGAAACAGACCATAACCCCCTTGTTTGGCTTTCTAAAATAAAAGAGCCAAATGGCCGCCTTATCCGCTGGAGACTCCAACTTGAGGAGTACAACTTCGAAATTAAGTACAAAAAAGGCAAAGAAAATGTAGTTGCCGACGCCTTATCCCGGATTGAACTTAACACCCATGAGATAACCGACAAGGACAATGACATACGGTCCAATGCCCCTAATGCTGACGAAACAGTTGCAAACTTAGCAGATTTCGATCTAGCAGATTTTGTCCTTAATGAAAGATATAATGACCTCATTGAAAAGCAAATAATTAGTCCTAATAACAATTTCCCGCCCAAATCCCCAACCCCTGCTATTGCAGAGGAAATTGATAATGATTGTGATATCACCGTCCATTCAAACAACGATACTCACGGAAAATTCCTACCAATATCAGAGCTACCTCTAAATTATGCCAGCAATCGTGTCGTAATAAACTATGAAGATACCTTCAAACACACCCTTACTAGACCGTTCAACAAGAGACACCACTACATATTAATTGAAAAGCAAAATAGACAAGAGCATATCCTAAAAATTTTTAAAGAAATTATTAAACCAGACGTGACGACAACGATTTTTATAGCTAACGAAGAACTAAGAGTAGAGTTTCAACGACTTGTCTCTATTACCCTTAACCCATCAGCAAAACTAATTCTGTCAAACACTTACTTAACAGACGTCATAAATCCAGAACAACAACAGGAAATAGTTTCAAACTACCACAGAAAAAATCACAATGGCATCAACGAAACCTATAATAACTTAAAACAAAAATATTACTGGCCAAAATTAAGGGACTGTATTACCAACTACATAAATAAGTGTGAGATTTGTCTCCAAAATAAATATGAGCGGCATCCCTACAGGATTGCTTATGAAGGACCACTCCTTGCTGAAAAACCCTTCAAAACAATCCACCTGGATATTTTTCAGTTTTCAAACTGCCAATTTCTTACCATCATTGATTCATTTTCCAAATATGCACAGGCCTATTATATAACTGATAAAAATGCAGTCACAATTCTCAGCAAATTAAGACACTATTTTTCACATCATAACACTCCACAAAAAATAGTTGCAGACCGCGGCAAGGAATTTCAAAATAACATTTTTGGAGAATTCTGCCAACTCTTCGGTATTGAAACCCACTACACAACACCCTCAAATTCTTCTTCCAATAGCCCCGTTGAAAGATTACATTCAACTGTCTTAGAAAAACTTAGAATACTAAAAATGGAAAATCCAGACGAAACTCCCCAAAACATTATGATTTCAGCTATACTAATCTACAACCAAAGTATACATTCCACAACTGGCTATTCTCCCTTTTCAATTCTATATGGCCCCTACATAAATGAACCAAGCTTTAATAATGATTTAACACTTTTTGAGCAGTACAACGAAAAACGCAAAAAAGAATTATTGCCCTTTTATGAACATATTTATAAACATGCACATGACAAACAAAAGCACAATACACAAAAACAAAACAAAAATATAGATAACCCCCCTAACATAAAAATAGACCAAATAGTGTATAAAAGAAATCCTCTTAGAAATAAAATACATCCACCCTATATTAAAACAAAAGTTACAGCTATCGGCAAAAATAAAATAACGGAAATTTCTAAGAAAAACCCAATAAATACCCACATAAGGAAACTAAAGAGACTTAGGAAAACTCCCAATTCTTTTTAGACTCCCGATCCTGATCCTTCAAATAGTAACGAGCCTATACCAGGCCCTTCAGGTCTACAATCTACCCAATAATGAATATTACATTGAAGAAGTGGCTTCATCCCTTATTGTTAATAATTACCATACTACATATATACCATTTAACATATCTAGTATTAAGTACACCTTATCCCATTTTCTTAGTAATGTATTAATCTTAGAACATATGGTGAATAATCAAAATAATAATTTCACGAAAACACAATTTTTCCATTTATACAAAGTTTTAAATAACACTTTTGATAATTATGCTAAATTTAATGTGTATAAAAGTGACCGTGCGAAGCAAGGATTAATGAACCTCCTTGGTACTGGTATCAAATTCGTCACAGGAAACCTTGACAATGACGATTTGCAAACTATTACGGAGAATGTAGAAATTTTGAAGCATAATCAACTTAACGCCATGCAAAAAATCAATGACCTGAGTTCATTTGCAGGAAACGTCATGAATAAATTCCAAGAAAATATAAGAACTATCAATGAAAATTCAAAAACAATACAAAGCGAACTATCAAAAATTAATAATGAAATAAATCTAATATTGTCCATTCAAGATCAATATATCCAAATAACATCGTTAAATAATTTTTTAGAAAAATTGTCAAGAATTTTTTCTTTTGCACATTTGAAAACACTTGATTTAGAGATTTTAACAGTAAATGAAATAAAGGAAATCTGGGAATTTTTAAGTTTACACTATCCTGAAAATGCCCTATGGTCCATTGAACATCTCTCGGAATTAACACTTATTTGTAAAACTGGATTATTAATATTCGACGAAATGGCAATTTTAGCAATTAAAATCCCAATTTTTGAGAAAAATGCATGTAATCTAAATTTTGTATACCCGATCCCAAATAATCAATCAAAAATGTTATTTAGTCCTAGTAAATATTATTGTAATGACCTTTGGTACCAAAACTGTATAGAGATTAATTCAAAATGGTTATGTTCAAATCCTCTTATTAATAACTGTAAATTACCAGAAAACTGTCAATATGTGACTGTTCTCAATAACTATCAAGTACATACGATAACCTACAAAAAGTCCTTACTGTTCTGTGCCAAGAAGGAAGAAATTGTTTACGAAAACTGTTTCCAGTTCCAAAAACTAAATATAGTAGGTTGCTCTCTTATATAAAGTCAGTGCGATGTAATTATTAACCATCACAAATATGCCTTGGCTATAAATAACGTATCTATAAAACAACTTCCAGATGCCACTAGGTTGCAACCATCAAATTTTTCTATTCATTTGCAATTGAAGCATTTGGAAAACCCTGCAAAAATCCAAGATGATCTTTTAGAACCTGTTAATTTTGATGAAATTATCTCGCAAAAAGAGACTCACTATATTATAGTTTTAGTTGTATGTATCATATTAGTATCTAGTATATGTATAGCACTATACCAGTGGAAGAAATACAGCTCCCTGAAGGCCATTCCAGTGAAGACGCTTCGGCAGATCATCAACGAGGACGTTGAAAAATCTAAGGGTGGAGGAGTCACATCCCTAGAATAGTCATTATAGCTGACTATGTAAATTGTCTCTATATATACGATCGTCGTTAGGTTAAGTTTAGCATTAGTTCCGTGTCAAAGCTCGCTGTTCGGGATTATTGTTCACCATACATTTGTACTCCTAGTTAACCTTATTCTAATAAATGTTTTTTAAAAGAAGCTCCGTCGATCTTGTTATTTAACTCCGTGATTTTAATGACAATTTTACCAATTATTACTGGAAGCATTTTACATATATCGAGACGTCTCGTCTCGTCTCGTCTCGTCTCGCTTTGTCTCGAACATTTTTATCTCGTCTCGTCTCGTCTCGAAATTCGAGACAAAATACTTTCGAGACGAGACGAGACGAGACGAGCCATCTCGTGTCTCGTGTCTCGCGGCATCCCTAGTTATTGGTGACGTGCTGACTCAATTTTTTGATGGTGAGGAGAGGGTGATAGTTTATGCCAGTCGTGCCTTGTTAAAAGCTGAGAGGAATTATTTAGTCACAGAGCGTGAATGCTTAACTGTTATCCTTTAAATTGAAAAATTCCGTCCCTGGAATAAAGGTGCTCCTTGCTTCACAGTTATCATAGTTTACTATAGTCTTTTATGGCTATATATTCTCTTTTAAAATGTAAACGAAAAAAAGGATATATAGATATAGAACGAGCAGATTGAATCCTCTATCCTAGTTATCACAGAAAAATTAGTGAGTGCTCCTACTTTTGCTCATCCAGATTTTTCTCAGAAGTTTGACGTTACAGTCTGACGCTTCAGATATTGTTCTTGGTGACGTGCTGACTCAATTTTTTGATGGTGAGGAGAGGGTGATAGCTTATGCCAGTCGTGCCTTGTCAAAAGCTGAGAGGAATTATTTAGTCAGAGCGTGAATGCTTAGCTGTTATCCTTTGAATTGAAAAATTCCGTCCCTGGATTGAAGGTGCTCCTTGCTTCACAGTTATCACAGTTTACTATAGTCTTTTATGGCTACATAATCTCAAGAATCCTACTGGGAAATTAACTCGATAGTTATTAAGGTTGAGGCAGCATACTTTTGATATCCAGCATAAAAAAGGTTCGACTTATGTAAATCCAGATTTTTTAATTAAGCAGAATTACTAATATTTCTAGTAACATTTCAGATACTTCCCCTTCTACTTGTTTATTCGCTTCTATCTCAGTAGACTTTGAAAATCCTGATTCTTGGTATTTAAATTTATGGAAAAAGATTAGTCATGACAATTACCCTCAGTGGAAAGTTGAATGAAATACCATTTATAAATATTTTTGTTCGAAGATAACCATACTTTTAATAAAAGAGAATGGAAGATCGTAGTACCTAGGTCACATAGAAATTCAATTATTGAATCGTGTCATATTCCCCCTACTAATGGACATTTTGCTTTCAAGAAAATCCTTTTTAGAATTCAGGAGATATATTATTGGCCTCAGATGAGAGCAGATGTTCTAAAATTTGTTCGCAAATGTTTAGGGTACGGTGTACGTTGTAAATGTAAATGTCAAATTTACAGAAGATGGTAAAATGAGAAAAGAAAAAAAGTTAACTTGCCAGAACAGATTCTTTCTTTGGATTTTATTGGTCCTTTTTCTCGCTTTAGAGAAAGAAAAGTCAAAGAAAGGCAATAAATGGCTTTTAGTGGTGGCAGACTGGTTTTCTAAATACACTTTTTTTTGTTTTTCATATTAAACATTAATTTTTCACATTACATTTTAAGCATTCATTTTCTATAAAAGTATTTTTAGTTTTTGGTTTCCCACAAGTCCTTATTTCTGATAATGCCCTTAATTTTTCTGGTAATCATCTTAAAAACCTTTGTGAGAAGTATAAAGTTAAACAGTCGTTTACACCTTACTATTCTCCACAATGTAATTTTGTAGAAAGAAACAACAAAACCATAACTACTACTATTAAATGTTATATCGATAAGCATGAAAATTGGGATTTGCCTATTTCAAAAATTCAAAAGGCCATTAACACGGCTGTTTATGAAGTTACAGGTTTTCCCCCAAACCTTTTTGATAAGGTTTGGCGACCTAACAAGGTTCTTTCTAGTGCAGTAGATAAATTTGCTGCTAAACTTAGTCCAAAGCATATATTGTCAGTTATTTTAAAGAAGATGTCACCGTTATATGTATAATGATATATAAATTAAAAAATATTGATGGATCAAAAGCTGGTAAATGGCCATATCATTTATTTATTATTCTGAGAGCGATGATGATAACTCAGAATAATAGTTATTAGTCTTTGTTTTTTAAGAAGAAATTCTTGCTGGATCTATTTTGCCTTTTAATTGTCTTTCGAAACTTGGTACTTTCCATTCGAACTTCAGTTACTTACCTACACTATTAGGATTGCATATTATCTTCATTATTTTATAATACTCTATTAAGCTTTAAAGCTTTATTTTGATTTTCTTTCATTTGTATATCTTGTATATTTATAAGTATTATAATATGTAAACTTAAATATTTAGTCTTGGTCAAGCATTATGAAAAGTGTAAGAAGGGTTGTAAAGTATTAAACACCCAATATATATTTTTCTGATATTTTATAAGCTAATCTCACCTTATTTTATCTCTTTCAAATCTTCATATTTTGTCTTTGCTTTTGCTTACTTTATCTGATATTATAATATACTGTACCTTATCTTTTCTGAAATTTATTCAGAAGCTGAGAATTTATTGTCTCACATGAGTTTGATCTCTAATTAATTTTTCCTTGAGTTTCTGATTGGAGCTCCTTAACTTGAACTCACTTAGAATCAAGAGCTATGTGCTTAGATATGTCAAGAGGTTGTTTGATTTCAATTGGAGAAAAAATTTCATTAATGTTATTATTCACCCTTAATTGTTGATGATTGAGTTTAATTTATTACTCACCTTTAACTTAACTAACTAATCTTGTGTGAATTCAATTAAGGACTGAATTCTGTCAGAAATAGTGACTAAGAACATTATAATATTGTTTGTATGTGTTTACTTCAGACAAAGTTGTTTGTTAGGGTATCTCATGATTCCAAACTTCCCTTGTATATAGTTAGCTAGATTTAGTTTAGTTAGTTAGTTGATTCATTTAGTTTAGTTCTTCAGTTCTCTCCTTCAACCTTAACATCTTATTATGACTTGTGTAGAAATTAATGTTACTTTTTGGCGGTGTCAGGTTTTTGTCGTTTGTCAACTTTTTGATAGCACTTAGTTGGTTGGTGGGCTCACAGAATTTTTATTAATTTTTCTGTGTATCTCTGCCCCGGAAGACAATAATTAACACCAGTCATAGAAGTTATGTTTAAACAACAATTTCACAGAACTGGAATCCTTCTTGAACTGTCTTAGCTCTCGCAGTAATCTACTCATGCTTTATCCTCTTGTAGGTATTTTAAACTTATTCGGATGCTTCAGAATTTTATTTTAGAAATTATTTAGGGGAGGTGATTTTTTGTAAAATTGTTTGTCAAATTTGTGGCAGGTTTCTGTCTCAAAAATTTTCTTTAATATTTTTGTTGCAAAAGTTTGGGCTTATCGCAAGCTCCAAATACTGCAATTCATTATTTCTTTGATAGTTTTCTTAGGATTTCTTTTCCTTAAAAAAAAATTAATTATGTTCAGTTACATCAACCTTTTGGTCTGTTTATCTTATTATTCCTAGGTTTTTATAATTTCAGGTATGAGTAATGTATCATTTTTATGCGATATGCTGTTTTTCCCGCAAGACCGCTTCGGGTGGGCCAGGCTAGTGGTTCAATAATAAAATTGGTTTTTAAATGTTTCGGCTTATGAAATAAAACTCGTAGTCTTACTCGTGGGCTGAACATGCTCTCCTTCTGCTGACTTAAAACGCCAGTTCAAAGTTTTACATCAGGGACTGGGGAAACCTTAGAAAGAGCCAACTAGTGTAGTTTGCTCATGGTGTTGAGCCTAAACACCGCTTTTGTCCTTTTCTATTTTTGTTAAGTGTGTAATCCAGATATTGATCATGTATACTAACCAAGATGGAATCCATGTTTTTTTTAGTATCATGCTTTGGTTCGATTTCAACTATAGATACAAATAAAAATATAGCACATTCTAAAAGTATTTCTAGTTTATTCTTCTAATCCAAGCTGTTTTTTAAGTAACTTGACGGCAGACTCGGAAAAAATCATATTGGAGAAATTTTAATGAGGAGGGCCACCTTAAACGTCAGTGCCTTAAGCGTTTGATAGACCCAAGAAGCTAGAAAAACTTCCACTAGTTAGCTTTATTGGACGCAAGCTGGCTGGGTGCTACCAATCCCCGATCCAAATACCTTGTATCCAAAAATTGACCGATGTTGAAAATCTTTAATAGAGTGGATAGATATATGCTAACGGTAGCTTATCAGTCTTATCACTTGGTGGTGGGTTGGCATGAATTATTCTAGAGATGCTTACCTTTTAAATTGTGGGCCCCATCCAGTTTGGTGGGTTTATTTAAAGTGCAGTTATAAGAATCTTCAACTAGCAAATTGGTTCTCACATGGAAAAGGGTGTAAAAATATATAACACATAGTAAGACTAAAATCACTATTGTAAAATTTATAAAATACTTTTTGTTAAAAGTGCAAACTCTAAAATCAAAATTTTATAAAACTGCACCAAAGTTATAAAACCCTAAAAATAAAAAATAAAATAAATAAATAAAATATCAATAACCCGCTAACATGCAACTACCCTTTGGCCAAATTCAGTAACCCACCGCACAGTACACTATACAACATAATATGCTATATCAAATAACACTAAATATACATTTCAGTGCGGTTGCTTACATATAATACTGTATGAAATTCAAAAGTGAAATTAAAAGGTATTAAATAAATTAATACTTCGGTAAAAAAGCAAATTACATTACATAGTAAATTATCGAGAAAGCACTTTAGATACTATATGTATAATAATTAATAATTTAAGAGGCCATTAAATAATATGAATTAGCCAATATGGCTAGTCTCAAAATCAATAAAAAATGTCTTCGATCTTGGGATGGTCTTTAAGCCTTAACACCTCGCTTAAGCGTGAAAGTTGGAACAAAAATGGCGGTCTTAAAAATGAGAAAAAGTTATAAAAAGAATTGGAATCAAACTTACCTCAAGACGTTGGAGGGCCTTTTATAAAGTAAATTATCAAGCCAAGTAATTTTCACATTACATGGCTAGTGTTGCCATGAGGTAAGATATACTGAGATAAGATAAAATATATATAATATCTGATATCTGAGATATCTATATGATATCTGAGATAAGATAAAATACATGCTGAATTTTAACCTTGAGAAATTGAACTTGTTAACCTAAAGATCATATCATTTAAGAAGAAAGTCAAAACGCAATTTCTGGGTACCTCTTCAAAGGATAATCTCACGCAGACACAGTTTTACAAGAATTAAGGATACAACGTTGGCCCACTTAAATTTAGGTTGCAGCGAGTACGCAAATCAATGGATAATCCCAAAAGGTATTCAAATTATAATAGTAATATAAATCCAGCATAAACAAATATTAAAATTACAGGAAAACCAATGGCAACCACAGCCCAGTATCGAAAATGCCAATACCTAAAAAATTGATCGTTGAGCAAGGTGTAATTGACCAATGATAAAGGACAGACAGAAAAATCACTTTATTCAGAGAGAGAGAGAGAGAGAGAGAGAAAATAATCGAATTTCAATAAAATTACAATGCCATTAACCCACTGTGCATATACCGGATGTCGCGATCAATACTATTTTTATACAATATTAAATTATTACATAAGAGCAACCCAAAAAAATTAAAACCCTACAACTCAACCATATCCAAGTGGCCGATGAATTTTGGATGCACAAAACCCTTTGACGAATACCGTAGCTCATTTAAAGAGCTCCGCTTGTAGAGGCCTATTGGATTACATCGAAGTGTTATAGCCAAGTGTTACAATCGAGATTAATTAATTGATAGTAACAGGTATTTTTTGTGCATTTTCGAAACTTATTAATTTTAAAATGTCTTAAAAGTAAAATAAATTATTAATCGGTCAAAGTCGTAAAATAATTAGCAATTTATTAAATTTTATGGAAGCTGAAGTAATGCTTTATGTAAAATGTAAATGAAATACCACAAGTGGCGACTATCATCGTGACAGGAATTACGAATATTATAAAATGTAGTCACGGAGAATCTGATTTACTAGAAAAAGCACTAACAATTTCGTAAATGCAAGAATGGTTACAGCTTAGAGGAATTGCATATGATGAATCTATGTTGAATGAACTTATGTTAAATCCCCAATTATATATTACAATAAAGCTTTACAAAACAAACAATGTTGTGAAATAGATGAAATCTTGAGTGAAAAAGGCCATGATGTATTAGGATTGACCATCATTAGGACCATCATCCAGATCTGAACCCATTTGAGTTGCTTTGAAATGAATTAAAAGTATATGTGGCAAACAAAAACGTAAACTTTAATAAATTCAGTTCAAATAATTGCAGAATTGTATAAAAAAGATTATGGACCACAAAACTCAACCGTCGAAGAGGACAAAAGCTATCTTAATTTGTAAATTTGACTTTAAAATATATATGATATTTAAAAATAATATTATTTTGCCTTTAATTGACAATTATTTAACTTTAAAATATAATATTATATGGATTTGTAATATTTATTCTATCTTTTATTTATCATATAAAATTAATACTTTAATTTAATTTGAATTTAACATTAAAAATAAGTTCAATACACAGCAAAACATTTTTACCTGGGAAGATATTACAATATAAAGTCAACTGCATAGAACTGCATAGAAGAATTATGTTTATTCTGGACAAAAAAGTATGTATCAACGATTTTTTTATATATTTGAGACTTTTTTAAATAAGCATTTTAAATAAAACCTTTTTGTTTTTAGCATATCTTGTATCTATCGGCTCTCTACCGGTTTATTTTTCTTAAAAAAATAAGTGAAAATCGTTTTTTTCTGACGCGTAGAAAAATTAGGATTTTCAAAAATAAAAATTATGGAACTTTTGATTTAATTTACTATAATAGATATTATACTTTTTTAAAATATTAGTAAAAGCTAAGCAAATTCGTAAATTGCACAGATAAAAATATACTGAGCGTAAACTCAGTATAAGTTACAATTTTATGTTTATCGTTTTCTGTCCTTGTTGCACACTGACTCTTTCATCGCGTATCTCATCAATCACTTGAATATGGCTGAGTCATATATCCCAAAAAAAAAACCGGCTGCCGCTGCGACAGCCCACCAAATTTAATCTCATTTAGCTATCTCATAGTTCTTGAACATTTCCCTATCAAGAGTTGGCGACGCCTTAGAGAAGCTATCAGGTTCATAATAGTTTTCAATACTAGATGTGAAGAGTGGATACTGGCAGGTCAAAATGCATCCAAAAACGAAGGAAAAGACTTTATTCTTTACTGGCAGTTTACATCCATACCAACTTTGAAAGGCTTATGGAAACTATGTTACGTGAAATGACTTGGGCATGCTTAGTTTATCCGGATAACGTCATCATACTAGTGAAGACATTTGAAGACCATTGATGAAACATTCAAGAGGTATTTGTTAAGCTCCCGGAGACCAAACTGAGACTTAGTCTTAGAAAGTGTTGCTTTTTTTTTTAAAAAAAAGTTGGATACCTTGGCTATACCGTGTGTGCAAGATAAGGATGTCTATTATAGGGATCTCGGCAGCTATAGGAGATACGAGGTTGATTAAATTAGAGAAAAGTTGCGCATTTTAGAGACTAACAATACGCCGTTTAGAAAGTTTTAAAATTTTGAGTAGTTCCGGAGACATTCGAGAAAAACCGAAATTTGCCGATTTCGTTTTTATTTTTTTCTGGTGTTATTTAAAGAGATATGAAAAAACAAGAGACGCTTTCTCATGGCCACTTTTTAAGCTCTAAAAAATAACATTGCCAGATTTTTCATACGACGTTTCGTTTCGAAGAAACCATCATCAACTTATTTTAGAGATTGGTATTAAGCTTTAGAAAATGGTCTAGATAAAGAAAGAAGCAATCAAAAATTGGCCACCACCCACTTCTTACGTAATTAGTTTCGGGACAAACACTTATTTTGGATACGGAACCCCGCAATGTTGGAATTGGTGCCGTCCTGTCATAAAAATATGAAGCAAATGATGGCTTATTTCAGTAAAACGCTATCAAAGTCAGAAAGAAAGTATTGTGTGACTCGACAAGAGCTATTAGTATAAATAACGATTCATACTCAGACAATGCTAATCTAAAAGCATGGAAATACCAATGCTTTATTCAGGAGACCTTGTATAAAGTAGGTATAAGTCAACATTGTCCTAAAAATTAACTGGCAGAGAAAAGATCTTGTCAAAAACTTTTGTAAAACTACAGAAAAAGATTTGCTTGAATGACAAATTCCCTTAGCAATTTTCATGACTGTCACTATTTGAAAGCATGAGCCAATGTTTCGCCTTGAAAGTATCGATATGTCCAATTAAGTTTACAATTCCAACTAACAGTAGATTCATTCTGGGTGGATATTGCCTTTGCTGGAAGAACCATTTACTTTACACCACTTACTTTATTTTAACCGTCATGATCAACTAATCAACAATCCTTGAGCCGTGTTACTATACGACTTTTAATATTAGGCCAAATTTAAACTGCCAATACTTCAAAAACTATCAATTTTTATGTTAGATACCCTTATATAAAGTTAAACTTATTTTTAATTCTCTTTATGAAAAAAAAGATAAAAATAGGGGGTTTCTATTTAAAAAAATTGACTTTTTAATTTTTTCTTTTTAATTTTTAATGCTAGTTTCTGACTCCCCTGTATCGTTTTTTTAGTTAAATATTAAAATAGTCTTTTAAAGTGGTCCTTCCTCTCAAATAAAACCAAAACTAACCAATAAATGAAGGCTACTAAAAGGGAGTAATCGGTAATTATGTTAGGGCTTATAAACATAGGTTTTCACATGAAATTAAAAATATGATGTCAAAAACGGTTACACTTAAGTATAGGACATTATACATAAAATATACCTAGAATTTCATGTGGAAGCCAAAAATGTAAAAATATACAGGGTACTCCGTTTAAAATAACGAAGTTGACACCTACTTCCGGCATAACCGGAAACGTCACAACTGTCAAAATATTTTAGTTGTGTGGCCCTCATCGACTGTGCCCTGTTGCCAAATTTTCAAAATTTTTGAATAATTAATGAATAGACGCTATATAGGGTATATATATATATATTTTACAATATATCATTATATATATTTTACTATATATCATCGCCAAACGGGACATAGAAAATCTCATGTAATTTTTAATAGGCTCAAATATTGGCTTCCGTAATTATTATAGAAAAAAAATGTATTAGAATAATTTATAGAGCACTAAAATCTGCAACTTTTGTTGGTTGCAACTTTTATTATTTTTTACAACTATAACTATAATTATTTTTGGTTTGTCCATTTAAGAGTAACAGCAAAAATATAAATCAATAAATCATAAATGTAAGCCAAAAATCTTTACGAAAATTTGTTTTTATTTATTGCCTCGTATTCCTAGTTATACCAAAATGTATTACCTTGACTGGTATATAGATAAACATCAAATAATTTGTCATAATAAGTTCATTGCATTAAAATTCTACATTAGAAAACTCGGCTATAAGTTACACTACTAAAAAAAAAGAATTACCAAGATATTTGAGACTTGTTGCAGCTTTTTTTCCAAATACGCCGATACGAGGACAATAAACAGTTAATAGAACGAAGAAAATGATAGACTTGCAGTTTTTTTTACACGTGGAAGAAAATTAAGGAAAAATAAGTACAAGAAATCTTGGAGAGATCATGGGCATAGATCATACAACTACTTTTCGGGATTTAGAAAAACAGAAATGTTTCTTGTATAAGTATGGAAGGCTTGAGGAGCTTATAGATGAGGATGAATTACGGCGGCAGGAGTTCTGTTTGAATATGACGGATATAATAGCTTTGCTTTACAGATGAATGCATATTTACTTTAAACAATGAACCTAACGTAAACAATGAACACGAACTCCAAGAAGTATCCACAGAAAATTAATGTTCGGGCGGGGATTTTCGGACACCTCAATTTAGGACCATTCTTTTTCACTTAAAATTTAAATGTTAATTGTTATTTAGCACTACTTAAGGAACATTACGGAGCTTACGAAGGAATATTTTAACATTTGCTATAACAGTTAAGTTAATATTTTAGATTTAATATATTAATTTTTTAATTATTTATGGCGTATATTATAATAACTTGTGTGCATGTGTACGATTGTACGAATTTTCAGTAATAATTTAATTAAAACCATAATTTTATTATGACAACTTTACTTAGCAGTTTACCCTTACCTAACTTTCTCACCTTGAGCGATACCTGTAAGTACAAGGCAAACATAAAAGACAAATTTTCCACCAAGGTTTTCGCCAATAACTTTTAAATGGGCAAACCAATAAAATTTACCAATAACCATCTTGTTATAAAAAAACTCTATTTCAGAAGTGTGTAGAGCAATAAAACCTCATTAGGTATGCAAAAGTGGTACCTGGTGATCCACCAATATTTTATGCCACTACCTTAGTTGGGTATTAGTTTCAATGTAAAATTCTTTCTTTTCGTTGATTGTAGGTAGTGCCACCCGGTTTTGGGTCAATTTATGAGTTTTGCCCATTGTTACCCACTGATAAACATTGAAAACGGTTCGCCAAAGGCGTGCAACTGGGACTTGTTTTTTACCTTATAATTAATGTACTTAAATGCTATTTTATTTTAGAAAGTTACTTTTGTTTAAATGGAATAATATATTTTTTTCACAAATTTATTGAACATAATATGTAGAGTAAAACAGTTGAAAATGTCACTTTTGGATCTGGCACTTTTTGAACAGTGTATAACAATTTTAAATTATAATAGATTGTAGTCTTCTTCGTCATCTGACGAACTGTCATCACCTCTTGACATTATAATTAAAGGATCGACTGTCTGATCGATGAGGTTGTCAAGATCCCACATTTTGTCCTCCTGCTTAATTACATGCTGGACTGCTTTTCGCCAATTCTCTGGTGTCGCTTCCGTAATGGCTTGATCAAACAGTAGCTTAACATCTTTCATTTTAAAAGTCGTGTTTTATCTTGCTACAAATCCTTTTACCTGCGCCCATATCAGTTCTATAGGATTTAGTTCGCAATGATATGGCGGTAAGCGCAGTACAGTTATATTATATTTTTCGGCTATATCTTCCACGGCGTATTTCATGAAACGAGTTTTGTGGAAGTTTGCTATTGCCAGCGGTTCTTTTTTTATCAAATTTGCTTCAAACGCAATACCTTTTGCAGTCAGCCAATCGATAATTTCTTGCTTTCTCCAACTTGAAGTTGACGTCGTCTCTATTCGCCGTGAATGATAGCTTGCGTTATCCATAACCACCACCGAATTAGCCGGAAGAAATTTTATCATTTCACCAAAATAGTCCTCGAAAATGTCTGAGTTCATGTCTTCATGGTAATCTCCTGTGCGAGTCGACTCAAAGGTTAGCAGACCTTCTTTTAAAAATCCCTCTTCGCTTCCAATATGTGTGATTATAAGTCTTTTTCCTTTTCCCGAAGGTTATAGTTGCAGATAGGATCCTAGCCAGGATTCCAGGCCTTCTACTAGGATTTAGTGCTCTTTAAATTACTCTAATATATTTTTTCTCTAAAATAATTAGGAGAGCCAATATTTGACCCTATTAAAAATTACATGGGATTTCCTATGTTCCGCCTGGAGGTGCAATACCCTGTATATATTTTAAGATATAGTTAATAACTATACTTAAAATAAATATAGATCCTGTTTTCGTTCGTTACTTATAGGAAACCGGATGGAGGCGAAATTTTGCAACGTCGCGCGTGTACTGAGTGCCTGCGACAGAGCACCGCCCCGGCCGGCCCGAGGACGGGATTAGTAAACATCTGACTTTCGTGGGAGCAGCGTCGTTTGGCGATAAAATGTTCCAAAATATTATGCGAAAATCCAGGTATTTTTAAAATATTTATTCTAATGCGAGTTTTACAGACATGACAATGTGTAAAACCCACATAGAATTGTAATCTTAATAAAATAAATGTTTAATATGCTATGTTTTGCATAATGAAAATTAAAGCTTTATTCTAATAAAAAATATAATATCAACTCTGATAATAATATAATAAAAAATCAGAAATAAAACTCTAATAAACAAAACTAACAACATATCATTTTTTTAATAAAAGGCTCAAATAAACCGCCTCCTTTCGCTAAGCAAAAACTTCACCTATCATAAAAGCTATTTGGCACCTCCAAAAGAATTGGAAGTAAAATGGAGTTGGCACCTTCGACAATTTTATTTCGCAACTCCTCTAAATTTGTTGGTCTACTAAATTCAAGCTTGGAAATGGCCTGCTTAAGGTAACCCCACAGATAAAAGTGATTTGGAGACAAATCTGGAGATCTAGGAGGCCATTTAATATCGCCAGTCCCACTAATAAGGTGGTTAGGAAAAGTATTTGTTAAAAATTCTTCTTATCGTGTTATCGTGAGCTAATACTCATATCGTGAGCTAATAGATCTGTATACGATCTATATACAAATCGTGTTGTCGTGAGCTACGTATTACCCAAAATAATGGCAACACCGCTTGGTTGCGGCTTGCAGGCGGCGGAATTTCTCGTTTTTATTTTTTGAACCAGGAGTCAGCAAACCTCACTTTGCTGTGTTATTGCACGTTGCATTAATAATTTTTGAGCGTTATTTTCGTGTTTTTTTCACTATGGCTGTTTATACCCCTTCCGAAAGAGTTCAACTAATCAAATGGTTTTATGGAGGCAATTCGGCAGTATAATGTAGAGATTTGTTTTCAGTGACATTTGAGAATAGACCGATTCCTTGTGCAAAAACGGTTTTAAATGTGGTTTCAAATTTTGAGACATCTTTTTGTCTTCAAGATTGTAAAAAATGCCACACAAAACGTCAAGAACCACCTGTTGAAGTGGTCCAGAATATAGAACGGTGGGAAGAAATGGTTTGCAGTACCCTAGAACTTGATTCGAACTTGAATCGACACGGTCCACTAGAAGTTTTTGAGAGGAACTGGGAATGAGCAATAAAACTGTTGCTCGTTCGTATCTGGAAAAAATATGGGTACAAATGTTTCAAGTATTCAAAAACTCAGGAAATATTTCCTGAAAACCAGTGGCGAAGAATGAAATTTTGGGAAACCATGATGGAAAAGGCAAATGAAATCGAATATTTTTTAAAAAATACTTTGTTTTCTGATGAATCTTCTTTTCCATTATATGGCAAACACAATCCTGCCATTGTTCGTTATTGGTCTCAGGAAAACGAGCACAGAAGTTTTCAGTTTTGTACCCAGTATTCTCAGAAATTGAATGTTTGGGCAGGTATTTTGGGCGACAATGTTATAGGGTCATTTTTTATTACTTTAAACGCCCAAAAGTACCTTGAGTTGCTGCAAAATCAAGTTCTTCCTGCCATTCAAATCCTACCTGATGTAGACCTGGGATCGGTTTATTTCCAGCAAGATGGCTGTCCTGCTCATAACGCGGCTAGGGTAGAAGAATTGTTAACAAATACTTTTCCTTATTAGTAGGACTGGCGATATTAAATGGCCTTCTAGATCTCCAGATTTATCTCCAAATGGCTTTTATCTGTGGGGTTACCTTAAGCAGACCATTTACAAGCATGAATTTAGTAGGCCAACGAATTTAGAGGAGGTGCGAAATAAAATTGTCGAAGATGCCAATTCCATTTTACCTGAAACTCTTTTGGAGGTGCGAAATAGCTTTTACGATAGGTTATATCTATAGATAGGTTATATAGATAGTTTTTGTTTAGCGAAAGAAGGCGGTTTATTTGAGCCTTTTATTTAAAAAATGATATGTTGTTAAGTTTGTTTATTAGAGTTTTATTTCTGATTTTTTATTATATTTTTATGAGTTGATATTTTATTTTTTATTAGAATAACGCTTTAATTTTCATTATGCAAAATACAGCATATTAAACATTATAAGATTACAATTCTATGCGGGTTTTACACATTGTCATGTCTGTAAAACCCGCATTAGAATAAATGTTTTAAAAATGCCTGGATTTTCGCGTAATATTTTGGGACATTTTGTCCCCAGACGACGCAACTCCCACGAAAGTCAGATGTTTACTAATCCCGTCCTCGGCTCGGCCAGGGCGGTGCTCTGTCGCAGGCACTCGTACACGCGCGACGTTGCAAAATTTCGCCTCTATGCGGTTTCCTATAAGTAACGAACGAAAACACGATCTGTATATGGGGTGTCCCAAAAGTATCGACACACCCAAAAATCTTGGGAAATATGGGCGCTAGAAAAAATCTCTAAATACAAAAGTCTTGGGGAATCAATCGGTGCATCTGATGGTGACCTTAACTTGACCTTGACTTGACCTTCAAGGTTATTTAAAGGCTACATAAGAACATTTTTAGCTTTTATGAACAATATGCGGTTATATTAACAATTTTAAACTGCTGAGCATTCATAAAGTCTGGCACTAATATTTGCTGATAAAGTTATCACTAATTCATTATATATGCAGTGCATCCCAAAAGTTATGTCTAAATTCATTTAAAATTCAGGGCTGTGTTCGAAAAAGAAAACGGTCGGACCCGTCGATTTTTATTTCAAGTTGCGCATTTTTGTACGTGAAGTTTGTATATACAAGGTTGCTCAAAAATAAATTACAACCAGCAACTTAATTTTTTCAAATGAAAGCACCTTTTTTTATTTCATTTTTGAATTTCGCATGGAATTCTGGAAAACTTCTTTCATGAGGTGAATGAGAAATTCTTTCATGCATCATGTCCTATACCTAAAGATGACCAAATATTATTATTGAAGTTCACCTTACGAGTCACCTTATCTCTGAAAATTTCTATACAGAGGAAAATTCCATTCATTCGTGTTTTTTTATTATTGGTTGGTGACCGTGTATTTTCATAGAAACTGTATGACAGTTGTGCGCCAAACAGATATTGTCAAGTGTGAAGTATACGAGCAAAGTTGCGGTTTTCACAATGGTAAAATTAACGAGAAAAAATAGAAATTCTGTGCATGGTTGGGTTTGATGATAGAGCACGTACTCAAAGAGAAGCTGCTCAATTATTCAATGAAATCCATCCTGATCGTCGTCCGATATGTCAAAAGGTGGTGAGTAGAATAGAGGCTAAATTTAGCGAATTCGGTCATGCCGAAATCTGATCGTTCTGCTCGAGATGAAAATGAACAACTTGACGTTTTGCTTTCTTTGGAAGAAAATCCATGCACTCCTCTGTAGCAGATTGGGGCAAATTTACACATGGCGAAATCTATAGTTCACCGAATAGTTAAAAAGCACAAATATCACCCCTACAAACTTATTCCCGTGCAAGAGTTATTTGATGACGATTTCGATCCGAGCGTTTTTTTTTTCGAACACACTCCTGAATTTTAAATGAATTTAGACATAACTTTTGGGATGCACTGTATATATTGGCACTAATATATGATGTTGTTAAGCCAAGGGTGACTTTATCGGTGTATAACAATAATCAGGTTCCTTTTCTTATTCGCTGACCCAACGATTAAATTTGGTAGTGGTGAAATTCTGCAGTGAGTTACGATGTTCGGCGTCACACCTTGATCTTATATCCACCAACATCTAACACTCACGGCCGCATATGTTTCTTGCTAACTTATGGAAGTTTTCCAGATTCGTTGGGTTTATCGTATCGATGTTTGAGATGCCCCTCCTTATCTAATAGATGGAATGGTCTCAAAACTCTGTTGGGCGGAAGTGTAACCCAGATTTACTAATCAAGCAACATGGGTCTCAAAGAGTTGAATACTTTCATCAGTTTGTTATTTACTAGATTTTAATTGATTCTGGTACACTTGTTATAGATCCGCTTCAACGTATCTCATCTCTAAAGTACGCACCAGTACTCCTTGCTCCTTTGCCTTTGAATTTTGGTGGATTTACTTTCATTATGATTTGCATTCCAGGATCGGTATAAAGAGAAGTGTGTTTTACTCTTATTTCTAGTTCTTGTTCTTTTTTTGTACTTGCCCTAATACTTCAACTGTTTCTTCAAAGATGTTCATTGGCTGTTCTGTTTTTTCTCCAAATATTCAACTTGCATGGTCTTAATCAGTTCTTAATTTTCTGGTTTAAGGCCGGATTTAATTAGTATATATGATATTAATTATATATTTATATATATAACAAAAATGTTTTGAACTAAATTTTTTTTTAGCTATTTTAACAATAGCCCTCATCAGGACCGATACCTCAAGAAAATTGTTAAAAAAATGTTTGTTATTTAACTAGTCGCCCAAGACTACCCTCCCTCTACATATATAAGTAAAATAATATATCAACATTATATCATATATATATACAGATATGATCATTCTAACTTCGCCTATAGGAATTATATATCACGGTAGGTCTGGCAACGTTGTGACAACATACTCGAAACAGCGGACCCCGCCGAAGTCCGAAACCAAAACCTTTCAGTATTCTTAAGGAGTTCAAGCGGAGATGCACTGCTCTGTGGCAAATAAAATAAAAACATTGTTTCGTTTGCTGCTGCCTGTCCTAACAGCAAAAAATAAACTAAAACCCGAGTGCAATAATGTTGTAAACATAAATTAACTAAATATTGAATAGGAAATACAAAAATGAATTCAAAATAAAGCAAAAAATTAAGTTAATTTGATAATATTAAATAAAAATTAAAAAGATCTTATGTCAGGTTCAAAAAGGCCACCCTGTTTAGTAGTGCAGTACGTCAATCGATCATAAAACGACCTTCTCATGTTCGACAACATTTTAATGGAGATAATATTAAATGCTTGCCTAATTTTAACACAAAGCTCTTCTAAATGAGTAGTCCGTTCATTTTCGTGCCAATAAATTTATTCTTTTAGCTATCCCCAAAGAAAAAAATCATTGGGGGCTAAATCGGGGCTTCTGACGGGCCATTTAATAGTACCGTTTCCACTGATTGTTCAATCAGGGAAAGACGTTTCGAGAAATTGACGTACCACTAATGCGTTATGAGTGGGACAACCATCCTGTTGAAACCAAACTTGTTCTAAATTGATATTGAGCCCTCGAATAGCAGGAAGAACTTCATCCCTCAAAGGATTAAGGTATTTGTTGGCATTAAGGTTTCCATCGATAAGAAAAGGGCCTATAATTGAATCACCTAAAATGCCAGCCCATACATTAACCTTTTGAGGGTATTGTGTACGTGTTGGTATGCTTATGTGCTTATTTTCCCTCGAATAATCCACTGTAATGGACGGATTAAGTTTACCACAAATAGAGAAAGAAGACTCATCTGAAAACAAAATGTTACTAATAAACATTTCGTCTCGATTTGCCCTTTCCAATACTTCATGGTAAAATTCTATCCGTCTCTCATGGTCCTGTGGGAAAATTTTTTGGGTTTTTTGCAACTTATAGCACTTGTACTTATTTCTATCTAAAATTCTTGTAACCCTTAAAGCCTCAATACCCATTTCTTTGGCAATGGTTGTACTATTGCAAGGAAAGTTCATTTCAGCAATAGCAACATTAACCTCTCGAAGCTCCCTTTCTTCACCTAGCGATCTAACAACAGGTGGTTGCTCATTTGCGTAGCATTTCCTGCAATTTTGCAAGCACCCAAAGGTCTCAAACCTATGGATAATTGCAAAAATTGTGCTGCGTACCTGAATGGGCCGATTTTCGAACGTGATCGCAATTCTGCCTAATATTTGATCGACAGAACTGCCGGCATAATACAACTTAATAATTTGCTTTTTTTCCTCAAGAGAACACATTTTAACAAGAAAATAGCGAATTCAAATTTAATCTTTGCTGATTAAGCAGGAAGCGAGGAATAAAAATAACGTTAAACGTTTAAAATGCAATCTCATATTGGCGGTGCAGTGTGGTGGGGATAAGAATTCTCTCGTTTTTCGATGAAGGGGCGGAGAGCCCTGCGGCGGAAATATCAGTGCCAAACGTATTAATTTGAAAACGGCATGTATTGTGCCCTGTGTCTGTCTCATGCGGATTCCATATGTCCCCTCTCGCTTACGCTCGTAGACTATTTCCTATAGGCGAGGTTTGAATGATTATATCTGTATATATAAATTTAAAGTATTTATTAATTCTTCCTGTTTTTCGTCTGTTCTTCTTGCTTTTTCATCTGCTTAAGATCTCGTTCTTCATCTTCTTTTCTTTGTTTACGGTCTTATTTTACTTCTTCCTCTTTCGGTTTACAATCTCGTACCTTTTTTGCCTCTCTCTGCTCGCCATAACTGTTTAGTACTCAATTTGGCTTTTAATGTTCTTTACTTTTGACACCAATTATAATGTAACACAGGATCACAGTTCTTTCTGAAATACTCGTAGGAATTCACTTTTATGTCAATGAAAAGACTCTTTTTATTGAATTAGTCAAGTTGAATCAAGTTTACTATAGTTTAAATTTTTCCAAGGCAAACAAAAAAAATCATTAGAAATTTAAACTACGTGGATTTACAATAAAATTATCTAAACAACCTAAATAGGGCCCTCAAACAAAATGATCTAAAAATTAGGCATTAAAGGTGAAAATAATTAACTAAACGTAAGTAGAACTCTAAATAAACTTATAGTAGGGGAGATCAAGTGGAGATTTTGCGCGTTAGTCGAGCACGTCAAAAAATAATATGGGAAGAAACCTTATACCCTATAATGAATCCCTACCATATGAGGATCCTTATAAAGGCGTGCGTTGACAGCAGTCCATCAGATTAAAAAAAATCGATCATCAGAAAAACTCGAGCGCGTCAGATAGCGCGTCGGACAAGGTAAATTAAGTACCTACATAAAGAAGAGTGAATATTTCAATAATCTGACGATTTGAGCGACTTATGTCAGTAAGCAATTGGGCGGGTCACAAAAATCTTGAAATACTTAAGCGTAATTGATTTTTTTTATTTGGAAGGAAATTATTTAAGAATTACGGAAAAAATATTATCTGGCGATTTTCATGGGGCGATGTAACTAAAACCATAAATATAACGTGAAGTGTTCAACTACTGAGAATTGTATTTCCCACTTCGCGTCTCTCTTAACTTCTCACACTTTCTCACACTCTGTAGTGCCATCGCCACTCTATCATCTGCCGCTATGATGCTATTTCAGCTGATCACAATGGTAAAGTGTTTGACGCTCTAATTTAATTGTCATGTTAAAACAAGTATGTTAATTTAATGTAATAAGTTTTATATGCAGGACAATAATGAGTGGTAAAATTTCCAGAAAATGACATAGTCAAAGCAAGTATTAAAATTTGCAATAATATATCCTAAATAACCCGAATAACCTAAATTGGAGCCCAGACCTGCAATGAGATGAACTACTAAAAACTACATACTATAGGTGAAAATAATAAAATAAATCTAAGTAGAACCCTAAATAAATTTAAATAATCTGTCTATCTATCTATCTATCTGTTTATTCAATGAAATTTATTACTTATTTCAAGACGTACTGCCGATGTGAGATCAGTAGGTTACTCAGAGCTTTTTTCACTCTCGAGAGAAGATGTATTAGCGGCCATGAAAGACTACCCAGAAGCCCAAGAAATTCTTCAGGCGTTAGGAAGGAAACGACTTATGGAGGTAAAACTAAAACATTGAATTAACACAAAACACTAACAAATGAAATCTTCGCCTTAGCTTATACTGTATGCTTAGTATATAGAAACAAAGTAGTATTTTGTAAGTTCTTTTAAAGATCTTTTTTATTGTTTATTATATCTATTTTTGAATTTTAAATACAATTATTTTTAAGGTAAGATGTCTCCAAGAACCAATGCAAATTTTGCATTTTTTAACGTATCTTACTGAAAACACAATTGTAGATTTTCTTTTATATTTTTTTTACTATGACCTTTAATCTCTTTTATGATTTAATACTTACTGCTTTTTACTTACTTTTCTTATTTTTAATTTTACTTAGTTTCTTGCGTTGCTTCGTAGTGGCCAACCGAATTAATTAAACTTGCTTACATGCATAATTTTTACAGGTGAAAGCTAGTGCGAAGCAGTCTCAAAATCATAAGAGTGATCATCACCACAAGAGTGAACATGGACAGGATAATAGAGGTTTAGTGGATAAGATTAAGAATGAAGCCAAAGTAAGTGTACATATACACTTTATATATGTACATATATAAAGTTACATATATAGGGTGGCCAAATAAGAATGCGAGGTACTGTATCTGTGAAACTATTCATCGTAGAAGCCTGCGATAAAAAAATTTATTACTAAAATGGCCAAGAGAATGACCTGGAAAATATTTTCAAGTTTCTAAAATGGCCGCTAGGGAGGGCAACTGCAATCTTAAATCTAGAAAACTGATGTTTCTGTAAATTTTGCTGAATTAACCTAACAAAAAAATAGCTGATTATTAAAGTAGAGACTAATCCGAACCTTTTTTATTTGAATAGTTTTGCTGTATCTCTAAAAATAAAGTGGTGGGGGGTGTTCAAAAGTTGGCTTAAAACACACCCTGTATACTAAAAACGCCTTAGCCGATTTTATCAAACTTGGGCTAGTTGAAAAGAGCTATTATTAAGCTACGAATATTATTATATTTCATGTTTTTTTAATTTTACATCTCGCCGCTAGAGGGCTTTTTTCGGCTTTCTGACACAAATGACTAATTTTCTCAAAAAACTTAAATGCGTTGATATGATTTTTTTTTATATAAAAATAGCTAAATGATGTCTAAATAATCTTGCGAAAACCGCAACTCGATATCTTGTTTCTAACCTAAAATATAGGCCAAAGTATATTTTATACCCTTAAATTTTAATTTTTTTATACTAATTATTTTGGAATTTTTTAAAATTCACTACTTTTGAAAACAAAATTTACTATTTTTGAAAATATTACCTAATATCACTAAAAGGTAAGTATTAATAATGCTTATATCAAAAATAAGACCTATTTTATGTTATATATTCACTATGGATATAATACGAAAAAATAATTATTAGAAAGCAGGCCATGGAATGCAACAAAACAAATGTCTACTCAAATTATAAACATTCCTCAAATTGTCAATAGTAAGTTGTCAAAAGTTTTACGTTACTTGAGCATTTTTTGTTTTTGCAAAATGCGTTTTACGAGCGATGAAGCTGTTGATATGCTTGCGGTTTATTTTGAATGTCTTCAAAATGCTGCAGTAGCAAAAAGAGTTTATGCTGCTCGATATCCAAATCGAAGTCCTTGCGATATTAGATTTTTTCCCCGATTAGTGGCGAACTTACGAGCCAATGGTAGTTTTCGGCCTAGGTTTCAACGACCAAGAATTAGAAGAAATGTGGACAATATTAACAGCGTACTGGGATATATTGAAGGAGATCCTTATGTTAGCACAAGAGCATTATCCCTTTAATTAGGCATATCAAGAACAACGATTCAAAATATTTTGAAGGACAATAGGTAAATTCTAATAGTCATCGCCATATATGGATTTATTTAAGTTTAACTGTTTTTTTTTATATATTTATAAAGCATGGGGTGCATTTTACTCCATTTTCATAACTCTTCTCTCATAGATAGTTGCCCATAGAATAATTGTCACATTTAACATATCGAGCACCCCGCACTTTTTTCTCTGATTTGAATTATTCTGTTAGTAACTTATATATTATATATTTTAATATAATTTTTATTTGAGGTAATACACAAAATAAATTCTAAATGAAATTAGAGGATTAGCATTTTATTTGTGGAGAAAAGACTTCCCCTACTAACTTTTCAATATTATATTTACTTCTATAGACTCCATTCTGAAGTGGAGTCATGTATTGACTCCACTTCAGAATGGACTTTTTCTTTTCAAACTATTTTAATTCATATTTGTTTATTGTACTTAAATCAAAAAACTTTATGAATTAAAATATTTTGATCACGATTAATTCCTTATTTACTTACCAAATTTTGTTTCATTAAAGAATTTCAAAATTTATGTTCGAAAAACGCATGTGTAAGAAATAACAAAGGTGAGAATGCAACTGCCCTAAAGAAATTTTGGTGTCCGTTGTGCAGAGCCGCCAAGTACGAAACGCCAATCGAAGTTCGAAAGAGTAAGTTGTAGACTCCAGAAATTAGTAAGAGTAACCCTGATAGTGCAGGATGCGTACGTAGATCGCGCGCTAGCTCTATCTCCCTTACTGTCCTATAGAGGATCTAAAAAAGAATTTCTCCTTAATACGTATGCAAAGTTTCAAGTTGATCAGTCTTTTAGAAACCAGTGAAATTTAGGCTCAAAGATGCCGTTACATACAACACAGATACAACTCGAGCTAATAAAAGCATGTTAAAAACAATCGCAATGTTATTTATATATAAAATAACACCTTTAGTATAACAAGCAAATATCTCTCGATGTTGTTTCAATTCCTTTTTAAGACAATATTGCCATGTTTGAATTCAAGGTCATAACTTAGTGTCGGGTTGGCCTCTCGGAGCTTAACAACTTTGTGGCTAGTCTTTAAATCTTTTTTCCAGTATGATAAGGTCATATTTCTCATATGCTTATTTAGATAAACTAAGCATGATTCCCAAGTTATTCCAGGTTTCACAGTTCTATAAGCCTTTTAAAGATACTAGAGCATTGCAGAGTTCAAAGAGCATGACTGTAAACTGCGAAAGTCCTGTTCCAGTCGAGCGGTCATTTCCTTACTTCTGAATGCATTTTTACCTGCTAGCATCCACTCCTCAGATCGAGCGTTGAAAACCATTGTAAACCTGATAGCGTGTCCAGGGTGTCATCAGGTCTCAAAGGGTAACTACCTCCCTTGGTAATGCCATTCAGTGGCCGATATTTAACACTAAATCTAGTAGATCTGTCCTTTTTTTAAACTGCAGATATCCAAGGACACTGGGATGATCTATTACTCCCTGTGTCCTCATTTCTTGAAACATTAAGAAATCTTCACATCACTTAGCTATTTAAATTTTTTGAGGTGCTTGTTCTATCGGAGCTATTCAGTTTTTTCAGAATTCTCTGCCAGTCAGACCAAGACATGATGAGTTAAGAACATGAAGAAGAGTGTATAATTCAATAATCTGCATTGCGATTTAAGTATTTCGTAAGGAAATGGGTGAGTCATAAGTTTGTAAAAAAAAAACCTAACCTTGAAATACTCGAACGTGATTGATTTGACGTGACGATTTTTATGGAGCGTTGTAGCTAAAACCATAAACATAGTGTGGAGCGTACAGCTACTGAGAACATCGTGTAGCACCTCACATTTTAGGAGATATAGATTTACACTCAGGTACGTTTTCCTTTTAATAGTACAATATATAATAAATAAAAAAGTGTAAAGTTCATGTTTACTTACAAAAACTCGAGATGACGAAGAATTTTACCAAGTGTAAACCAACTTTGTAGAGCAATCAAGTGAAGATGAAGGTTAAGATACTTATTTTTATTATTTTTCTCTCTAATTTTCATCAATAAATAATAGCATTATGCAAGTAACTATATATTGTTTAGATACATCCAATAATGAAAAAAAAATTTTTTTCTAATTGTCAGATTAACAGTGTTCCCCCATTTAATTTTCAGATTATTGTTTAGGACGACCAGGATATCAAGTTGAACCATCTGTATAAAAATCTGACGCGCCCGAATAATTTAAGGTTGGATTTTTTTACGTCTTCAAAAATCAGTCATGACTTGTGGTCTCATCCAAATGAGAAATCAGAGTTTTGAATATGATACTTTTTTGAGTTTACTTAACGTCCCCTCTGAATATCTGACATCTGAATATCTGACATTGAATATCTGGCTTGAATAACTTTTTTTAATTTTCTTTTTCCTATCTCTTTTTGTGACAACGTTCCGCTCACTACTCGTCAGATTATTATCTCTTGGTTATCAGAAAGACATAGCTGATGAATATCTGACGCGCTCGAATATTTCCATGTAATTGATTTTTAAAAATTTTTGAAGATTTGTACCTGCTCACTACCCCACTAAAATAGCAAACTAACATAACCTTTTTTTCATTATAGGACCTAATTTTCTCAATCCAATAGGTCCCCATGACGGCCCCCCTACTATAAGGTGAACAACAAAACTGACTAAAATTTCATAAAACGCGATCCCTTTTAAAGACCCATGGAATAATTTGGAAATGCTTGGAATTATTGAATGCTTAGAATTATTATAATCTATATTGTTTTTGTCAATAGAGTTCAATAATCTAAAAAGAATACTGACAGTCAAAGCAAATCAATATCAAACAAAATGAACGACTAAAAACTAGCCACTATAGATGAAAATATTGTTCTAAACTTAAGTAAAACCTTAAAAAAAAACTTAATAAACTAATCAAACTACAATATAAGCGCAAAACAGCACAAAAACTATGACAATAATTAACGTATTTACATTTTCATTACAATATTATTATTTCTTATTTATTAATTAAAAATCTTTTAGAAGTATACGAAGATAAGAATCCAAAAAACTTTTATTAAATTTATACTTTTAAATATTCTCTGAAAATTACTTTTTCCTACTTGCGTATTACTTTTACGTACTACGGTATGAAGTAAAATTTAAACAAATTTTTGCAAGTCCTCATTTGTGAAAACTCTATGTTAATTACCAACATTGTAGCATATTTTCTAAACATTTTTTTTTAATTATCTTTTCTATCGTAAATATTTGCAGTCTTTTCCTAGTATATTTATAAATTAAAAAAATCGCAGCTCAACCGTCACTCTAGTAGATTTAGAAGTAAACTAAGATTTGAAAGGGTAATTCATGAGGTATAAAAGGTATTAAAGATTAAGAATTAAGCTTTACACCATTTTCCAAAAATAAAATTTATTAGTTCATTAGGATATTTCTAAAGATTAATTTTTTTAATAGATTCAAATCATTATATAGGCCCTGATAAAAATCATTATAAGTTTATATAGCTTATTTGCATTTTGGAGAAACAAAAGAAAATATTTCTATTCAGAATCAAATTTAACCTATTTATTTATATCCCGATTGAAATTTAGAACACCATTAGGGATCTGCTTTTAAAAGAACAAATATTTAGATATTTTCGAAAAAAAAAATCACTTTTAAGTTCACCTTAAAATGATAATATTTAACTCAGTTAATAATATTTAGTTCGTTAATATTAAACTCGGCCTCTTTATTAGTTTTCGTAAGAAATCAAAAGAGAAGGTGAAAAAAGATTTATATTATTTTTGCTGAATAACATGTATATAATATTAATAATTTTTTTTAACATAATCAGATTTTAACTGATTTAAAAAGCTGGAGCATTATTAGGGATATACCGGGTGATACAGAAAAAAGGGAATACTTAATAATTTTTGTACTTTTCAAGATAAACAAATGAAATTTGGTATATCAATAGAATAGTTAAACAAGCATTATTTAACATAATCTGTTTTCCATCCCTTCTGGTTTAACAGGAAGTGACACTAACTTTCTTAAATGGGACACTTGGTATAGACTTACGTATTTTGATAAAAAATAATATTCTGAAAACAATGATATTTTATTTGTTAGTTTTATAATCATAGAATTTTCTTTTAATTTAAAATAAGGGTGCTATGAATGCGTTAAAAGTTTTAATTTTTAATCAAGTAATTATGAAAAAATAGTTTTCATTGCATTTCATGACTTAAATCTTTTACACGCCTATTTAAAATATTCAAACCATTAATTTTGGCATTTACTTTATTTTTTTACATAGCATATTATTGGGAACAACCACTTTTGAAATGTAACTAAATAACTAATAAGTAATGTATTTTTTAGGAAAATAATAATAATAGTAAAAGTTTGTAGGCATTTATCAAGAACATAGGAATGGAAATAGTAGTAATCGTATTATTCAAAGGGTGTTAAATTTTAGATTACATGTGAGATAAATAATACTAATAATTTTTATTAATTTTTAAATGGTCTATAACCAGAAAATAGAATTTTTCAATGCATTGCATATATTGAAAATATGTATATTTTGAGCTAGAAACCCGTTAAACGTTTATGTTTATGATTACCATGGCAAAAAACGAGTTTTTTGTCTTGTTTTTTCATAGAATTTCCAATATCTCGATCTATAGGGCTTCGATTCAATTCGTTGATGGTTGTATTCCTTATTATTTTTCCACTAATTCTGTGCATTATTTATTATATTTGTTTTTTTTTTGTTTTCTCTTTTGCTATTTATTATGTTTCTATTTCAATAAATATCAATCTAGAAAATACTTATATGCTCAATTATAAAAAAAAGAAAAAGGAAATAAACTTATTTACGTATTTTGGTGAAATATTAACTTAAATCTTTGACGATAGCTTTCGTTATATTTAATTCTATTAATAATTTTTAAATACAATAATTTACTTGAGGTATAATATTATATATTCAGTAGCTGAGGTTTTATCTACCGACCTTTGAGCTCATTTCTTCTTTTCAAAATCGCGCGTAACTTTTTTTTTTAAATTGAAAAGAAAAAAAAGCCAATTATTGAATAATATTTAAGCCAATTTCACCAACGCCCAAGCAACTCAAGCAACTCACATATATGTGTATTCATCGTTTTTTGGTAAACTTTTGGTTTTCGTGTATTTATCAATCGTATAGGGTCAACGTATATGTATTAAACTGTAGAATATACGTATATCATATACTATTCTATTTACAAAAGGCATAAAATTGAATAGAATTTATATATCTAGTTCTTAGACTTGATAATTACACCTCAAATATTTGATGAAATGACCCCGATATCGCATATATGCCACTGTGTAATCTTATACTGAAATAATGGAATATCATACACATGAAAATCTCACAATCTTAGTCAAAAAAATAATTTCTTTTCTTTTTATAATATATGTGTAGGCTATTAGCTGTTAGTAGCATAAAGAACAAGTGCAACGAACATAGTATACAATAACAAAGTATACATAGGTAAGTTCCATTTATGATTACGCTTTTTGTTTATGGTAATTTTGTTGACGTCCTTTTGCAATTTTCATGGATGACACACCATATTATTTCGTTATACATTATTCTTAATAATCTTATTGCTTTCAAAAATAAATTTTATAACACGGTATAGGATAAAAAATAAAGTTTTTTATGTAAATAGGTAGTTAAATTTACAAACCATATAGTTTCAATTAAAATATTTTTCTTAGTTTGATTAGGCTTGTTATTTGTTGCATCATCTTATGTTCTATGTCTTTAATAATTATGAAATGCATTTGGGCATATATATATCATAAACCTGATAATAATAGACCCATTCCAAAATATCTTTGAGGCATCTTTTATCTATATTATCATTGCTGTTAACATGCCAATTCATCAAAGTCTCGAAAAGAAGATATGTGTTTAACAGGGTGTTAAAGTTAAAATTATAAAGCAGATTTATTTTAATTTTTATCTTTTTTTGGCCGTGTACATTTTTAGACAAAGTAGTCTAAAGTCTATTTTTATGCCTAATACTGAATTCTAATTTTTTAAGGATTAATGATTATTACAGTAAAATATTTTAGCCTAATATTTTGGGTCTAAAGGCTATTTTGTATTAATATTTGTAATAACGCTATCCCTTTATGAACCTACTTTTATAGATTTTTTAGAATGTTTTAAAATTTTCTTTTTTAACACTTTGCATAAATTATTACGTAAAAAATATGTGTATTTTCAATTATTGTCAAACCTATACCAGTTTTTTAAGTAGTGGTATTTAAAATTTTGTATTATTAATGATTTTTATATTTATTATATATAATATTTATTATTTTGAATTTTAATTTCTCATACGTTTTTAAATGACAACCAGGCCAAAAGATATATCAAACTAGATCTGTCTGTTAGAAAAGCAAAAAAAATATCTGGTGTATTTGTTTTTTATAGAATATTGTTAATTAAACTTTATAATGCTGACTATTTATATATGACTCTTGGATTTTAATTTTTTTTGTAGGTATATATAGTTGTTTCCTTATTTAAAGTTAAATGCAAAATTTTAACTTTTTGAAAAACGTAAAATATGTTTATCTCATACTTTTAGGTTAAATAATTCATAGAAACAATAGAATATCATATTTAAATTTTTTATTTCAGCTACACATTGGGAGGCCATTTCAGTTATGATAGTTCTCTAACCGCAACGGCTTAGTAAAATAGTACGACAATATGCCCAAAATAATTTCAAAATGTTATCTTCGGCAAAAAATACCCTTTTCGTGTAAATATCTTTTATTTAATAAAAAGTTAAATTAGTTAGTTGCGTAATTAGTAATAAAAAGTGATAAACTTTTTATGTTACAGGTTTAATGTAATATTTTTCTGTTATGTTGTATGTTTCACTTGAAGACACTAGATAGATATAAAAAAATAAATATTTTGTGTTAACAAAGTACAAGTTTAACACAAAATTTAAATGTGCGTCTTCTAATAAAATGACTTTAAAAAAAGAACAAAATGAATATTTTGCTTACGTGGAAGGGATGTTATTTTTTTTTGATGAAATGATATTTTAACAAAAACTTCCCTCCAAATAAATGAAGGTTTTTATAAGATGTTTATAGATGTTGATATTTCAGGATAACTTGACATGAAAGGATATGGCGTTTATGTAATTTATTTTTCCCTAAGACTGATGGCTGCAGTTAAACCAAAACTAATATTACCCATTATTGTAAATGGAATTTATAAATGGAAAGTCTTTGATTTGGCAACAGCTATCAATTTTAAGAAATTACAAACTCTACAGGGTGATTATTTTTTTACTCCATCAAAAAATAAGAACAACTTTTTATATGAATGTATGTCCTAGACGTCTTACTTTTGGATCTACAGGATAATAAAAATTTAAAAAAAAATTAATAACTTCACTACCAAATATAGATATATATTTTTTTATTAACTTGCAGATGTGTTTTATACATCAGGGTGACATTTTTTGACGTACAAGAAAAATTAATTTTTATCAGCGATATTCGTAAGAGGTTTATTGTAATTATGTTCTAATAAAAAAACAGTACTTTACTGTATTTTTCTGAATTAAATTTATTGTATTCTTGAGTTTTTTTACAAGGTGAACTGTTTATGCGTAAATAAGTTTAGATTAAGTATAATTTACTTAATTTAATTAATTTTTAAGTCAAATAATTTAAAAATTATAAACTTAAGAAAAATAAATCTTATTGAGTAAATATAATTTGACCATTCCAAGAATGAACTTTATAAATTTACCCCAAATAAAAGCAATGCGTCAAATAAAAAATCAAGAATACAAATTTACTCAAAACTAAACAAGATTTAAAAAATAAAATTTATTTTAGAAAAATGGAGTTGCGTACTTTTTTTTATTAAAAAGTAAACCCTTTACGGACGCCACTGATAAAAATTATTTTTTCCTTTAGTAAGGTAAGGTATAGGTAGGTTTTATACTGATTTCCTATCACTAAAAATTCAAGTTTCAAAGTTTGCTTGATGGTATGTATATTTGCTTAGAAACTCATTCTATTAAATGTATTTTGTGAACGTCTTTAAATAGTATACAATAAACTATACCTTAACGTTTTACTTTTATGAAATAATAATTGTATTTTTTTATTTTTAAAGTAGATATAACGAAAGAAGAACTCAAGAATGAATAGACATATCGTTAAAGATGTGAGTTCATATTTATTCTAAAGGCGTGAATAACTTTTTTTTTACCAATAATTGAGCATATGAGATAGTATTTTTTAAATTAATATTTATTAAAGTAGTGACGTAATATTCAAAAAAATAAGAAACTAATTATAAATTCGTTATAACAATATAGATTTTATTTATTTTCTTTTTATAAAAAGGCCAATAAAAAAATCTACGCTAAAACCCATTTTGCCGACTTTAATGAGACCTGATCTTTTTCACAATATTGTGATATTTCTACGGATCGTGGAAATTTATGTATTAAACTTATTTACTAGCTTTATATATTTAATAGTTACAATTTTTTTTCCAAGAGCCTTCCAAAAGTTTTTTCCGCTTTTAAAAATTGTACAATAGCTCAGATTAATTCGTTTTAAGTCACGAATATTTTGCTATAGTCCCCATAAGTTTTATTTTAGGCAAAATATTGTCAGACTACTATTAAAAAAACCGCTGTTACAAATATTTTTGTGTCTATTACATTTTGGGCCAAAGAAGATTTTTTTCTTGGGTCCTTTTCTTTCCTTTCCATAGGTATTGCTGGCATATGCTTCACATTAAAATTGGCTAGTAACCAATGTAGGAAAAAAATTAAAATCATTGGAAAAAACGTTTCTTTGCAACATTATTATTAATTTTGCCTTTATGGCTTTGATTTCTATGGCAGATGGTTATTTCTACTCCTTATTTTTTGGTCGTTGATTTTTATCCTAGTTTATTAAATTTAAGATAAAAAAATCTTGGGAAACGTGATCATTAATAATGTGGATCTGTTGACTGTGCATAACAACATTGATATACAGTATCAAAATATATTGGATCTTTAATATATTTTTTTATTTATTCATAAAAAGGCTTAAGATAGATAACATGTATATAGATTGCGTCACATAAATTAGGAAAATTAAAAATAAGTAAAAACAAAAAGTCTTAAATTTGCACTAAACTATAAACACTAAAAACAATATAATAAAATAGTAATAAAATGTACCTATCCCTAATTACATGATACGATTTGTTCAACAAAACTTAAAACGTAACACAGCAAAACTTAGATTAAAGTTTTGTTTAAACAAACTCGGCAAGACTGACGGCATGCATATTTAGCTTGAACAAAAGAATATAGAGTGAGTCACAGTAAGTAGAGACGCAGAAATTCTAGTTTAAATTTTTCATTAAAATTGTTAAGATTTTTGATGTAAGGTGGGAGTGCATTATAACCTTTAATTACCCTATACATTGAAGACTTTTCAAGCATGGCACTTACATGTTGAGGAATACTAAGGAATGAAGCATATCTGATCGGAACCCCCTATTGTAAAAGGCATTATCTCTGAAATAGTGTTTGTGCTTTTTAGCGAAAATTAACTTGATATTGTACCTCGAAAATACTGGAGCAGCACGAGCTCTCCATTCTGCATCCACAATGGCATTCGCTTCTGCAGCAAAAGTAGTCTGCCAATCTCAGAGGATAAGCCCCATACAATAATCCCGTAGGAAAGGCGACTCATCACATGTGCATGTATATAGGGGAGAATATTGAACTGAGGTGGACTTTCTTTTTCAGTTTAGTCAATACAAAACACAATGAAACTAATTTTTAATTTCAAGTAATTGATGTGATTACAGGAACTTAAGCCTGAATCCATATTGATTCCCAAGAATCTTGTAGGCCTAACATTTATTATGCAATTTTCATTTGGCCCTATAAGGTAGGATTTAGGATTACCATCGGCCACACGAAGATTAGAGAATTGAATGAAAGCTGATTTTTGAGGGTTAAGAAATAATCCATTGTCAATACACCATTCTAAAATTTTATTATAGTGGACATTTATGTCTATAATGAGATTTGCCTTTTACGCATTGGAAACTATAAGGGAAGTGTCATCAGCAAATTCAGAGTGAACAAAAACTTGAGTGGTCGATCTGAATTTTTTTATTGACAATAAAACCTAAACAAATTACCGCCTATCCGTTACATAAGAGATAATCTAATCCAAGGCTAGCCCGCGAATGCCAAAAGATTCAAGTTTAAAACAAAAGGTCCTTGTTAACAAGAGCCTTAGTTAAGCCATAATAAACCCCGACAACAAAACGATTCTTATATGTAGTTTATGTCTCAAAATAAAACAGGGAATCTCATCTGGGCCACATGAGGTTTTCTCTGAGACCTGTAGAAGAACTTCATAGACTTCATGTTCAGTTATATAACTCAGGAAAAAGTTATTAATAAAATTGAAAGTACAAGGATACCGAATGTTATGTTTTAAATTACCTCCCTTTTTATTAACCTCATTTAAAAAGTGACCGTTAAAAATGTTGCAAATTATCTGAGGATCTTGTATCATATCACCGTTAACATATAAGGGATGTAAATTATCCCTGGTGGTCGACACAATGATCAAATCAATTTTGTTTTTTAATATTAACGTTAATCGGCTTACTTCTATGCTTAATATAATTGATTTAAGAGTAAATATTTAAGATTATGTTGTAACTTTTTGCAAGATTATCATCGTACTGTAACAAACACATCATGGTCCTCATGGACTATTAGACTAATATTAATCTAATATCCTGAAATATTAGTATTAAATATATTAGTTTTTTTCGCTTTATCCTGCGACTTCTTTTTCTGTTCGTCGCCTGGCCTTGCCTTTAGCAACCACATTGTGTTTTTTTTTTTAAATTGGAAAATGTAAATATTTGTGCTGAAATTAAAATATATTATCTAAAGGTGCATCGCATAAGTCCTTTTTTTAAATGTTTTATGTATCTGATCTTTTAAACTCGAGATGCATACCTATTTGCTAGGAAACTTACATTGTAAATTTATTAATTGACATTTTGTTTTTTTTTTCTTTGGCAGATAAATGTTTTTTCAATTTGAATATTAAAATGAACCTTAATACATCTATATAAAAACAGACTTACCTTTTTTTATCGCTTTTTTTCCATGTTCTAAAAAAGAATAAGTTAAGGTTGGCAGGACTTGAGCTTTAAACTTAGAATCTAACGGCGATACAGCAGTTTTTTTTATTTTTATTTTTTTAAGTATTGAAAAATCTAATCTAAGTTAGTAGTAAAAGCTTAGTATCCACTATAAAATATGAAACCAGTAGTTTATATGAATCAGCAAACGTCTTAAACTAAAATGTCATACCACAGTTACGAACTGGAAACTATGGCTTTCATGATTGTAGTTAGGAAATGCCGGTGATTCGGCATGGAAAAATAATGACAGTTTGCTATATAAACGTATGTCCGCAATGCTTCGTTTTCCGAGATACGGGGTGTTAAAGATTTTCTTAGAAATTGATGATTTATTTATTGCTCTGAAACCGATCGAGATATGCAAATGAAATTTGGAGGGTTTTAAGAGGTAGTGATCGCGCATTTTTTGACATGCAATTAAGAATTTTATGTTCGCCATTGGCGCGCATACGGGTAATGATCTCAATTTTTTAAAGAAAAAAATGGTACGCCACTGATAAATTTTAAATAAAAAATAATTTTTGAACTCCTCGTTTAATTTATGACAAAAAGCCTTATGTTTTTTTTGTATGTGGTCGCCGGTTTTATGAAAAATAAAAATTTGACGCGATTTTTTCATTTCTTTAATACATTATCTAGTAGGCTACTGTCAACATTTATCTGCGAAATATGAACTGTCAAATTAACGTTCCATCACTATTAAGCTTTTATTTATTAGAAATAAGTAATTAATTTTTCTTTTGTGGAAAAAAATGGACAATATTACAAATGCGGAACTGTCAGATATGCATTTTATCTATGGCCGAAGTAATGGAAATGGTCGACAAGCTTGAAGATTGTATGCTGAGTTATATCCACGACGTAGAGTACCCCATCACACAATATTTGCTCGTCTTCACCAATGTTAGCGTGAAAATGGTACGTTTAAGAAACAAACGGCTGACTACGGACGCCCTCGACAAGTATTTATTTCGTTTTTCTAGTCGTTTATTTTTTTACCAATGGATTCTTTATCAAATCGCTCAATTTCTAAGTTTTTAAATGGTATTTTGTTTACTGACGAGGCTACTTTTCGAAGACATTGAATACGAAATTTCCATAACCATCACTTATGGGCTGAGAAAATCTTTGAGGCTCATTTTCAGCATCAGTTTTCAGTAAATATATGGCTTGGATTAATTGACGATCATTTAATCGACCCATATTTCCTCCCACAACGCCTAACAGGAGAATCTTACCTTCATTTCCTACAGGAAGAGTTACCTATTCCTTTTGAAGAAATTCCTCTACAGCTGAAGCAACACTTTATTGGCCGCTAGTTCATGCATGACGGTGCCACAGCCCATTTTAGTATCAATGTACGTAATCACTTAGATACAGTATTTCTAAATCGTAAGGTAGTGGAGGTACAGAACATTGACCTGCTCTTCCTTGCTAGACTGGTTTCCTCGAAAGTGCTGCTAGGCCCCGATCCTGTAATCCCCATAAATAAATTTTTTAAGTCAACAACAACTCTAATTGTGTCAATAAAGTGTCTATTTATGATAGCAAGATGTACAGAAGCACTTGGCAGAAGTGCTAATGCACACATAGCAAAGCCCTTTGCCTATCTCTCCCGGCAATTACTGCACCTTTGCATATTTGTATAGTTTTTGATAACATGAATGAAATTAATAAAATTCTACACTCGTAAAGTCACTCCCTACTACATCAGTCAGTTGTATTAAATTAGACTTATTTAAACAGGTTTCTTATTAATTGGATCTTCCATAAATTTTTGTTAATGAATAAACTGGCATACAATTTTATCACCATAGTAGAAATTCTTATTATTTCGGGCGATCCTTTTTTTTACAAATAATATATTATAAACTTATAAATATTACGCGTAGGGATTCAAAATATAATTAAATATGCTAATAAATATATTATTTATTATGTTTATTTATTTCGTTTTTATTGTAATCATTTTAACAGTTTTTGACCAGTTTTTCTCGTATTGTATTTTGTAGTAAATACTGGTAAAATTTATTTTGGATTCTAGTTTACGTTTTTTATTTTCAAAGTAAGTTCGATACATCGGCCATGTAATTAGAAAATGATGCCACGACTGAGCCAAATGAAATAAAAATAATCGAAAATTGGCCACGACCCACTGACAAACACTAGTTAAGTTTTCTGGGCCTTTATACATACAGAAATTTCGATACCCTTGCAAAACCCCCATATAAAAAATAAAGAGAAAAATAAAGAAAACTTGCCCCATTCCTGGAGAAACTTTTATTTTATATACAGAAATAAGCAATGTTGGAATTGGAGCCCTACTTTCACAAAAAAATTGAGGTGGTGACTTATATTATTATGTCTTATTTCAGTAAAACGCTATCAAAGCCAAAAAGAAACTCAGACGAGAACTATGGACAGTAAAAGATATTGAACAATTCCATAAATATTTGCAGCGTCAAGGATTCATTTTTAGGACATTTTTAGACCATGCTTCTCTGAAATGGCTGTTTCAATTTAAAAACATTAAACGACAAACATCATCAAAATGCCAATTTTTTATCCAGGCGACCTTGCAATAATAAACATGTCAACATTGTCTAAAAAAGTAATCAAAAGCTTAGTCGTGTGAATCGAATTTCTTTGGTGATTCAAGGTGGATTGTTGAAAAGAGTCTCAGAGAGCGTAGATGTAAGAGCCATATTTGATAGTTTTTCCTCGAAAACAGATTCCAGCAGCTGAAGTACTGTTCCAGAACTGGATATGCTGATTTGGTGTCCCCAGAGAGATACAGTCAGACCAAGTAGAGAACTTTGAGTCAAAAGCATGCCAAGAAGTATGCCAGTTGTTGGGAATAACAAAGCTGAAATCCTTGAAAGAGTACGTCGACCATCTATGTATGAGATTACTTGCAAATGGTCCGTGAAGAGGCGCGGGATAAACTTCACCTAGAAAGTAACAGAATGAAATTACGTTATAAGATAAAGACGAATTCTACTGGTTTTAATCCTGGGGACAGAGCCTGGTCATATAAATCTTTAAAAGCGATCGCGTCTCATGACATTTTAATCAGTTTCATTGTTAATCTTAGAAACAATTAAACGACAGCCAATGCGAGTCAGGTTCGAGTTTTGACGTTGTCAATAAAAAGTGTGTTCCTAACATAAAAGAGTATTCCTAGCATATAAGTGTGTTTCAGAAAGAAGTATGTTCCTGAATTACGTAACAGTACCTTTTGCTTGAGAGAGCCTCAGTTAAGCCCCAATTTAGGTTATTTTATTGTAAGATTTTAGTTAAATTTTTTTTTTATTTGTATACTTGCTTGCTTTGACTATTAATATTATCTTGAATTTATTGGTTTCCATTGCAAAAACAAAGTAGAAAATTCTAAGCATTTCCACGTTGTTCCATGGGTCTTTAAAAGGAAGCGCGTTTTCTAATATTTTAATGAGTTTTGTTGTTTACCTTAAAACAATTAAATGACAGTCACCGCGAATCAGGTTAAAGTTTTTACATTGTTAATAGCATTAATGGGTTTCTGACATAATGTCTTTCTGCAGTAAGTATATTCCGGAAAGGAGTGTGTTCCTAAAGATCTTTTATTTTGGGTTATTTGGATCTTTTGTTTTGGTTAATTTTATTTATAGTTCATTAATAGAAACGAAATTAGATATACACAGATTGTGCTTTCCCAGCTAGCACAAATAAGTATCAGTAATGTTATAACCAAATCTCAATTATACCAGTTATACTAATTCGAGGATATTTGATATTGACAGTAACTTAAATATTAAAAACTGCCGACGAACTGGCACGACAGGCTTCCACTAACCCCTTCGTAGGCCCCGAACCTTGTTTCGGTCTTAGCAAAAAACAAGTCTGTCAGGCACTTAATATTTGGGCCTGGAAAAAAACAAGGAAGAATTGGAGAAGGACAGAAGGATGTTAACAAAGACCCGACAAAGTATTAAAAACTTGGTGGGAATCCTGACCGGGCACAACAGTCTAAACATGCATCTACACCTTCTTGGTATAAAAGAAAGCCTACTCTGTTCGAATTGCGGTACAGAGGAGGAAACTTCATAACTAAATGCTAGGTATCTGTGATAGGTGGAGTCGCCTGAGAAGGAAAATTTTAGGGGTGGGTAATTCTGGGGTTGGCGAAAAGGAACTGTTCAGGCCTACTTGACGAGCTCTAGCTCCGCCACCCTTACTACTCCTACTATTAGACCTAGAAAGTTATTTTTTAACTTTTATACTATTTTAAAATTTTTCTTCAATTAAAAAAAATCTAAGATGAAAGAAAAGTATATGTTGCAATGTCAACAAATATACTCTTCTCGCCCAGCGCCCTGTGGTTGGGGGCGTCATTCGGTACTACTCACACAAAATTCTTAACTATCTGCCGATACGACTGGTCAAAAGGAGTTGATATACTAACAATCACTTACATAAAAGTGTTCATATAATAATGGACTGCATTAATTAGTGTTTCCTTGATTTTTTATTAAGAGCTTTTTATTTTTTATTAGCAAGACCAGGGCCTTAAATTCTTAAACTTATGACGATAATAATATTTTTTGTGTGCATCGCTCTCTGAATATGATCCTACTCGTCTCGATCTCGACCGCTCGTAGATAACTGGTAATAACGTGGTGGTGGTAGTTCCCTTACCGACTCGATACCTACGGCGCGGCCAAAAACGACCGCCGGGCGGCCTCCTATGTAATTACCTTACATCTCACCGACAACCAACAACACCGCCTTTTTGATACAGCCGCTGACCTTACCTAACGTAGATAAATTATAATTAAAGAATATTATTGAAAGAGGTCTTTCAAGGTTATTCTATGTTACAACAAAAACATAGTTCATAAACATATACGCGAAAAGAAATAACATAAATATGGTACAACAAACAGTGTGTTACATATAAATAAACTAAACTAGTGTACCTTTAGTTAAGTGTTCAGCTTAGAACGGACTTCCAACTGCGTTTTATATTCACGTGACCACCTGCTCCAGAAACTCTTCTAACTCACGCAATTCGTTCCGCGAATATACGAAGTTGCAATCATTGTCTCTCTAAATAAACGGTGGTTTGCCACATCTTGCGATAAAACTTTGAAATGTGAATAATTCTAAAAACGCGGCCGTGCTCAATAATGACACAAGTTCTAAATATACTGCCTTAGTCACCATACAGATAAAGAGACAGAGATAACATGTTTAACTTCCGCGACATTCGATCCTTTATCATAAATGGACCAGCGTAGTTCACACCTGTATGTAAAAATAGGGCTTGTGGCGACCCATGACAACCTGGAAAATTACTCATCAAAGGTATTGGGGAATCGGGTTTAAGTTTAAAAATAAATGAACTACACGGCTTGCTAGATTTCTAGATGCGATTGGCCAATACGTTTCTCTGATATGAGATAAGAGTAATTGAGGACCACAATTAAGCATTCAGATATGCTCAAATTTTAAAATGAGCTAAGTCATGTGATGCTTTGAACAAATAAGTATTAGCTGTAATTTTCCATATGAAAAGGATAACTGCTTAAGCCTTTCTCCCACTTGTAAAATGCCATCATGCAAAAAAGGTGTGCACAAAAAAACTAAAAGAGCTGTTTTAAAAAATAATATTAAGTTTAAAATAATGTTCGAAGTTATAATGTTCCAAGGTACGCACCTTGTGGTTTGGTTTCTCGTGTGTCCATAAAATTTTCTAGTAAATTTCCTGGGCTTCCAGATTAGTTTTCTTCCAAACACTCGGGTTGCTTTGTTTGTTGACACTGATCGTTTTATTATATTAGCGCTATATATTAACTATTTAGAGCAGATTATTTGTTTAATTTAGTTTTATGCAGAAGCAAATTACTTTTGCACGATTAAGCAGGTTTTTTTTTAATAACACACTGTTTTGTGATATTTTATCCCTCAAGCTCGACCCTTCTTCTTAGGCAGGTCAACATTCATTATCGCAGAAATTTAAGATTTGTTTAAATTTTATAGTAAGTTTTGTACGAAATAATAGTGTTTTTAAAACTATCCTAATTTAAGCAAATCTAAGTAAATATTTATAATTTACTGTTAGCAAGGGTGTCAAAGAGTGACCCTTAGCAAGATCTTGAATTTTATCGGAAAATGATTTTCTTTGTGGAATCTTGACAAGAAGAACTGTGGCCTCATTCACGTCTTCAAGTATTAACTTAATAATATTTATTTGGTCCTTAGCTAGCTTGAGATTTTTAATAAAGCGTAAACAATAAGCTTTTAAAAGGAAATAGGTTGATGTAAACTTGAACCAAGGATTGTAATTTTTTTCGAATTTCTACTAATTCATCACTGAAATGATGTACAGAAACATGTAAAGGCTATAAATCAGAAAACTAATACAACTATTTAGATTCATGAAAACCATAAATCGGAATTAATTAGCATAGCTGGACTTATCTCTCGGGACCGTAAGGGTACTAGATTATAGCTGATTGGAACATGCCTCCAGTCTGATATATTTATCATTTTTTGTATCTCAGTGACTCGATTTCCAACAAAAGCTTGTAAATTATGAGGTGAAGCTCTGATCCACGCAAGAGATAACAATCGAGTATGACCATAGTATCATATACCCCGGTCAAATCTTAGAGTTAATGATATGCGAACCTAAATAGTAAGTAACTAATTTTGCTAACAAGACAGCTGCACACAGTTCTAATCTTAGAATAGAAATTGTTTTTAAAGGACTAACTCCAATTTGTCGAACATATATAAATATAAATCCTTACACATTCATCAACAGTACGTACATATACACATGCGTCATACGCAGCCTGCGATGCATCTGCGAATCTATGTGCAAGAGCGAATCAATCTACCAACTTCAGATATTGCACGAAACGAGTCTGCGAATCTTAAGTAAATTTAACTTATGCATTTCTAAATTCAGAATTGCACTTTAGATAAAGTGTAACCACTTGTGTTTAAAGTGATCAGGAACATCCTTATCTGAAGACAGTTTATTTGACCAAAGATACTGCAGAAATATTTTTGCCACCACGATGGCTAAATTAAATAATCCTGAGAAATGAAATATTTTAATTGAGAAAGAATGACACGTTTAGTAACTCTTTTGGCAGCAGTGGATACTATAATTTGAAATGGCAGAGTATCACTAAAGCAATACCAAATCTTACCTAAACTTTACTTTATTCAGGATTGCTAAAATATAATATATTTGCTGATAACGCAGAACCCTTTGACTATTGGATTTCCATTTGCGCAATACAACAGCCAGATCTATGAATTAAGTTGACTTCATGGCAAACCTGGATTGCTTCCTCAACCCAGCTTCCTTTCCTGAGAAAAAATCATGCATCTAAAACCTATGTTTATTAAGATCTGCAGTATTTGGAAATTTGACTCAGTCATAGCAACTTATTTCAGACACCTGAGAATTTTAATTTAGAAGATGTATTTGGATGTTAATAAGTTTGAGGTGATGGTAAGTTTTTTTTATACAATGATTAATGTGTTCAGAGAATCTAAAATTGGTATCAATTAATAAACCCAAATCTTTGTAGGTATCACGGCATAATAAAATTTCGCTATTTATCTGCAAGTTAAGGAGATGCGATATACTCTTTCTAATAGCTTCCGGTCTGAATAGTACGGCTTGAAATTTTTTGGATTTAATTCAACACAATGGTTTAGAGAAGTGTTAAATAGTAATTGGAGATCAGTATTTATTTTGTTATTTACTTCAGCTACGTCTTCAGGTTTTAATGAAATATCAATTTGTGTATCGTCCGCATACTGATGTACTTAAGTTTTGAAGTTAGTTGGGATGTGTACAGACGAAAGTATAGAAGACTCAAAATAGGTCACTGTGGCATACCATGTTCAATATTTAAGTATTCGGACTAGGCACCATTCCGGCCTTCACCGACTGCCATCTACCAGCCAGAATATTACGAATAAGCTAAAGGCACTGCTACTGAAACCAAGATGTGACAAAATAGCCAGCAGCAACTATACTCTATTTCAGAAGTGTATAGAGCAATAAACTGGGGAATTCCGTTCTGTTTGGCTACATTTCGTGGTAGTTCATAGGCGCAGGTACCTATAATATTTATGAATTTAATTTTCACGGATTAAATGCCTTTATTTTGAAAGAGATTAAATACTAAATAAATGCTTTTAATCCTTTTGTATAGGTACCTATCTTTTAACGCTTTGTAACATGCAAAAATGGGGTCAGGTAATATATACAGACCATAAATACTTTTAAATCATATTTTAAACGTTAGTAGTCACTGCTACGCTGTAGTGTAATCACAATATTATTATCCCAATATTTAAAAAATGGAGGTATTCAGTCCAACGAAAAGATGTACTAAAAATTCTCCACTATCGCTGAGTGAAAAAGTTATTATTTTAAATGTACATGATTGCATAAAACACGATTACCCTAGTTTTACTGTGCAAGAAATTGTTGAAAAAATCTTCTCGAATAAGTGGAATTGGAAAGTCCACCATTTTCAAATTGTTGCGGGAAAGAAAAGTAGCAGGTCAAGTGGAATCTCCCAAGCAAAAGCCAGGACGACCTACAAAAGTCCTTGATGAAAATGCTAAATGTATAATTCGAAGAAAAGTTCACTCTTTTTATTTTAAAAAGGAAATACCCACCCTAGACAAAATTTTAATGGAGCTTGGCCGAGATGACAGTATTCCGTTGATAAGTAGAAAACTTTTATGGAAAACTTTAAAAAATATGGATTTTGCCTGGGAAAAGCATAACCGCAAAGCACTTTTACTGGAGAGCGACGAAATTGTTTGTTGGAGACGACAATACTTGAGAAGTATCAAGCAGTACCGCAGGGAGCAAAAGAAAGTTTTTTATCTTGATGAGACGTGGATTAACGAAGGTTATATAGTCTAAAAAATGTGGCAAGACAAAAATATAACCAGTGCTCGCCAAGCTTTCATAGAAGGCCTGTCTACGGGTATTAAAGTACCTTCGGGAAAAGGAAAAAGACTTATAATCACACATATTGGAAGCGAAGAGGGATTTTTAAAAGAAGGTCTGCTAACCTTTGAGTCGACTCGCACAGGAGATTATCATGAAGACATGAACTCAGACCTTTTCGAGGACTATTTTGGTGAAATGATAAAATTTCTTCCGCCTAATTCGGTGGTGGTTATGGATAACGCAAGCTATCATTCACAGCGAATAGAGAAGACGCCAACTTCAAGTTGGAGAAAGCAAGAAATTATTGATTGGCTGACTGCAAAAGGTATTGCGTTTGAAGCAAATTTGATAAAAAAAGAACTGCTGGCAATAGCAAACTTACACAAAACTCGTTTCATGAAATACGCCGTGGAAGATATAGCCGAAAAATATAATATAACTGTACTGCGCTTACCGCCATATCATTGCGAACTAAATCCTATAGAACTGATATGGGCGCATGTAAAAGAATTTGTAGCAAGACAAAACACGACTTTTAAAATGAAAGATGTTAAGCTACTGTTTGATCAAGCCATTACGGAAGCGACACCAGAGAATTGGCGAAAAGCAGTCCAGCATGTAATTAAGCAAGAGGACAAAATGTGGGATCTTGACAACCTCATCGATCAGACAGTCGATCCTTTAATTATAATGTCAAGAGGTGATGACAGTTCGTCAGATGACGAAGAAGACTACAATCTATTATAATTTAAAATTGTTATACACTGTTCAAAAAGTGCCAGATCCAAAAGTGACATTTTCAACTGTTTTACTCTACATATTATGTTCAATAAATTTGTGAAAAAAATATATTATTCCATTTAAACAAAAGTAACTTTCTAAAATAAAATAGCATTTAAGTACATTAATTATAAGGTAAAAAACAAGTCCCAGTTGCACGCCTTTGGCGAACCGTTTTCAATGTTTATCAGTGGGTAACAATGGGCAAAACTCATAAATTGACCCAAAACCGGGTGGCACTACTTGCAATCAACGAAAAGAAAGAATTTTACGTTGAAACTAATACCCAACTAAGGTAGTGGCATAAAATATTGGTGGATCACCAGGTACCACTTTTGCATACCTAATGAGGTTTTATTGCTCTACACACTTCTGAAATAGAGTATAGTTGTTTATCCTATCCAATAGTCCAGGAGGACCAAAGCAGTAACTTTTTCGCGGTCGAATGCTTCAAGAATATCATCGGCTACCTTCAACATGGCAGTCTCGCAACTGTGATCCTTTCTAAACCCAGACGGAAAAGCAGGGAGTAGACTGTTTTTTTGTACATGCAGATTTATTTGTCCCTCCAAAACCCTCTTAAAAACCTTTGACAGGGTCAGCAGGATGCTGACAGGCCGTAGATCACTCAAGTTTTCCGGACGAACGACCTTACTGACTTAACAAAATAGTCATTTTTAACTTTTACGTTACTAAGCTGTTTAGGAATATCTTAATTATCACAAGTTTTCTTAAAGTCTTAGTTAACAAAATTATTCTGGAGACAGACTATTCTTTTTCATTTGCAATAACAGTTGTTGCATAATTTCTCAATTGCCGATAAAATTCCCAGGCGCAGCCGACTTTTTTCTTTTATAATTTGATAATGCCTCATCACGAAGTCTCTTTATATATTTAACATTCGGCGTTAACCAGGGTGCTCTTTGTTTTGTTAATCATGTATTTTTTAGGTGCGTGCAGATTAAATAAATTAATAATAAACATGTTAAACATATTCACCTTTTTATTAACAGCAATAAATAGGTAAATAAAGTGAATAAAAGGTAAATAAATTGTACTAAGGCTTTGGTAGAATGCATAAATTGTCATAGTTTTCATAATCTCTATAGGATACTGAAAATGGTTTCGGCTTTCCAATAAATAAATTGAGCTCGCACCAAATTAGAGATAGGTAATCACAATTGAACGGTCGATTCCACTATTTGTTTAATGTATTCAAGTTAGAACCAATAACAACGTCTAAAAAGTGCTTGTTTTCTAGTGGGTTCATTTATAGTTTGATGTTAATCATCATCTGCAGCAGCGAGTTCAACCTTTCCGCAAAAGTGAAATCGAGTTTTAGGAGGTATACATTGAAATCTCCAAGGCATACCAAGCCATCACATGAAATTAAAAGAGATATTCAACTCAAATTCATTTAGAAATTGAGTGTAAGTAGCAAATCCTGGTGCCCTGTAAAAAAATCCAATAATAACATTTTATAGTACCAATTTTAAAGTCAATATAATAATTGATAATTTAATCATTGGATTGCGTATGTAAAGAAGGATCCCTTCGCCCCAGAACTGACAGTCTGATCTAACCACCCTATATCCTTCTATTTTTACCATCGCATCACAAATTACATCAGAGAGCCAAGTTTCGGAAATTGCGAAGATATCCTAAGTATTATGAAGAATACATTTTTTTAAAGTATACATTTTTCCAATAATAGATCGGGCATTTAAATAAATATGCTGAACACACGCTTATTTTTATCTAGAAAGAAATAGTTCCATATTTATTTTACTTAATTTTAGAATCTGACTTTAAACTGTCTACCTGAGCCATTGTTATAATTTTGATAACAGAATCACCTTCCTTTACACTAAACATATTTGTGCCCGAATGTTTCTAATGCCTTTGCCGTCATAAACAGGTTGTATGGTCAGATCTGAATTTAAATAGATGTTCTTTTTTACATTACCACCTATACCACAATGGCAACATTGTCAAAATGCCGATGCTTCATCCAGACGACCTTGTATAAAAACATGTTAAAATTGTCTTAAGAGGAAATATTAGTTAGAGATTTACTTGTCATCGATTGGCATTAACAGTTCTGAAGAGTGGGACGCTAGTATAACCAGGATCAGTGTGATCATGTCTGTGGCCTTATCATGAACTGAAATCTTCAATCTATCTATCTGAGATATTTTAAAGCCAGAATGGAAAGATATTTCTAACAAATCTCCAGAGCTAAAAGCTTACTAGGCTCGATGGAATTCGTTAGTTATACAAGATGGATTATTAAAGAAAAGATATATCTAACAGCCCTTCCTCGAAAACGGATTTTAGAAGTTGCAGCTTTTTTGAAGCTGTTGATCGCGGTGTTGGCGGAGGATATTTTGGAGTTAGTAAGACCTTGGCAAAAGTGAGAGAAAAGTTGTAGTGGCTGCACAGTCATGAAGATGTTGAACGGTGATGCCGACAGTGTGAGCAATGTTCATGTGAAGCAAGAAAGAGTACAAGAACCCGAACCAAATTGAAAATGATACAATATCTTTTTGATGCACCTTTCCAACGAATTGCCCTACTAGCAGTTCCGGAAAAATGTAGCTCAAGTGCTGTTCCATGACTAAGTCTACTGGTTTGCTGTTCCCAGCGACCAAGGAGAAACTTTGAGTCATAAGTATTCCAACAAGTATGACAGCTGCTGAGAATGAATAAGAGCCACACAATTTTACTACATCTTCCCTTTGTCCCTACATCCTATTCAGTCTAAAAAACTAAACAATCAACTGGGTCACTTGAATAACATATTAAATACACTTTAAATTGAAATCAACTCTTATTGAGGGCATTTTCATCTGGGTCATAATTAGATAGTTTATATTATAGATTTTATCTACATTAATAAAACCAAAACTGCAAAGTATTTTATATTACTTGACTATAGTATACAAACCTACCATTTACCTGTATTTACCAAATCTCTCTTTAAAAGCGTCTGTTTGAAATTTGCCTTAGAGAAAATATTTCATGTCAAGTTCATCGACTCAGTATTTAATAATTATAATAAACTCATAAAGAGTATATAAAACTTTAATGATATTACTATTAGTAACAGTTCATGCTTGTAGTCTTTAAAAAATTGCTGTGTTGAGACCCTCTCTTTTTTACTAAGAAGTCAATTTTATGATCTAACTCGAAATTTGCCGCTTGTTTCATGTTATGTGCTTAAAATGTCATGGTGATGTTTTCCTTCGAATGGAGTTTTTATATTAACTATTTTCACCATAACGTTATAATGTTTGTAAAATAAGCAGTACATTGAAAGTGTACCAAATATACGAATACCAAAATATCCTAATGCCTCGACTACAATAAAATTAAACATGATTTGAATTAAAATTGATATTTTGATAGGCTTAGAGTTAGGCATGTAGAGTAATTATTAAAAATTGCTATTATATGTATGGCACATAACCTCCTATAACCTATAATATTGACACGTAATTCAGAAACACACTCCTTTCTAGAACAAAGGGTAATATTCTTGTATCAGGTTTTATTGACAAATTGGTAAATAAACTTAAGTAAGGATTTATAATAATATATCTTAAATAACCTAAATTGGGGCCCTTAAGCAAAATGAACTACTAAAAACTAGATACTATAGGTAAAAATAAACTAAACGTAAATAAAACCCGAAATGAACTGATGCACTACATCTAAAATTAATTAATTGTAAATTAAAGATTTTTTAAAAAATAATTACAAGTTAAAACAAATTGGAAGTTTATGTCAAAAGAAAATAATTCAAAACGTCGAAAAATATTGAATGATAAACAGAAAACCTGTAAGAAAGACCGTCAAACCTAATGCAACAACAAAAATATATAAAACATGGCAGCCGTCAAGTAATTTTCGTCAAATTTACTTATTACTTAAAAAAGTACTATTATTGTTGCTCTTATTAATAAAATACAAAAGTACTTTTAACTCGTTTTATATTAATATGAATTATATATATTCGAAAACGGCCTCAAAGTTTAACTAACCTCCAAGGTATATAATAAATTAATTTAGATTAAAAGATAGCAATTTACTACACTTAGTTTAAAGTAAAAGTGATTAGGGCCTTACATATCATTATAGTATCGTTCCATCTAATTGTTTAGGGACTGAAAAAGGCTTTAAGAAAATCTCGGACGTATTATCGCCGTAGCAACGAGAGTCTAGAGCTACAGCCACTTCAGCCTCCAGGTTACGGCAACAGAAATAAGGGTAGTACCGGACACGACACTAAAGGCACACTGAAAAGAATGTCGAGGTGAGTTTTCTCCTTTCTTCTGAAAATGCATTTTAATTGCTTGCTTATGTCAAAAGCCTATTTAGTTATTTGTAGCTATAAAATTTGTAGTCTATAATACTTTTTTTTTAATTTAATAAAAACCTAAAAAATAAAAATAGAAACACATCATAACACTAAATAACATAATATTAAAACACTATAAGCCTCTATTCTGGAAAAAAGTAAGAGATTCAAGGAAAATTATTAAATTGTAAAATTGGTATAATACATAATGTTAATAAGATATTTAGACAATGTTTAATCAATGAATCGTTAGTCAATTGCAAAACAAAATGTTTAAATCAACAATTTTTCCACTCTTTCTAATGTCCGAAACAGCTTTATTTTTGATCTAGAGGATATCAAAGCTGAAAGAATTAAACTATTGTAAATATTTTATATGAAAATTATATATTAAAAACTCGATTATAGTCTCAGTACAATGATGAGGCTAATAATCAAAATACGGGATAATGTGGAAAAAATATTAATTCAAAGTAAAAATATTAAATTCATCTTTTATAACACTATACGATTACTTGTGTTTAATTTCTTCAAGATTGATTGATAGCCTCTATGGAAGAATTGTCAAAAATTGAAAAATGTATCTGATCTATCTATTTGCTAATTAATTCTCCTAGTTTTTGCACTTATTTAAAGCTCTACTTACGTTTAATTTAATATTTTTACTTCTAGATTTTAATACTTCATCTTATTAGAAGGCCCCAGGATTTGGGCCTCTATTTAGATTATTTAGGTTATTTTAATGTAAAACCTGGTACTTTATCTTTTTGAGACTATTGTACTTGCCTGCTTTGTCTGTCAGTGGTCTTTTGAAATGATTGGTTTCCATCATCCAAAATAATGTAGAAACTTCTAAGCATTTCCAAATTGAGATTGGTGCTTAGAAAGTTTATGCAGACACATTGTGAAGTTTGTTTAAAATATAATCATTAACGCAGGCAAAATTATACCAAAAGACAAAACATTATATACCTACTTGTATACCTACTATACCTACATTATATACCTACTAATAAATATTTACAATTTAAAGTTTAATTAACAAAATGAACAAAATAACTATGATTCTATTGATTTTAGCAGTATCATTAAATTTGTTTTAAAGCTATTGAATGATGAACATTCTTTTAAACTAGTACGTAGGCCACAGCATAGCACTTAACTGCATTATAACTAAATGACGGTTTAAACGGGAAGTTTGTATTTTAGAATAAGAAACCTGGCGGATTAACGAGTGCTCTTATTATGAATATTGCCAATTGTATAATATACGGAAATGATTTGCTCAATAACAGGTTTTTTAAGTATTTTCTAAAGAGACGAAAGAAAACTAGGGTCTCAAATGAGACAAATCAAAAAAAATATTTATTTTAGAGATTTGCAAAACATTGCAATTTTATATGGTCTTAAAAACATTTTCTAAGAAAGATATTTGTTTATAATAAAAGTTATTTGGGATTTTTACCCCAATCTCTTGATAGGGAAAAAAAGTCGTTAAACTTTCGGCCTTAATTATCTGTCTCAGCAGTATTACATTTAAATAAATAGATTAATACAATTTTTTTATTGCCAACATTCAAGAATATAAAGAGTTGAAGTAAATTATTAAAAAAAATATTTTTACATCAATTCAAGCGTACAGGGCTAAAGAAAAATGGGCTAAGTCAAATTTTATGATTTTGAAATAAAGCAATTTTAAATTTTAAAACGCTACATAAACTAAAGTATTTGTATTCGCAAAATTCTCTTTTTACCAATATGTTTCCTATCTAAGATCTTTATTTCATAAACTGAAAGCATTTAAAATAGAATTGATAAAAAAATCAACAATTTATTGGTAATTGGGGATGACTAAGCTTGTTTTTTCCTGAATTTATGACAATTTTGTTTGTTTTTGTTTTTTGAGACAATTTTTTTTTGGAAGTATGTTTATTTCACTTAACAACCAGCTGTATGCCTACATAAATAATATAGTGAAACAAAATTGAACCGAAAAATATTCTTTTGACATGTATTTTATCACCTAAAATGGAAAATTAATAAATCGATTAGTGTAAGAAAATAAACAAGATGTTTTATGTTTACCTTGAAAGTTTCTTTATAGCAAAGACGTCTCCCACATTCCCAGTTAATTATACACCAGTAAGGAGAAATAATCCTGAGCTTCTTTTCCACAGAACTTTTTAAACTTTTTTCGGACGAAATTGGTATTCGACCTGGAGCGAATACGAAAAATTAAAAAGTCAAGGTAACAGTATAATGAGTATAAATTTACTTTCATAAGATCAGGAAGAAGAAATTGGTAAAGTCTTCTGTAAGACATTCCACTACAAAGGGTGAAGGTTTTCTTCTGGAAATTTGAACGAGGTCACACAATTCCTTCATTGGTTCAACTCTGGCTTTCTGATTGATGAGTCCCATATCCTTATCACTTTCCATATAAGAATGGCCTCTAATAGGAAAAGTAACTTGAACAGAATCCAATCTTTTTTGTTGGTGAACAAGATTATGCAAGTAGCGAAAAAAGGTGAAATTCTTTTGGCCACCGCAAGAGTCACAAAATAAATCCAACTGTTTTATGGCTAAATCAAGGTGATTATACACAAAATGATTCAGTAGAAAAGAAAGATCATCACTGCCTTTTTTGGCAATGGTTTCTGGGCATATATAAAAAACACTTCTTGAGTCAGAGAGAACATGTACGTTGAACATATAAATGGACAACTGCCATTTGTAGTATACATCATTGGTAGGAATCTTGGGGATAGGCAAATTTTTACCAAACTCTGTACAGATTGACTCTTACATTTGATTTACGACTTGAAAGCTTTGATTTTTTTTAATTGAATAAAATGGTTTCGCTTTACTTAAAAAAAGGTCATGCAGTATGGTCAGTTCTTTTATTTCAGCTACTATGTCTTCCTTAACTTGATTTATTTTTTGTTTTTAATTTAGAGACGAGTGTACAGGTATGTTTTTACTTTTTTCTTTCTCATGCTCGAGACATTTCATTTTAGCTAGGTACTCGTCACATGTGCTGCATGTGTCTGTTCGTAGGTAACCAAAAGCTATACTAAAATCTGTGGTGACAATGATCCTATAGGTTTCATATGATACTTTGTTGCCCGAATGCATCTTTTTAAACTTCTAAAATTTCCCAATTTTTTTTATATTGAGCTCTTCAGGCAAATATTTCTTCTGAGAGCTGTTGGTGCTATAATGACTGCCTCTGCTTTTAAATGATGATATATGCTCTTTAATTTTATTACAGGTATCATCAGACAGTTTTAATAGTCTTTTGTAATGTTTGGCTCTTTTATCGATTGGAGGCATGCCGGTATTTTTTAAAGAATTGATTAAATACTCAATTCTATGTTTTGTAATGCCATGTAAAGCTATAAACTCATATTGACAAACCTACTAAATTCAGTAAGACTATTTTTATATAAATATCTAATCCTATAAAGAGCAATAACATCTCTTAAACGAGCATTGTCTTCATTAAGCCGAGGTCGACTATTTTTGACTGGAGAAAGGACACATAAATATGAATTTTGTATATGAGTAAAAGATTGAAACTACTTCTAATATATTGGTTACCCTCTGCAGGAATCTTTTTGGAGCACTGTAAATGTTTGTAGTCGCATTCTTTACCAACTTCATGGCTTTGCAACCTAATTTTTTTATTCACATCTATTAATCTTCCATGTTTGGGCCTTTTTTTCGTAAAAGACACCATCTGCACACCCTCACAATCACCAAAGTCAAGTATAAACGACGTAGGCCATTTTTCTCCTGTACTTTTCAATTAAAGGGTCTTTAATTGAATGTAAGTTAATGGTGAAAGTAATGTTAATGGTGAAAGAAATACTATTTTTTTAAAATTTACTAAAATTATCAAGGTTTGTCTAAAAACGCCTTTTTTATTATAATTAATTGGTTGCTGCTAAAAAATTACCTAAATTTTTATATCCCTTCAAAATGTCTAGAGTTTTTAATTTTGGTATTTGATAAGAGCCTTAGATCTAAGGGACATCAAATATTTAAAATTGTGCGTATTCCAGAAGCAAATGACTTTATGATACGGCAGTTTATGATATGATATGATTATACGGCAGTTTTATGATATGATACAGCAGCAAAGCCACTGTAATTTTTAAATTTGGGTAAAATAAACTGCTTGTACATCCTAATGTTTGTTGCAATTAAACAGTGATCAGACAATATTATTATATGATAACACCTCCAACAAACAAAGATGTACTACAATTAAATTTACAATAAAATGATTATTGTAGTACAATAACCAAAAAAAATCAAAATATTGTACTTAAAAATAACACATACTTATAAACACCTCCTGGATATCGATACCAATGTAAAAATTGCTTTATTACATTCAAATTTAAAACATACATGACTATATATTAAATAAGAAAAATTGTTTTTTCCAACCTAGACAATTCCAACCTAGACATTAACGTTGTTTGCCTTTGAGTGGTGTTTTTACATTTACTATTTACAAAATGAGCAGTATATTGATAGTTCAAAGCCTTGTGCCGCTCTAAAGATGAAGGAATTAATACTTTTTACGTTTAAGAAATGTTAAACTTTAAAAGGTTGTCACATACCAGTTTATGTAATTTTTTAATTAGAGCAAAATATGCGTATTTTTTTGGCAAGTGTTGAAATTCAAACCAATTTTTAAAGATAAATTTGAACTGTGTCAAATAACGACCTTCTATTATCAATATAGTGAGGATTAATAATACTAAGTTGGTATAGTAAAAAAAATGGCTCATTGCTTTTCCATTATCATCATTATTGTCACTTATTCTGCAGCAAACTACATACACAATTACCTTTATATTTTCAATTATGGTTTTAACCAAATAGTAAAGAATTTCTTAATTAATTTTTAAAACAGGGACAATCCCCTTAAAGCTGACCCAGGCACTCCATGCTAAAGAAGCTAGAGAGTTATTATTATTGACAGCTGTACCAGCAATATTTGCTTAAAGTCCATAGAAGGGTCAATATACTTTTTACCAAAGACCAGTCCCACAAATTTCTTAGGATCAGGCGCTTTTAATGTAAATATTAGCAAAGTTTAATGTTGTTTGTTTGTTGAATAATTTAAAATTGGATGTACAGGATACATCGCATACTGCGATAAAATTTAAAAAATAGTACATACTGTGATAAAATAAAATTTAAATTCTACACAGAAATTTTCAAACAATTATGTATGCTATTAGCAAACTTTATATAACTAAACTTAAAGTAATTTTAAAAAACATATATTTTTTTATTCTGGACTATGTATTTTGTATTTTAGAATAAGATCAAACGAGCTAAGTCAGGACTATCCAGAAAGTGAAAGAAGTGAAAGAAGCGAAGCCATAGTTCTCGAGCAAGAAAAATCTACTTTTGTATCGCCCTTAGGTGCAGGTTTACCTTTGCTGCAGAGACTGAGGTAAATAATTATATTTTCTCAATTTTACTTTCTCTTAGCCAAATTAATCGTATTTTACGTTAGACTTTTAAAAGAAAGGCAAGACAGCGAAGAAAAGGTAAAAGGTGGTCAGATCCCGACGTCTCCTTTATTGCCTCCTAGATCAGCAACACTTGTAAAATCACCTTCTATCATTGAAGAAACTTCACTTATAGAAAAACCTGTTCGAGAGGACTTACCTCTTTTGCAAAGAATACTATTGCTCAAAGCGAAAGATGAAAAAAAAAACAAAAATATGAATACAGGAATAAGTGGCTATCAGCCAGTTTTAGGTAAGCCTATGACATCATTCAATAACAAATTTAACCCACATAGGTAAAGTATAACCAGTTTTTTTTAACATATTTTTCGTAGGTAGGGCACCTTTGTTATGTCAAGCTACTTCACCCTCTCCATCAATAGTAACTACTCCGAACATTACCTTACCAACTAGGGCATCGTTTTCTGGACCAATTAAAAAACCTACGACGATAGTTCCAGTTAAACTTGATAATAAAATTTCATTTAGGTTAGTAAATACTTAAAGATATTCAGGTAGATAAATATATTAGTAACTTCAGATCTAAACTTTTAATAATCTAATTTACATTAGCCATAGCTTTAACTTGATACAATACTATTGCTTTAGAAAGTATAATTTTAATTTTTGTTCGGTATACTTAAATAGAATTAGTGCATATAACGAACAAAAAAAACGATATAAAGTAAATATTTGTATGGGCTAATGCGTAGGGCAGCGAAAGTTAGGCTTGACCATTTATTGACTACAATAAGCTTATCATATTCCGACGTGCAGTCGAGAGTAAAAAATGTACGAGCTTCTTTAACGAAAAAATATATAATTTTAACCTTAAATTCAAAAATTTACTTTAAACACCATGTTTCAATTCATTAATAAATTATTAACGTTACTTGAGTTTCAAATCTATATCCAAGGTGAGAGGCTGTGCCAACGGGACCTTTAATAAACTATAGTCGCCTCGCCAAACAGATAAAGTGCTCATACCCGATTTATGCGCCAAGGGGGGTACCTTTGGCCTGAGATCTTTATATACAGGGTGTTTCGGGAGGAAAGGGAAGTATTATGAAACCATATTCAGAAGGTCAAAATAAGATAAATTAATCCATATATTTTAATCCGATCTTTAACCGCTTCGAAAATAATCGACTATAATTTTTTTTTTTGTAATTTTTTGGAATAATTACGTTCCCTGTATTTCTAACTCACGTTGCAGGTTGCATCATTGTTTGTTATTACCTAGTTTAATTGACTGGTAGTTTTGACAAGCATGATTGTTAGTTTGATTGATTCTGAGCGTTTCAATTTGAAAAGAGCAAAGTTTCCATTACATCCTCACACATTCACGCATAGGGAGTATGCTGACATGATATTTGTATATGGTTTCTGTTAAGGTAGCGCATAACGTGCTGTTGATAAATATCGACGTCGTTTTCAAAATCGAAGAATTCTGAATCGAGAAGTTTTTCAGACAGTTTTTACAAAGCGAACCCGGGTGTTTGTACGAGGCGGATTACAAAAGAACATCGATTAGCATCACATATGGACATTTGAAGACGCTTAGGACAAAAAGGTTTTAAACCGTTCCATATTCAACCGGTTCAACATCTTCAAGGGTGATTATGGCATAAGGGAGAGCGCCCATCAAAGATGTGCGCTTGAAGAGAAAAGGAATGAATGGAGAAAGGACGTGCACATGAGGTGTGCATTAAGTGCAGTGTTCCTTGTTTTTATATAAAACGACGCTCATCAAAGCTGCGCTACAGCCGCTGGAAAGATTTTAAAGCTTCTCGATGCAGTGTCTTACTGCATGCGTGCTGAAGCGTAGGACATGTTCTATTTTCGACTGATGCGTACCGAGGTGCTAATATTATGTTTGGTTATGTATGAAATTGAGTTTAAATACTGTTGTTTATACATTTATTAAAAATATGCGGGATGATCAAGAATTTAATGATAAATTTGTTCAGTTAATATAATCTCACCCATGTCTGTACTGCAAAACATTTAAATGCATCATGTAAGCAAAACAAATTATTTTTTTAAGTTTTAAAATTGTTTTTGTTTTTATTACATTCATTTTTCTAATGTTAAGTACAAATATATACATACGTATTATGCCATTGTTTTTAACTTTTAGAGCTGTGAAAATAAAAAAAGGTAAAACTTTGACAGTGTTTTCTTATAATTTTATTCTTGCATAAAGTATTTATTTTGCCATGGTATAAATCCATGGTAGATGTCATAAAAAAATCAGCGAGTTAGTCCCTAAAGGCTAGAGCTGTATTTGACTCGATTTTGGTTTCTGAGTCGAAGATGTTCGTTGTTATGAAGAGTTGGAATTTGCTGGTCTTCTGTTGGCACTGAAACAACTCCTTCGCGTTTCCTGATAAAGTTATATAAAACGCATAGAGCCTGGATGATATCATTTACTTGCTTGACGGTACAATTGATTGGTGTTTCTAGAATTCTAAACTTAAACGTTAACATGCCAAAAGCACATTCAACGGATTTTCGACCTCTTGAGAGCCTTGCATTAAAAATGCGCTAGTTGTTTGTTAGATTTCGCTTGGGATAGGGTTTTGAAATGTTTTGTATCAGCGGAAAAGTCTCATCAGCTGTATATCTAATAATATGGAAAAATTGTTATTTCTCCTAGAAGTTGTTTGGGGTCCGGTTATTCCTAATACTCCCCTTGACAAAGCTTTATTAAATGCACTCTCTTTCAAAGCTCTCCCATCAGTATGCCCTGCCAAATTCATTCACATCAATTGTTAGAAACATACCATCGTGGCCGTTATGTTAGAGAAAAGAAGAAATATGTACCTTCAGGATTTGGATGTGTAAAATAAACGCAATAATATTTAGCAGAACATATAAATTTTTTAGACCCTTTCACCACTTTTCAAAAGCAATTTACAGAGAACAGAGGATTCTGAAGAAGATGTTGACTTTTCATATTCTGAGTTTCCGGATAATTCGCAATGATCCAGCAATAGAACGTGAAGACATACCAGAAAATACGAGTATGGTGAGCCTAGATGAACCAAATGATGCTACACAGGTTGCCGATCTATCTGAAAATAACCTAGAGGATCTTCAATTATAGCAGCAAGATTTCACTAATATTACTTCAAGTGTTCACAATGACCGAATTCAAAGACAAAGCTAAAAAAGTTCGCCAACTCGTTTAAATCAGGTACAGCGGGAACCAATTAAATCTCAGCAAAAAAGCGTGAAATAAGCACTGCTCTCAAAGATGTCAATCGCTCAACTCTTAATGAATCAAAACATGAGTCCAAAGAAACACCTGCATTTCAACAAGGTGTAACGCAAGATCCTGAAGTTCCATTTTTATTAAGTATGGTTCCGGATATGCAAGGAATGAATACAGAAGAGAAGATTCAAGATTTGTATAATCTCAATAGCTTCGGATGTTTTAGAAGGGAAAAGTGTAATTGAAGTACCTCATTCCTCGCCCCCCAACTCAGTGCTCAGAATAATCTTAAAATAGTAGTGTTGCTCAGTTTACAGTCCTATTAGTTTCAACCAGCATTCCAATAAGATACTAATCTACTTTGGAACAACCCTTAGGAAGAAGAACAAGTTGGATCTTATTTTAACGCAAATAATCGAAATTTCATAATTCTAACAAGTCAGTGTTATTTACCAGATAAATAAAGAAAAGTTTGATAGCAGATTTTTTACTAAGCCAACTTTAAATTAAATAACACCCTACTTCTATTATTACCTGTAAAAAAATATATTATGCTTTAAAATATTATAAAACATATTTATGCTGACCTCAAAGTAATAAGCAAACGTTCTTCTGTGAACACACTTTGCTTGTAGTTCGTATCCTTTTTTTGAATAAAAAGGCGGAATTTCTCAGTTAAAAGTACGAAAGTCTTCTGACTCATCCTGCAGAGTAACCTGAATTTATCCGAATACAAATTTACTTCCTTAAAAACACTATGTTGTCTTGTCAAAAGGGATGCACCCAAAACCGCGGTCGTTTTTACTGAAAATTAGCCTGGTTAATATTATTTAAACGCAAAACTGTAAGTAAATCATCTTCAATGGACGATGTCATTTTAAAACCTTTCTTCAATTGCATGCGTTTTGTACGCCATTTTGGTATGCGATTACAAGACGCACACATGTACACTTGACTTGCGTTTCAGGTACGCTTCACTTTAAGCATATCGCTGCTTTGGTGGGCGCTCTCCCTAAGGATCCAATGGATGCGAATGGATCCAACAAAATCGAGACCTACATAAATACATTAGATTTATCGATGAAGCTCATTTTATCCACAATGGAATTAATAACCCACACAATGAACATCGGTAGTCAGATGAAAATCCTCATGCCACGTTTGAACGAAACTTTCAACATCGATTCAGTGTTAACGTGTGGTGTGGAATGCTGAACGACCAGTTGTTTGGTTCTTTTGTATTAGATGAGCGTCTTACTAAAGAAGGATATTTACGCTTTTTGGAATACCATTTAATACACATGTTGGATGATGTTCTGCTATTTGTTCGACACCGAATATATTTTCAATACGATGGAGCCCCGCCTAATCGTTTTCCTGATCGTTGGATTGGCAGAGGAGGACCTCAAATTTAGCCTCCGAGGTTACTAGATAAATTATAATGTGGATTATTGGCTCTGGGGGTGGATGAAAGCTCTATTGTACGAAGAACCAGTAGAAACCGTAAGGACTCCTTAATCGAATTTTGAATCCTTCAAAAATTATTAAAGACAACCCCCAAGCAATTAAACATGCAACACGAGCGCTTAACAAACGTGCTGCAGCTTGCCTTAAAGTTGGTGGAGGTATTTTTCAAAACATTTTAAATTAGTGGAATTTTGTTTTTTTGCTAATATTTGTTTGTGTTGCTTTTAAAATAAAAAATCTTACTAAAAATTTAAAGAACCGATTATTTTAGAAACCGTTGAGAATCAACAGTATTAAAATATATAAGTTAATTTATCATATTTTGAGAACATGTTCAGAATGTCCTCAAAATATTTCCCTTTTCTCCAAAATAAATTTTTTATCCTGTAGTCGAGCGGAATGGGTTATTATTTCAGTTCATAATTTTGCAGTTAATTGTAAGTGATTTGCGATTATTTGGAAAGATAGGATGACTAAATTTCCTTGTAGTACTAAGCTCTCACCCCTAGAAAGCGACCTCGTAAGCATTTTACTGCTGCGGAAAAGCAAAGTATTATAAATATATATAAAACGTGTGAAAAAAGGGCCCCTACGATTAGTTAAGCTTCACTCTTAGGTAATCTTAGTTAATATTAGAAGGAATTGGAAAAAATTCTTTGTCAGGTACATACCTTCTGTTTTAAAACCAAAATATATTTTTCTCTGTCATTTTCAATTCAATAAACTACACGCTTATCTGGCGCGAAAGGTATTTTAAGTCAACAATAACTTTTTGTATGCCACCATTATTCTTTAATTTTATTTAGGAACTTATCTTTCTGGCGTTAAAAAAAATATTAATATTCCTTAATAAACCATTAATTAATGTAAATATTTATTAGTATACGTACTTATATAAAAAATATTTAGTCAGACCAAAATACAAGCGAACTGCGCTTGTCTTACCCGGCCGAAATCGGTAGATCCAAATACGGGTAATTCACTTACTTTTTTATTATTCTATCTGTTCTGGTCGCCGCGCCGCGACGACTATAGAAAAGAAACCGCAAAATAGATTGAATAATTAGGTTATAGGTCACCAATGTAAAGGTAACTTAAATATTTGACCTGGAAATAATTAGGAGCCAAGACGTAAAATAAAGGTGGGTCTGTTCCTATATATTTTTTTGTACCAATTCCTAGTGCATGCAGTTTACAGCAAGCTGAAATTAAACCCGTACATTTTGAGATGTTTAATTCCTCTTATACTTTTTATATTTCTCTAATTTAATTTAGTTTATAAAACTATATTTTACAGAGAAACTATATTAGACTTTTTTAAAGGTGTGAGTAAGGTAAGCCAAAATACCAAATTTCGTTACTTTCTAATAAGCGATTTATAATTTATTTCAAAAAAACTAAAAACTAAGATTTGAAACTAACAGCCAAATTATCAAAATATTGTCATCATTTATTTAGTGTCAATATGAATAATAATTACACTCATCAATATTTGTGAATTTCCTTGAGAGGCGTTTTCCAATTAAAAGAACAAGACAGAATGTTGTTAATAATTTTTCAGACCAATAATACGGTAATTAGTAAATGCAAATATTCAGAGCAAAACAATAATCATGGTAGAGTTGGAGAAAATTATTTAGATTTTAAAATGTTACTTCATGTTGAAGAAAATAAAGGAACAGCAGAACTCTTGGAGAAATTGTAGGAGAAGTATCAATACAGTACAGTATTGCGCAATTGCGCACATTAAAAAAATACATATACCATTTCTTTAAATATCAAAAACGCCAGAAACTAAGGGAAGGCGATGAAATTCGGAGAGCAGATTTCTATTTTAAATTTATGGAAAGGGCGAATAACCACAGGGATTTTTTATGAAATCTTTGTTTTACGGATGAATACACATTTACTTTAAATAATCAGCCAAATATTTAAATTTTTTGTTACTGGAATAAAGAAAAACTAAATCAAAAGGTAATTGTTTCGGCGGGTATTTTTGGTCATATATCATTGGACGTTTTTTATTTGAAAATATTTGGGAGGAGACACATTTTTGAAAATTTTACAAAATTAATTATAAATTACATTACAATTAAATTATTATTACAAATTAAATTGGATTAGCATTGGAAGAAGTTACACCTGAAAATAAGATGTGCTTTCAAATGGATGGCTCTCCTACGCTAGGATATTGTTTGGCGGAAAATTGACATTTGTGTATGAAAAATTAATGTATTAGTTTAAAAAATTATTATTATTTTAATTATATTAATTTAATATTACATTATTATTATTATTTATTATTTTAATCCTTTTATGTTAATTTTGTTTTGCTTTCTTGTTTGTTTTTTGTTTGTACGTAGTTGTATTTATTTATAAAATCACTTAATAAAATGTAATGAAAGTTGGTAAATCCTACTCGCACCTTCAAAAAAAGTCTCATACAGTTTTTCTGTAAATTATACACGGGAGCCAATAATTGAAAGTATCAAATATCATCTTTATGGGATTTCCTATGGCCAGCTTGGCGATGCATCAACCGGTATATAAATGTGAAAGTCTATCTGGTATGTAAGCATCAAGACTAAACTGCACTATGCAATAATACAATCACACATGACTTTTTTCCTGAGAAAGGTAATAGGTAATAAGTGGTTTTAATCATGGATTCAACGTCGATTTTTTAATAATATTGCACGAACAATATTCATATGATCATTCTCGCGCAGCGCTCTTTGCATTGCGTCATCATGTGGTACTATTTAGATAAAGTTTCTAATTTCAAATTCTTCTTTTGCACAATTCGACGGTGACGTTAGTGGCACCTGTAGCTTATTGTTCGACGATCAATTTTTCAAGCATTAATTCTTATAAAAAAATGACACAAATATTTGCGGAGATAAAATTTTGCTAATTAAGATGACGACTTTTAAGGACCTAGTATAAACCAAAGTACAAATACTGTATGTGAAATTGGAAAAAATCATTACTTACGAATCCTCCTTAGGACTCGTGCCTTAAATATCGTTGATAGTTTGGAACCGTATAATTCTAATACAAAATTACTTTTTAATGTTCTCAAAATTTCTAATTAAACATCAAGTCCTAAAAATCATTAGTTGATAATGTTGCCAATCATTTAATGGCCCGAAAAATTAAATGAGCCCGTCATCATGCAATACTTAGTTCACTTAAAGTATAACAAAATTAAACAACATCAGAAATTAAAACAAGAAAGACAATTATTTGTTCTAGTTTTTTTGAAAAAAAAGGATAAGAGGGACATTTTAAAATCCCTAAAAAAATAATAAAGATATTATAAACAACATTCATTGTCAATAACAATTTTAATAAGCAACATCTTTTTTACATCAAATTATATACCATTAGCAGACCCTCATCTTGACTTTAAATTGATTTGTTTATTGGCACCGATTGTTTTTAGGATATTCGTTGCATTAGTAAAGCTAGGTAATAAAAGTGCTTATTCACAAAAAACGAAATTCGGATGGCTTCACAAGACGGAAAAATTTAAGTAGTAATATCGAAGAATACAACTTCTGAGGATATTCAAGGCTTTTTCGCCGTGAAACCAAGTGAAAACAAGGTTCATAGAAAAAACACTACAGCTAAAGTTCTAGCGCAAAAAAGATTTTAAGGATCATTACTTTAAATTCATCATGAATATCGGTCCTTTAGAGTTGGTGCTCAGAATTACATAACACAGTTACTACATGCCATTTTACATTTATATTTCACTTGCCTCTCGTGTTATTCTAAAAAAAAATTAGCGACGTAGTCGTGATGCATGATCTTAAGTCTTGCTATTGATGTTTCAATTATTCTTTAAACATCGTGCTTTCATTTTCGTATGTAAATGTCATATCATATGTAGGATAAGCGCGAATTAAAAGACGAAAGCATTGGGTGTATTATGGAATAGACAAAGCGAATATCTCATATTATATTGGAACAAATTTTAATGCACGTTTTACCAAACGCTTGTCCTATATATAGCAGATCTTGGAAGCCTTAAGTTTCCTTATTGCTGCAGTACATATAATTTGTCTAAGCCAATATTATTTTAAGAGATATATAGCTTGAGAGATTAGCATAGAACAATTACTTACCACAAGCGTATATATATATATATATATATATATACCGGGTGGTGCGTCGTAAATTTTAAGGGAGTCAATTATTGGCTTCCCTGTACATTTTACAGAAAAAATGTAAGATAACTTTTTGAAGAGATGAATCTGGCAAACCCTCGTGCAAAGTTTCAAAAAATTTTAATAAGCGAATCTTGAATTATTCAATTAAATGTAATTGCAAAATTAACAAATTTTCGGTTCAGGTAAAACCAGACACCAGCCACCAGCAAATAATTTTTTATAAGGCTTTGTCAAATCTGACGTACAGCCGAATACAAGAAATGTTTTTTTTTTTCGTTTTATCAATCTCACAACTATACATTCAAAGTAAGACACGAGTTATGTGATGCAACCAGGCCAAGAACCTCAGTTGACCCCATACATAATTATTATTATTATGAATATTCCTGAATTAACAAAATAAGCATTTTAATATTATTAGGCTCCATAAAAATTGCATTTTATAAAATCACTCATCTATTAATTTTCGACGAATAAAGTTGTAGTTAATCGATGGACAAATTTGTGTAGAACTTATTTTGAATTAAATTTATTCCTTTTTTTAAAAAGTAGATGTTCAATAATAATTCCATCACTGGCGCAGTCGTTCATGTAGGTGTCTCAAAGATTCCTGCTTGTGCAAGCAGTCCAAGAAAACGTTGCTAAAGCCAAGAAATCGTCAGTTTTAACTGTTTGTTGAGGCATTGAAACCAACCCAAGGCAAGAAGACTACAGTTGCGAGAAGTAAAATCATGAGACAATCATCCCATTCCTGCTCCTCCTACCCATCGCTACGAACTTAGAAGTAAAAAGAATTAGAAATCGCATATTACTAATGGCCATAGGAAAAACCTATATATCAGCTACGACATATACATCCACTTTTCATATAAACCTCACAGAAATCGAAATTCCCCATAAAAACATAAAAAACATACTAACTCAGGCAAACAAAACTGTTTTCAGTACAAATCAAATTGAAAGCTTCTCAATTCTTACATCCTATAAATTTAATCAAACCTATGAATATTTTCAGACAATTTTAAGAAATACTAAGATTTTTCACAAACCTAATCGATCAAAAAGAGGATTACTTAACGTAGTAGGTAACGCTGAAAAATAGCTCTTCGGTACTCTTGACTCAGACGATGAAACTCGCTATAATAACTATTTCGATATGCTAACAAAAAATCAAGAAATTCTAAATAATAACTTTAATAAAGAACAATCAATTCTATCCTCTATCACACAAGAATTTACTAAAAATTTAGAAAAAATAAATACCAATCAAGCAATTATATTGGAAAAACTAAATTTACTTGAGAAAAATCAGTTAGATTTATCTAATGCCCTATATATTAGACAATATAATGTTGCAATTAAACACTTTAAATTCCGTAATAAATAACATCGAAAACGCAATCTCATTCGCTCATGTAAATAAAATGCACAACTCTATACTCAATCCTAACTAACTTTTAAATTTAATAGAAAATATAAAAACAATATATGGTCCAAACCGAATACCTGAATTTAAAGAATTAGTAATTTTATATAACTATTTATCTGTTCAAGTAATTATCAAAAATAGCTCAATTTTATTTTCAATACACATCCCAATTGTCTTTCCCAACCACTATATACTTTACAAACTCTACCCAATACCCATTGGAAACAAAACCATTCTCCCTTCCAATCCTTATATCCTACTCACAAACGATAACTACTGGACCACAGAAGAAAAATGCCCGCAGCTAGAAGACGTTTTCATCTGCAAGCCAACCACCCTCTCAAAAGACGAATATTGCCTCTTCCAAGTGCTAACAACGTCAACCAATATATGCCCGTTAACCAATGTTAATTACCAAAAAAGTATCATTCAACGCCTAAATGGTAACGAAATTTTGGCCATTCCTGTGCAGATGACAATCGCCCGATACAAATGTCAACAAGGACTCTACAAGATCTTTAAATGTACATTAACCGGTAAAGCAAATATTTCTTTAAAAAATCCTATCGTTATTTGCTCTTTCCATCATTTCAAAACAAAATGCCATTCTTCGCTCTTCATCTCCTTCCTGCAGCTCTTGATGTTTTTCGAATTTATACGAATATTATTTGTGTTTTTTTTAAGTACGCAATACCGTTGTATGATGTTTATTTCCCTCTTGCCCAAGAACCCTCGTACTAACCATCTTGTTTTCCTCCACACTCAATAGATTATTAAGATCTCTGTTCTCTCTTTCTTCGGCTCTATTTTCGATATCCTAAGTTGAACATTTACAATTATTTATTACGGTACCTTTGGACTCGAACTTGACAATAGTTGAAATGGACGGAATGGGCTTGGTGGGAAAATAAACTTAAAACATTTCAAATACTGCTCTAAAACTGTTTCCCGCATAATGCCACTTAATTATTGCTATTTTTTCGTCGATTGAATAATTCATACTTGTTTTCAAATATGGACTGTCACTGATTTATTGACACTTTTCCTCACGTCAGTGACAATATTCAGTTTACTGGTGACCGTTTGGTTATACCTGAACCGAAAATTTGCTAATTTTGCAATTACATTTAATTGAATAATTCAAGATTCGCTTATTAAAATTTTATGAAACTTTGCACAAGGGTTTGCCAGATTGGTCTCTTCAAAAAGTTATCTTACATTTTTTCTATAAAATGTACAGGGAGCCAATAATTGACCTCCTTAAAATTTACATGGGTTTTCCTATGTTCCGCTCGGCGGCGGCGACGCATCACCCGGTATAATATTATTAGTATCGCGCGATGCTCATATTCATAGGAAAGTGCAATTCTGTCTTGGTACACAGATATAACAATTCGAGCACTTATTATAATTCTATTTAAAGATAAATGTTTTTTATTGTTTTTTTTTTATATTCCTAGTTTTCTTTTGAGTAAATATATTAATTTAGTCTCTTTTGAACTATTTACAGGTGTTTCGAAAATAATAAGTAATCCTGAAGTAATATGTGCACTACTACGGTATTACATTGTTAGTATGGCTGTCTTGTAACATTTATTGACAGTTTAAATATTGTTTTGTCAGTCTATGCACAGCATACTCGACAAATTTAGTTTTTTCTAAAAATTCAGGTTTATAAAAAGAAGAGAAGAAATATTACCTGTGATATATTAATAAAAATCGAATTTTGCAAAGATTTTAAAGATGCAAAAACCAAATATATTTGGTTTTTATAATATATGTATATATTGACCGATATTTATTTTTTATTTTCGAGTTTTTATTTTCAGAGATAAATTAAAACTACATGCAATTGCGAAAGAAAAAGACACGTCAATTAAAGATTCTTTGCTTAAAGACAGTGACTGCCCTGCTGTCACTGAACAATTAATAAGTCCAGCAGCTTCTACGATTAAGTTAAAAGAAGGATCGCAACAGCCGTCCAGTACCTCACATAAAATTGAAGATTTTACTCTAACTAGTGTAAATAGTGAACAAAAGCCGGCAAAGAGCGAAAATTCGACAAGTATCGACAAGAATGGTGCTCATTGGTCAAAACTTAAAAGAGCAGCTATTTCTAAAGATATCGAGGGAGTATTAGGACTAGGAGATATCAAGGATAATCAAGATAGCAGAGAAGTAAAAAGTGCAGGAGTTCAGAGGTCAGGATTGTTGTTCAATAGAAAAACAAAACACTACCGGTAAGATTTCATATTTTTAGCAAATCCAAAATTATTTCTCTTTGCCATTTCTTTTTTATCATTTTAAGAATCTTGATCAATTACTAAAAAAATATAATTTTTTTAACATATATTTATAAAAAAATTTAAAAAGTGGAATCAGTACCAGTAGAATGCTATAGGTATCGTTATAGGTTTGTAATAATGCACTTCACTATTTTGGTGATAAATATAACCTTTTAAATTGTGAATAGTAAACAAAAGAATTATTATCGATTTTTTCTTGTTTAAATCCGTTCTATACAAATGTGATTAATAGAGATCCTTTAATTATAATATTTTAGGCTTTTTAGGTTCTAATATTATAATAATCTTTGCTTTATACAGATTGCTACAATATTTAGATATGGTCAGAAAAAAAATATATTAGTATGATTTTCTTAACTTCAATAAGCGATGCATTTATACTATTGTATAGTTTTTAATTTTTTGCGATATTTCCATTCCATAAAATAAAAACAGTCTAGTCTAAATACTAGACCAGAGCCTACCTTGAAACTTAACATAGTTTATTGTTAAATAGTTGTTTGTTAATAAGATGCTCACACTTCATAATTTTTTTGCCAACTTAATTTTTAAATTAAGGTCAAGTAACAATAATCAAGTAATAACAAACTGACTGAGACCTGCTTCTCACATTATTCCATAGTATTTTTGGTTATTTTGTCATTTTTTCTGAGATATGTTCTTTCTTCAGCTTTTTAAAACTGTCTAGAAAACTCGTTGATGACATTTCGTCTTTACACTTCTACTGACTCATTGAAACTCAATTTTTACTTCAAGATTCAACATTATTATTGAAAAAGATAGCCTAGATCAGTATAGTTTCACGCTTAATAAATTATATATACGTTATTAAAACCTTTATACTTGGTGAATTGCTTATTGTAAATTACAGATTTTTTTCTACAAAACAAATAAATACATTTGGCCTCTATTAAGTAACACTAAAAAATATCAAAATGGTGAAGTCTAGCAAATTTTGCTATTATACTTAACCATCACATTACATGAGAAAATTAATTTCCCTTAACAAAACACAATTATAGTAATAAAGGTTCATGAGACCCTTAACAATTATAATAATATATGAGACATAACTACTTTCAAAATCCCAATCCCAAACTTGGTCTCAAGATTAACGAAGATTTCATCATATTAATCATATTAAGAGTTATAGTGCGGTGGCAATAGAAACGTGGTACATATAACATTACAAATAATTAAGAGTATTTAACAAAAAGTACATAAAATGTAGTTTAAAACTGCAGGAGACATAAACACACGTAACAGATAAACTCTACTAGCGACTGGGTCAAAGAGAAATTAATGTAGAAACAAAAGATTTTGAAAAAATTAACTTCTAAATTTAGGACGATTGTACAAGGATTATGCCTGGTATTAACACTATAAATTGATTGACCTTGTAATAGAAATACTATCTAATTGCGTATTTCCAGCTTACTTGCAAATAACATCACGTTAGATTTAATAGAGTCTAAATTTAAATTATGTTCTAAGGATAAATGGAAAATTTGTGCAAGTTCATTATTAGCTTCATTACTGGCTTCAATGAAGTTATGAAAAATACAGTTGCCTATCATTAACATAAGCAATAATCTGGCAGTGTTTTAGAGACGTTACTAAATATGATGTATAGATAATATAAGTAAAGGACGCAAAATCGACCACTTAGGAACTCCAGATAAAATATTTAGCTTTTTGAAATAATTTCCTTTATATGATATGATTTGAGTTCTTTGAGACGTAAATTTAATATAATAATAATAATGTTCTTTGAATATGTAAGTAATTCCAGAGCAGGTAAATAAAACCCATAAAATAGTGTAGGTAGTAAGTATTCGAGCAAAATAAGGAGCATAGAGCACAAAATATCATTTTCCGAAAATCGATAAGAAATAATAACATTTTTGACAACATATTTGAAAGAAAAAGTCAATATTTCCTCCAACTTGATTGTTGCCTGGCAACCGAAAATAACAGTAAGGAAATATTCATTTCTGTACTGTAAGGAAATGTTATTTCCATACAGTAAACTTTAGAACATAAATGCGAACAGGCTTTTTCCTAAACAATTTTATTTTTAAAACTTTCAGCACAAACAAGGTTAATATTATATTTTAAAATTATTACTTATTATTTGTTATATTTACTGTTATTTGACAATTAGTACAAGTATTGAAAACTGAAAGAACTTGGGAACTAATAGCATTATTTTGTTGAATATTTTCCAAACTAATAATTTTATTTGTATGACAATAACTATTACTATAAATGATCTTGATGTATTGGTTTTTGAATCCGGTATGGTAACTAAAAGTTTAGATAGTAGGTCTTGTATATCTAATACAGTCATTTTAACCAGCTCGTCCATTCTGCAAGCTCCGGAAATTCCAAATATTACAGCTACCTACAACAATAAATAAGCATGTAAAGAATCCAAATATAATTTGAAGTTTTGTAAGTTACCTTAATCATTAAATATTCCTTGTCTGGAGCTTCCTGAATAAATTTGTTTATTTCTTTTTTAGTTAAAATCTTGGATTTTTTTGGCTTATAGGCATGTGCTTGTTGTTTCAGGAATGCCCGAAGTTTTGAATATTCAGATATATCCACATCATCTCTAATTGCAGGGTTGCCTTCAGCATTGAATAATTGGCCCATAAAGTTGAAGAATCCAAGTTCCAAGAAGTATGCCATTACAACATTTTCCGAGAAAGAAGTTACATTTTTATTCGTACGGTAGTCCATGAAGCGGTTGTATGCATAGTTATACTTATTTCTAGATTTTACTGGTAACAATTCCAATGATGCAGCATTCATTGCCTCCATGAGTTCTGGGAGGGTTTCAGAAATGGAACAGTCATTATCACTCATCATTTTACACGTTACTTTGGCTTTTTAAAACGTTAAAAAATCAACACTTTGGAAAGACGCCACAAATAAACTTTTCACTCGTCAAGTTTGACAATTTAAAATTATGTACTTCGTTTCCGTAGTTACAAAACAATGTTTCATGGCTTCTTTTATTTAAAGGAAAAATAATAATGTTGATTTAAAATTTTTAACATGATTAGTAATAATTTACCGTAATTTTAATGATTCCCGATTTTCGGAAAAATAGTATGTAGACCTCGTAGGAAAAGCCACATTCCCGGACTCCGTATTGCCAGTCTCGGCTTGCGCCTCGACTGGCAATTTTTACGATCGCCCGGGAATGTTAAGCTTTTCCTACTAGGTATACAATATACTATTGTTACCTTCGCATTGTAAAAGTCAATTTTGCTTTGGCACTTGTCATTATTGGAACTTTAAAAAAAAAAGAAGTTATTATTGAGTTTTATTAATTTGATTTGGGGGTAGATTAGTGCACTTCTTCTTATTGTAATAAGCTTTTAGATTATTTAAGGCATCCCAAGTTTTGCGAGGATTGTTCTGAGCTGACATAAGATTAAATATTGTTGTTATTCCCTCCTAATAGCCGCAACAGTCAAATTTTGTAGCTGTTTGTTATAATAATAATAATAATAATAATAATAAAATATAAATAATATTGTAACTGTTTGTTATAGTTACTTATTCATCATTATTTTTGTATTGCTTATATTTGGAAAATTCTAGCTCTATGATGCATAAGTATTTTCACTTTCCCTGTCAACTAATCTGTATTTGGCTTTGTATCCTTTCTAATTTTTACTGGTGCATGTTTATCGAATAATTGGATAATAGAAAAATTTGGAATATTAATTTTTTTATCTATATCTTCTGAATCCGAATTACAAACCATACTAAATAAAAATACGCCACTTACATTAAAATGTAAGGAGTTAAAATTACAAAGGCAACGGTAGGAAATTATTTTAGGTGAAGCTTTTATTTTAGGCGTTGAGAAATCACAAAGTCTATGGCGGAAATAGTATCGAAATTCAAAGTTTCTACAGAGTTTAGTTTTAAGAGCTTGGAAGTAAAAATTGGATTAAATAAAGTAGAAAGTTGCCCAAAAATTAGTGTAGGTTCATTAAGTACCTGTACCAAATCGTGTGTATCCAAACATGTTAAAATTGACTTATTGTAAGAAAATCAATGTTTAAATCTCCACCACAGATGTATCAATGGTACTACAGATATAAGAAAAGATATTATCCATATCGTTAAGAAAGGCAGGCATTCAGGAGTTTGGTGGTCTATAAAACATGGCAATACTATAAGCTTTATTACATAATTTAAACTTACAATATAAGTATTCTACTTTGTTTTGCTTTCACTGATGGGAGTAGCGAAATTTATTTCTAAAACCGTAAGTGAATTTCTTATGTATGCGCGAGTAAACCACCCTCTCTTCCGTGCAAACAATCCTTACGGATGATACTAAAACCAGGTATATCAAAAAGATATTTCTGACGGGATCTCTGAGTGTAACCAAGTTTCTATTACCACAACTATACCAAAATTATGTTGTAAGACCAAACTATAAAATTAATTAAAATTTGTAAAAATATATTTAAATCTGCTATTTTCATGGTTAAACAATGCAAAAGAAGTCAACATGAAATAATGACGTAAAGTAATAGGGTTAAAAAATTTAAAAAATACCACTAGAAGAGCCAATATAGCAAAACTACTTTACATTAATTGTATACTAGCTTTTGTGATGTTTGAAACCGATGTGGTACGATTGCGATATGAAGCCTGCCGTTTTTATACTTTTTTCATTGGAGTCGTGGGACTAGAGACTTGTGGCAGCTTTTTTTTCTATCTGACTCTACGCACGAAATGATTACGATCTCTCGTTAGCGTAATCATTTCGGGCTTTAAATTTTAATATCCATCAGAAGACGATAAATGAAATCCATTTTAATGTTTACGTAAAAAAATACTTTGCAGCAAGGTCGCATAACAATTCACAGTTTGAATTTACTGTAACTACTTAATTAAAAAAAAAAATGAATCAACAATCCTCACAGGCTTTAATGAAAATTGTTGCAGGCTCAATAATGGATTTTTTAGTTGTATTTATTAAACTAACCAAAAAAATTGGCTTTATTAATTGGCGTATTTAATTACTACCTTGAAAAAATTGGCTTAGATCCACAAATGTATGTTGCATGTAGATTGTGCCATCTTAATAAATAATTCATTATTCAATCCAAACAACTCATAATTTATCATATCTCTTTAGGTCAATAGATGATCTTTCACCAGAATATGGACCCCTTCCATTTGTCAAAAAACTAAAAGTTCTAAACGAACGTCAAAAAATTGAAGAACTAGAAACAGTCATAAAAACCAGAAGTTTTTCATTAGATATTCCAGAAAGCCAAAGTGAAACTTTTGATGCTTTAACAAGGTATATATTTTTAATTGTTAGATGGTGATGTATTTGTATACATTGCATCCATAAAGTAACGGGTAAATTCAATTAAAATGAAAAGGGCCATTTCTGAAAAATATGCCCGAACCCGTCGATTTTAATATAAGGTTTTTCTACGTGGAAATTAAATATACAGGGTCACTAAAAAAAAAATTATGTTATCAATATATTTGTTAAATGGAAACCACCATTTTTTAATGCAGAGTTAGAAAGAACGTATTTTTTTACAAATGAATAGTGGTTACATAAGCAATTTTGAACGAAAAATGATGATACAATTTAAAATTAAAGAAATACCTATCTAAATTAAATGTACGAATTGATTAACAACCTAACAATAACCAAGGCGATTTAAAAATTCTTTTTGAACGTTGTCAATGATATCTCGAGTAATATGTCTAATTTCCTGGTGTATTTGTTTTTTGAAATCTTCTAAACTCGCTGGTTTAGTGACATACACTTTACTTTTTAAGTATCCCCATAAAAACCAATCGAGGGGAGTTGAATCTGGCGATCTGGGTGGCCATTCAATGAACCCTTGTCTACAATAACCAAAAACCCTTGTAAACAATTTGGAAAAACTTCAAACATCTAGTTGGTGCTTATCGGGTTCTTCCAAATCTGGATACAAAGTTATCAGAGTGGGAATAAGATCATTTTGAAGAAAGTCCAAATACCTCTCACCAATGATGACAATGAGAGTGTCATCAAAAAAGTAAGGTCCTAAAACTCTGCCTTCCACTATACCGTACCACACATTGACTTTTTAAGTGCGTTGTGTATGACATTCTGTGAACCAATGAGAGTTTTCGGTCGCCCAGTATCGACAATTCTGTCTGTTTACATGGCCGTTTAAATTTGCTTCGTCAAAAATATTATCAGTTTTACAAAATTATTGTTATCATTACATAATTGCTGCATTTGCTCACAAAATTCATTAAGGCGATCAAAATCATCTTCCGATAGATCCTAAAGGAAGAATATTTTATAAGGGTGAACCTTTGCTGTTTTTAATACTTTATGCACAGTAGGTAAATAAATTAACATTGGAAGCCGTGCCTGTGATTGTGGCTTTTGGATTATCTTGGACCGTTAACAAAACATTAACCTCATCTTTTTCAGTTATTGAACACGGACCTCTGAATAGTATCCCGAATTCACGAAACTTTGTTTCAACTCTGCTTATCATGCTTTGGCTAATAGGCGACCGATCAGGATGAGTTGCATTAAGCAACTGAACCAGCTTCTTTTAAGTACGCGACATATCTTCGAAACCAATCATGCACAAGATTTTGATTCTTTCACATTCGGTTAATTTTCTCATATTTTATAACAGTATTTTATTAACAGTAGATAATAAAGTGTAGTTACTAATAAAATGCATTTTTTCAGAAACGGTCCATTTTATTTTTATTGAATTTATCCGCTACTTTACGGATGCACTATATATGTACCTTTAAGATACAGCTAGTTATAAGAAACCCTTATATTCCAACAAAACATCTTTTGCAAATTTGTTTTAAATATTTATTATTTATGCGTATAGACTTACTACCATCATCTAGTTTTTTGTTTTAATTTTTTACTTAAATAGTTCTAAAAAAAATAGTGGAATGGATTTTTTAAGAGTATGTTGGATGTAGTCTTTTCATAATCAAAAAAATTTCATATTTTAATTTCCACACTATAAAGAATAAAATATTTATTTACATTTGGCTTCTTATAGGACTTATCACTTTAAGTTATTGAAACGGATTAGCAATTCATGATAATGTTGCCATTATTATAACTACAATTTTATGAATTGCTGCAAGAATTGCTGCCTTCTTTGTGTCATGTCATAAAGTTATGTAAATAATTATTTTGAAATATGACATGTCTGTTTATTATATATTTATAAAATATAAAATAAATAAATTATAAATACTATTACTAATATCAATATAAAATATAAGTATAATTTTAATTAAAGCAATGCGCTTTCCTTCACCACTATATACATGGTTCAAGTACGCTATTTTTTCAGATCGCACTCAGAAAGTTCCTCAATGCACCAAGACCAACAATGGAATAAACAGTTCCTATCGGCTCCCTTAACATCCTCACCTCGCCATTTCTCAAACGAATCAAATGAAACTCCTGAAAGGAGAAACTTGAAATCCATTTTAAAAAACCTCTCAGAGGATACGAAAGAAAAGGATGCGGAAAGTAAAAAGTCCAAGAAGGAGAAAAACTCACAAAAAATGGATTCTACTGAATTTAAAAGGTATACAATTTAAACAGTATATACAAATACACAGAAACACGAAAAAAAATTAAACTCACACTCTTATGTTGTATATAATATCTGTTAAACTTGTTTCTAATTTAGTTTTTTATGTTATTCGTTATTTTGTCTCTTATATATTTTTATATATACAATATAAATACTCCTCCGATATATTACTCGTTTTTGGGATTTTGTTATTATTTTTTTTAGCTTAAATCTGTTGCACCTAAACCAAAACACACTTTCAAAGTAAAAATAGAGAAAAATTTTTTATGAACAATCAATCACATTAAAAAATATAATAAAAAACAGCCAGAACCGTGAGATCTTTGAATTTTTATGTTTGGCCTATTTAGAATAATAAAACTTGGATAAAGAATTAATATGGATTTAGCTTATTCCGATCAAATATTTACTTTGATTGATTGATTTACTTTTTTAAGTTGATCCCTTAAGAGGCTTGCATTTAATGCCCGCATCATTTTTTGGATGGGTCAGGCGGTATATAAATTTCATCTATTAATAGGCGGTGATCATAACTGTGTCACGTGCCTTCAATACCAATCGGAAGAAGGTTTTAAATACTGTAAAAAGTACATATTTTGCGTGAAATATTTTGAGATTCTTTTTCTGGACTTCCTAGATTTTTTTAAGAAATATTTGATTAAAGCAAGCTATGGTTTCGGTATACAGGTCGTGTAATAAATTAATTATTCAAAAAAAAAACAAAGCTTAAACTAACAAAGATGAGCAGCATTTATTCATTACTCGTATATAATATGCTTTAATTGGAAGTAAAATAATCAATATACACTATGAGCATGGAAAAAAAGTGCCTCCTTAATAATTTTGTTAAAAAAAGTTAAAAAAAATACTTCGAAAAAAAGTTTAGTCAAATAATTAGAAAATATAGCCATTTATTTTTATTACATTGCTTTTTAGATTTTTAATAGAAGAATAGTACGGGTTTTTTATTAAAAAAAATATACAACATAACAAACATACTAACATCCATACATACTACTTATTTTTAATCACTTATTTCAAAAAAACTTGTCTGTAAGAGCATGCTTATATGTTGTTAATATTATAGCGATAAAAATTATACCTACAAAATCTAAAGTCTTGTGTTACATATACAGGGTATGTTTTTAGATTAAAAAATATTTAAAGACTTATTTCTCGAAAGTAATGAAAAAATAAAGCAAAAAAGTTCTTATGAAAATGTGTCTTAAACGTCATATATTTTGAAATACACGAAGGTAAACCTTCGAAAAAAAGCTTTTTTTTAGTAAGTTTGATTTTCTATTGATTTTTATTTACGCCCAAGAACCTTAAATTTAAAAGCATTATTTTTCAATAAAATAAATAATAGAGTATTAGCTATATTAACACAATATATAATAGCAATAGAGTAATGCGGACAAAATAATTTCAATTTTTTTTTCAAATAGAAGAAAAGTAAGTGGCGTACCATTTTCTTTTCCAAAAAATATAGTTCAATGCTTACAAGAACGCGGATGACAAGAACAAACATATTCTTTGTTTGTACTGAATTCTGTTACAACATTAAAAAAACTCTCAGTATACAAATTATTAAAAACTAAGTTATTTTAGTTATCAACAACTATATTATAAAAGATATAAATATGTACGAGTATATAGGAACACAAGATTTCTTTCTCCTTTGTTTGCGGTTTTGCCTATATCTCAGATAAAAATTATATCCTAATTAATAAAATAATATCCTATAATAATAAGATTAATATGAATATTTACACCCTACTTCCACACGTAGGGCATTATTTCCAATAATTTTTAAAATTATGGAAAAATTCATGATAAATAACATTTTTTTTTAAATAATGATTGTTTCTCAGACTCACAGTTTAGTTTTAGAAAAAAACAAGACGACAATATCTTTTTGACTTAGTGTTTTGCTATTGACCAGACGAGCTGCGTAAATAAGTTTGGAACAAATGAACATTATATTAAATTTCATCAGTTGAAACTGGAATGCTGATTTTATATTTATTATTTTTGAAAGATATTAACTCTCTAATAGAGATAGATTCAGAAACATCTTTCCATATAATGTTTACAGCATTTACAAATTTTAATGAACAATGATTGCCTATTGCATTGGAATATATGAATTTTATAATATTGGAATTCGCCCTCAATATCAAAAAACTTTAGGGTTGTAAAAAATCAAATAATTTTCGGGCTCTTGTCTCATGAGAGAAGCTAATATGTTCTGTAATAGTATAAGTGTGAAAGTAGTATAAGTGTCTCTAGCATCTGCATAGGTCTTATAAAATATTACGAAGTAATTTATTAAGTCTAAAAAATGTTGTCTTAGATTAAAAAAACAATAAAAGCGAAAATATCAGTTTTTAGAGATAATCGTAAATTTTTTATTGGACAAATGAAAATCCCAAATATGTAACGTAGAAATTAACTAAGGACGCAAATAATTACACTACGATTAAAATCTACAATTAAAGCCAAAGCTCTTTTAAAGCGCACAATTTAAAATTTAATCAATAAACTTTATTTCTAATTCTTGCTTTGCACGCTCTTCGTTATTCTTTCCTCAAGTAGTTGAAAATATCTGTTGGTATAAAATACGTTTTACTGTGGACGAATAACTTATATGGAAGGTTTTTTACATATTTTTTCAAAATTTGAAGCTGGTAACAGTCTTGTTGTTGCCACTCTACAGAATCTGACTGAAGTCTAGTGCGCTGTTCTGTTTCTTGATACTCAGACTCAGATTTGCTTAAAGAATACAGGAATAATTTTTTTTAATCACGTAATAAATTTTCATCTATATCAGGCTTCTGACAAAATTCTCTGTAATGGTGATCGGGCTGAGTTGAACTATAAAGTCTAGCAGTCTTTTTGGTTTAGTTTTTTTTCCGACTCCCTTTTCCGCTGATCTCAAGCCTTTTAATTTTTTGATCAGGGCTCTAAGCTCCACTTAAATGGCTATATATGCTATATAAGCGTATTTTTGAATTTGTTGAAACAACTGCGGAATAACACCGATTCTTTTACCTTCAAATTTTTGAGCAATGATTGAGTTAAACTACTCCACGATGTTGGTGATAATATTTCCTAGTCAACTGCAGGTGTATTGTGCAAGATATCTGGCTGGATCACCTTTAGTTTTTATGTATAAATATTTAATTTTTGAGCAATAATTATGTTGACCAACTATATGATTTATACAATTACAAATGTCATTCCTAAGGTTTCTTATCTTGTCTTCAGCATTAATATTATTTTTGTTTCGCCTTTATTATACAGCCTTAATAATAGCTATTTTGCAGCGTGGCATATTGGTGTTAAAAATACTTTTTAGCAACCGTTCCGGAGCAAATTATTTGTATACATGTTTCGTATGATCTACTATCCAGAATTTTTTATAGTAGCTACTATCACCATTTGCACTTATTTCATTGTATATAAGGTTACATATTTTAATGCTGGAACAAAATTCGTCAGCAATAATGCTTGCTTCCACAGCAGTTGACGTAAAACTTCAGTTTCTATAACAAACAAACCTATTACCCTCTTCTCCTACATTTTTTGCTCATTGACAAACGCAACAATATTTACTTCTTACACTTATATATAATTTTTTTGTCGTCTTTAGTCCGTCGCAGCAGTTCCCGAAAGCGAATTACAATTTTCTCCATGTTTATAGGAGCGTATTGCCAAACTTCCATCGCAAATCACTATTATCATTGGAACTCCGTATAAAAAGTAAAATATCTACATTTTCACTTTAAAATTCTATTGCAAATTGTTTTTCTTCTTTAGCAGCATCATTGATTGATTTTAAAACATTTTCTTCTCAGGCTGCAAATTTCATTATATTTTTTTTATTTTTTTACCAGTTGTGACACCAGTACTTTCTTTGTGGGTTGTAGCTTAATTAATACTACTGTGTTGGGCTTTAATGAACAGATGGTATATTGAGTTGCCTAGATGTTACAATTCTGGTGTCTACGTGACAACTAACTATTAGTACATTTTATTAGTTATGCAATTACAATAACACACTATGCTGAGTCCTTGTTTCTCAGCCCACGCGCGCTTCGGATGTCTAGCTCGTACAGGGTGGTCTCTCAAATAGGTGGCCTGTCGTCACAATATTTAATAATTTAGTATTAAACTTGGAATATCCATGGCCTAAGTAAGAATGACGAGTTGACTATATCCTCCTTCTCCATTCATTGCTGATGTGGCAGCTGCTGTACCTATTATTAATAACCATTTTTAGATTTTCAGGACAAATGAAGATTATTTTTAATAAATTCATCGTGCGGATTGGTATCCAATCTTTGCTTCCTTTACCACTTGCATATAAGCTGAGCTGCAGTTAAATAACAGAGACCTTAGAGCAACAAGATAAACCCTTTAGTGATTCGATAAAGATTTACAATTCTTAACCATCAATAGTCAGCTCGGCATCATTCCTAAAAAAATCACTTTTTTAATGTGTTAATAAATAGTATAATATTTTAATTAGAATAACTAAAAAGCACCTAATTTACAGAAATTTTAATTTAGAATTATATTAACTCCTAACTGTAGTTTCAATAAACATTAGCTTTTTCAGAAGGCACAAAAATGTTAATAAAATGAAATAAATCAACATTTTAGTAAATTGATCTATCTTTTAAAGGAAGCTTATATTAAGCGAGATTAGTTAGGAACTACTTTAACCTAAACTAAAATGTAAAACTTTTTCCTTATATACGATTATTATGACTTTAAAAAAATAATCTTACTTCGTTGTTTCAATTCTTGGTTTTGTCTCAATATCTTGAGTGTCAATTGCAGATGAAATATTTTCTCTTCCAAAAAATATATGATTTAAAAGGTGTTTTAATTATAACTCGCTCTTTTTAAATTGATATCTATAAATTTATATATATTTTGCTTATGTGAATTGGAATTTGTATTTTAAGATTTTATAAAAATAAATTACTAAATCCATAATTTAATGATTTTTTGTTTTTAAAAGTCTGGAGGATTTAACTTTTATTAATTTTTTTATAACTTTCGAGGTAGGAATTCTACTTCACTTTTTTATATTTATTTTTGTACAAGTAGCAAAATAACAAGTCTATAGAGTATAGCTCTAAGGTGAAACAGTTCTTCTGGTAAATTTTCGGCAAAAGTCAGCCTTTCATTTACCAAAAATGTACAAAATGAATGTGTGAATTTTAAAGTTACTTACAAATTTAATTTCGCAATATTTTTAAGCTTTTTCTTGGAAGGGCGCAAAGATTATCAAAAAGAAGGGCGCAACCATCATTTTGTTACCTTAATGAAGGGAAACATATGTACGTTTATCACATTTTTGTATTTAGCTATCTCAATTTTTCTATAAACACTATCGGATAAAAATAAAGACACTTTTAAAAATTAGGTTTTATTTGAATATGCCCAGGGTAATGCAATTTTATACATAATGAAAAACAACAATATTCTTACAGATTTTATTTCGGTAAAGTAATAAACTACATAACGAAACTCAAAAATTTTATGTAAATAAACAAAATACTCTAGGGACAAAAGTAGAAAAACCAAATTTTTTTATTAAATATTTTAACATAATACTTATTTCTAACTAATAAAATTATTAGTGGGTAGAGTATCCCTTATTGGCAACAACCTCGAGACACCGGTTTGGCATGGATTCCATAAGTTTCATAATGGTTTCCCCTCCAATAGAATTCCAGGATTCTTGCAAAACTTTTATTAAATCATCAAGCATTTTATTGCTTATCTGATGAGATCAATGGTGAATTGTCCTCAGCGAAAGATAGCATTAAATTTTTTAGAATATTTAAATACATAAATCGATCCACAATACCTTCAATAACATGTAATGGTTCTATACCGTACCCAGAGAAGCAATTCCATATCATGCAGGATCCACAATCATGCTTTACAGTAGGTGTTGTATACTTTGTATATTTTTGTAGCCACGATATTCCACAAGACCCAAATGAATTAAATTTACTTTTTTATCAGCAAGAAGAACTTTTTTCCAGTCTTTAATTGGCCAACGCAAAAATTTTTTCGCAAAGTTTAGTCTGGTCTTCTGATTCTGGTTCTAAATCATTTACTCTACATAACAACTTCAGCTTTTTTGGATCTGTAATATTAATACAATAATAGTTATTTTTTATTTAGGCCACATTTGTTAAACCCTCAACTTAAGATATGACAAAGATGTACTTTAAAACTTGACTCTTGGGGTAGTTAATTCTCCCATGGCAAAAATATAATAATTCTAGTTTCTCCAAGTTTATAATAGAGACTTTTCTCTTTTGCTACGTATTTGCATTAAAACTTGTCAAAGTCACACTCTGCATGTAATATTTTAGTATTATAACATTCTCTATATGATGATAATAAAATGTTAACATGAGCACTAAGTTATGATTGGTTTGTAGTTAATCTTCTAATCTAAGTTATTCCTGCTAATTAGGGTGGGTTGGGTTAGTATCTCAGGAAGTATTAGCCATATGGTTTTAAATATCAAATTACTAATGCTCTGCTTGTTAGCAAATTATTAACCTATGGCAAATAGGTCATTTTATAGTTTTTTACAGTAGTTTCAAAATCATAATAAAATTTGAATGTATTTTTCAAGTTTGTATTTCCTCCTTTTATTTAGTTTTATTTGATGGCGGCGGGACGCCATTTTGAAGTTTTGCAAAATGAGCTAGGGACCAGAAAGTTGTATTTAGGTTGCTAATAATGTGCGCCAAATTTCAAATTTTTATATACGCATTCAAAAGTTTAAAGAGACAATTAAGAGCATTAGCCAACCAACGACTGGATATATATTTATATATATATTTATATATATGTAACATTAAAATTTTCAATGCATATGGTTATGGCACTTAATAAGGTCTCAATTTTGAAATATCAAAATTTAAAAAATTGATTTTTTCTATATAAAACAAAAAGTAGCAAATGCTGGTATCATTACTTTCAGATCATTATTTTTTATCCAAATACGTAATCATATACCAATTGTCCCATTTAAAATAAAAGAGTTAGTGTCACTCCCAGTTTAACTTTAAGTAACAAAAAATAACAGAATACGTCAAGAGATGCTCTTATGACTATTGTGTTGGTGCTGCAGGATTAAATTTGTTGTTATAATAATGAATGTTGCTAAGATATTGCTACTAGTCTTTTATCTAGAAGTCTTAAATAAGTACCTAATTTCTTCACGAAAAAAAGAAATTTTAATATTTTTTTAAAGATTATTGTTAAAATATGTCATTACATTCCAAGTCTGAGGGATTTCTTTTCGTTATTTAATAGCTAACCGAGGTGAAAGATACCTGTATTATTTCGATTCAGATTTTATATTTTTGTACTAGACACAGTAAATAAATTAATTTGCGAGATTTACTTTCTGATGCTGAAGTTCATACAAATTTTCATTGGAGTAAGAAGTGCTATTCATGCTTTAAAACTTTGTATCATGATGTATCATGATGCTAAATATCTATACACTGTCATTAATTTTAATATATTTCATATACACCGAAACATTTTTCTTCTCTATACGCTGAAGAACCCACTAAGAATATTTTTTTTAATAACAATGTTTTAAATATTTCAGATTAATAAGAGCTCCTACGATTGAAGGTTATGCCGCACGACATAGCAAACTATCAAAAAGTGTCACTTTCAATAGAGATACTCTACAGAGTCCTCCAAACAGTGCTAATACCGTACTAGGTACACCACAGAACTTGTTTTCTTTTGTCCATTCATCCATTGATAATAGGTTGGATATTAAGGAAAAGGTATTATAAACTCAGATATTCTTATATTGTTAAGATATCCTTTTCATTTGGTTCGGAAAGATACTTACCAACACAGGATAGAATTTCATCTGTATTTAACTGATTATAAAAATGTTATCATAAAATATTTCATTTATTATACAGTGCTTTAATTTTAAAACGAACTTTTAAACGTCAATCACTTCCTCACCTCTAGCTAACCTTACTTTGATATGTCAAATGGGAACCCCCATCGTGTGATACATCATTGTAAGCAACATTGAAATGTTTATTCAACAGTGCCAAAAAAATAAAAATCGATTGACGTACCAGCGAATAGTGAGCTAAAATGCTTGGGCGTAATGGAATAACTTGGTTCGGTCAAATGGTTGCCTCATCGTTTTACAGATTTTTTTAAATGTAAGGCAATTTTTCATCTTACTTCATCAAAAAAATTGATGCAAGTTAAATCGAGTTACCAGTAAAAATGCATGGTAATAAACACTTCGTTGAGTCCATATATTCTTTTTGAAATATGCATTTATTATTTACGAGAAAATAACTAATGCTATTTTAAAATTCTTCCCAACATTTTTTACAGTATAATATTTGACGTATTTATTTTACTAGTACTTTTTGCAGTACCTCATAGGTACAAAAATAATACTGCAGTAACTAGCATTTTTAATACGTTCAAAAACCAGTTGATTATTATTGTTAAAATTGTGATTCTGAGGCTGAGTTAAAAATTCAGAACTGTAAATAATTTAAAATGGCATATACGCTAGCCGAAAAAACAAATTTATTCTATAAAAATAGAATTATTTTTCTTTATGGCGCTGAAGACCGGTGCGCTCGTAGAACCGCCAGGGCATTTACAAAGAGACATCCATACAAGGACGTAGGCCATAAATATCTACTATATTGGTCGGGAAGTTAGATCACGAGATCTGTTTGCAATAAAAAGTTTATTGAGGAAACGGTTGTTAAAGAGGCATGCCAAATTGAGGTACTGGGATAATTCGCAATGGATCTAACATTATCTATCCCCAAAATCGCTGAATAAACTAATCTTTAAACTGGTTCTGTACACAAAATTTTGAAAAAAAGTTTTTTGACTACAAGATTTAAATCCTTCAACAACTAGGAGAAGACTTCAGACATCAGTTTCAGCCAATTGACGAGGATCTCCATTTAGTAAAGAACATCTGCTTCTGTGATGGATACTTACCAGAGTATCTATCACAGAAGCTCCAGAGTACTGTATTTAGCTACAAGTTTAATTATTATTATTTCATAGTCATAGGTATTTGTTAATAAAGCATAATTGAAAATGTGTAATATATAAACTATAAGTTCAATTAAGTAATTATGATTAGTTAGCAATTTTAAGTAAGTAGAGCACTTAATTAACTTCGGGTCAGATATTGAAGAGCAGACTCACTTTTATAATAAACGTTGAATAAACCAACTTGACAAACCCTTATATTCGTGTTTCGATAACTCACGTATCCTGACTTCAAACCCATCTTACCCCAGATAATGGCAGTTTATGCCATCATCTTACGTGGGTGAGTTATTAAAAATGTACATTCTTTAAACAAATCCCGCGAATTATGAGCTTACGCGAGTTATGTGATGCAACCAGGCCAATAATCCCGATGACCGGACAATCCTGCTTATTCATATAATATTATTTCATTATTATTGTATCGCAAAATAAGCATTTATAAGTAATAATTAGTTTTACTTTTACTTATCTTTTAATTTTCAAGTAGTAAAGATCGTAGTTAAATAGATAGTCAACCTTTTTTTTGTGCAGAATTATTTGAATAAATTTAATTTTTTTAAAAGTTAGTATTCATATATAATTCCATCACTGGCGCCGTCGTTCGTGTAGGTATATCAGAGGCAGGTTTTGCAAAAACATTGCCAAGCCCAGAAAATCGTCAACTGTTTGCTGAGACAGTAACCAAGGCAAGAAGACCACTGTTGCGAAGACAAAAATCGTAAGTGAGTTTTCCTTTCCATTCCCATTATTTTTATATTTTACCTTATACAACTGTTGTGTGTATTTAAAAAAAAATACTAAAAGTGCAAAAAAGTAAAAACATTGATGGTGCACATGTTTTAAATCATTCCCAAATTGAACAACAAATTAATGCTCGTTCGTTTACTCCACGACAAGAGAATTTTATTATTTACAAAAATAGAATACATCCCCAAATAAAAAACCATCAAAACCTTACTCATATGTATTCTATGCCTTCACAAATCCAACCACCTTTAATTAATCATTTACCAGCTACAAATCATATTTTGAATAACAGTATACAACCCCAGTCTTAGTATCCAAATAATACAAGTGCAATTCCTAAACAACAATTTCCGATCCAACCTGTAAATATTCAACCTCGACCAATACGGCAACATTTTCCCCACTAATGAACAAGTCTTTGGGAAACCAAAAAATGTATTTTCCAGAGAAAATTCCCACAAAACAACAAATCCCTCAACCCCAATGTCTACAACTAGTAGAATACCATCTGAAATAAGTAAAAATGGCTCTGATGTTCATATGCGCACAATTGAAACCCGAAATCAAAGATCATTTCCCCCAAAATCAAAATTCATTTCCCCAAAATCGAAACCCATTTGACTTATTCTATATTGCGGATAACAAAGCCCACTATCAACAAGAATATGAACATTTTGCCCAAGAATCAGAATATGCAAATTGCATCGAATCCCCTGAATACAGTGAGGAAACAGAATATACCCAAGATTACGAAAGTTTAAACCAACAAGATACACAAAAAGAAAAATTTCCCTCCAGACGAAAATCCGTCCTAAACAGTTTCCAAGTAAATTCCTTACACTACATTCAATTACAAAACTCCCCAGCTAAACTTTTTATCGATACAGGTAGCCACACATCCCTAATCAGACCATCTATAGCAGAAGAATATTTTCTGCATTTAATTTTTCCTTGTAAACACACCCTTGTGACTTGCAGTGGTAATACCACAGATGTAAATAGCTCCGCACAATGAGGAGCTATTTACATCTGTGGGTAATACCAACACCCAAAATAAAGCAAAAATTCCTATTTTAAACGAATTTAGCATAAAAAATTAACTTTGATGGCATAATAGGTATCAGAGATCTACGTAAATTAGGTCTTAATATCGATTTAGGAAGTAAGCTTTTAAATAATGATAAAATTGAAATTCCTATCTATTACAGAAATAATTTTGAATTACAAAAAATAGAAATACCACCCTTATCCATAATAGTAAAAACATAAACACCGATATACCTGACGAAACCGAATTTTACATTCCCCAATTACGCACTGTATAAAATATTGAAATTCTAAGCTTCCTTTTAAAAGTACAAAATGGCACTGTTCCCCTAGAATTTCGAAATAATACCAATGAAAATATTGTATTGGAATTTTACCCTGAGTTACTCAGAGAAGTAGCCCAATTTTTCGACTCCCAAAATTTCGAGATATTTAATATCAAACAAGTAGCATCCAAATTTAACACATGTGATAATCGACTTAGCCTCTGGCATTCATCAAAGTTTTTTCGGTTGAATTCGGATACAAATTGTATTTAAGGTTCGAAACTAACTTGGACTTAGCCCCCAATAAATCACTCTAATACTTAATTTTTAGAAGTTTTATTATAACTTAAAGAGACAATCAAGAACAGCAGGCGACTATCGAGAATCTAATACACTACATATTATAATCATGAATCTTATATAATAGAAATGCTTAATAAACTATAGGAATAATTAGTTCTTAGCAGATTCATAAAAAGATAAAATACGGTGTTTTACATACTCGGAAATTAAGTATGATAATTAACGATAAAAATGTTGAGTTAGCTAAAATGTAGTTTGATAAAACACGGTAGAGGTCTTATTAAGTTAAATGTCGTTAATTATCATTTACAAGATAAGAATCGGTATAAAAGATTATTTATGAAATGGACAATAGTTGCATTTAAACCCATTTTTATCAGTAAATTACGTCGTTTACAATGGTATAATATTTACAAGATAAGAATCGGTATAAAAGATTATTTACGAAATTGATAATAGTTTCATTTAAACCCATCTTTATCAGTCAGTTACATTGCTTCCAGTGGCGTACCTGGGCACATTATGTACAGGATGTAACTCCTCCCAACTGAGATGGAACCTTGGGGTTGGAATGGTTGGCTAAGGTAACCTGGACCGATCATCAAGTTCGACGCCTTCTTGTTTTTTTCTCTGTCGGCGGATAAACCAAATTGGATATGGGTAGCATGTTCGATAGTACCATGATACTACCAAAAGAATGAGGACTGAGACCACAAGATATATCACAATGTGGACCCAAAGGGGCGGTGTTCGAACAATCGAGTCCATAAGTTTCACCTCATGCTGTGATTTGATTTTAGCAGTTAGGTGACTGATTTCTTCCAAGTCCAGATTCGTTCAATGTTTCCCAATGCTCTGGCAGAAGAGAAAGATCTCATTTGGATAGTCGAATTACTAAGGCTAGTGATATTTATTCAGTTCCAGCAACAAACTTTTCATTGTTGATGATAAAGTGACATTTGGTAGGAATAGTAATCTTTCAATAATAATAGAATAGTAATTCTTCAATGGAGCACTCTTCTATCACAAGGATTTTCATAGGGGTGGTTAGTAGTACTGAATGTGGAGTCACTTTGACTACACATTCAGTACTAGAGACTGGCTATGGCTTTCTTCAAGTGGATCGAGACAGCTGTAAGTAAGTAAGTAAAATAGGTTCAATGTTTCCCAATGCTCTGGCAGAAGAGAAAGATCTCATTTGGATAGTCGAATTACTAAGGCTAGTGATATTTATTCAGTTCCAGCAACAAACTTTTCATTGTTGATGATAAAGTGACATTTGGTAGGAATAGTAATCTTTCAATAATAATAGAATAGTAATTCTTCAATGGAGCACTCTTCTATCACAAGGATTTTCATAGGGGTGGTTAGTAGTACTGAATGTGGAGTCACTTTGACTCCACATTCAGTACTAGAGACTGGCTATGGCTTTCTTCAAGTGGATCGAGACAGCTGTACAGTTCTGAGGGTGGTTTCTTTGTATAATATCAACAATACAATCTTCATCAGCTCGTAGGACAAGGTAAGGTTTAGGTGGTATAATAATTTTATTATCAATAGGGATTGGATAAACAAAATATGTTTTAAAAGAGTTATCCATTAAAATAGGAAAGTGTATTAAAAATATTATTTTATCATTTTGAACTGAATTCCTAAAAATGAATAGTAGCTATAATGATTCTTAAATTGAGCAACTTGATTAGTAGAATATCTCTATAGATAGAATATATCTATATATATTAGTATATAGATCGACTTTGTTTGTAGAATTAAATAGTTTAGGTTTTGTAACGTTAAGAAAGTAGGATGAACTTTATTAAGGTAAGCAAATGTTATTGCATTCGTTATTTGATTTAACTGAATATAAAAGGTCAACAATGAATTAATAAGCAAATCTAAGATATTAATATCGTTAAGCTCGACTGAGAAGCTATTAATTATGTCGCCAATAATTTTCAAGTTTGACTTAATTTGAGAAAGAGAATGATTAGTTTCAATCATTATATCTTTTGCTATTGTTATTTCTTCATTTATGGAATCTTGCAATATATTATTATTTTTATTAAGATGTTTAAGAATAGAGTTTATTTTTTCGCCGTCATCAGCATCTAGTGTGCCAAATATCCATTTCGAAATTCTTCCTCCCAAGTTAAGTAATCCACGTTTGGATCTTAATTTTGGATAAAGTATTTGTAACATAAGTTTGTATTTGTAAGTATTATTTACATAAAGCAGTAATGTTTCAGCTTGTTTTATTAAATTAATAGTGTGATTCCCAATATTATTCTTTATATATATAAACCAAGATGATAGGCTAGATTGTCTCGAATTTCTAATAATTCCGAAAAATTCAAATAACTTACATATGTATGTTTGCTAAGTATTATTCTACTAGGTTGTAAACTAAGTGGTAAAATTGGATTAGATAATTCTTGAACATATCATGCTTAGAAGTAATTCTGCCTATTTTTCCTTGAATGTTTTTGAGGAAATATCTCTCGTCTTCTTTATTTGGAAAATGCATATAATATGTGACGTCATTTTTTAAGTTAGCAATAAATTCTTCTAAGTCTTCTTCTAGAAAACGTTTCCTAATATGAACAAAGTATCTGAAATTTTAAAATACTTTTTCTTTTATGAATCTTGGTACAGTTAAACTTTCTGACATTTTAATTATCATTTGTTGTTTGCGATAATTAAGAGGTTTGTCACAATAGGGTAAGATAAGGTGGCTCATCAGCTGAATGTACAGTAGTCACATTATTTTCAAAAAAGTCTTGTATTGATATGTCAATATCACCAGGTTCGTTGTATAAAGAGTTTGGATTTGCTATTGGATTAGTATAATTTGAATTTATGGGTTCTGCTGTATTTCTGGATAAACTATCTTCTACACTATTATCTTTTCCTTTTATGTAGTCAATTTCATAGTCATATTCGGATAGTAATAGCCTCCATCTTACCAGTTTCGAATTAGGTTCTTTAAGGCTTACTAACCATTTCAAAGGCTGGTATGGTCAGTTCTTATCTGAAAATGCCTTCTAAAGAGGTATGGACGAAAATATTTTACTGACCATATTATAGCTAATAATTCTTTCTCGATTACTGAGTAATTGATTTCATTGGGATTAAGAGTTCTGCTGGCATAACATACAGGTTTTCCATTTTGACTAAGCACGCCTCCAATGGCATATTTGCTAGCATCAGTTGTTAATTTAAATACTTTTGAAAAATCGGGATGTATTAAAATTGGTTCATTGCAAAGGATTGCTTTATATGTCTCAAATGCTTGAATAAAGTCTTGAGTGTGTTCAACTTTCTTTCCTTTCTTCAAACATAGGGTCATTGGTTTTGTTATTTTTGAAAAATTATTAATAAATTTCCTATAAAAACCTAATAAATAATTCCTAGAAAACCTTTCATTTCCTTATGAGTTTTTGGCAACGGTATTTTTAAAATAGCGTCAATTTTTTTTGGGTTAGGTTTGATTTCTTCAGGATGATATGTCCTAAAAATTCAGTTTCCTTTTTTAAAAATTTGCTTTTGTCAAGTTGTACCTTCAGATTATATTCTTGTAGTTTTTTGAAGATTTCCTTAAGGTTTTTAATATGTTCGTCAAGAGTAGTTGAAAATATTATAATATCATACATATATACCAAGCAAGTTCTATTAATGTATTGTTTAAGGATTTCGTTAATCATTCTCTGAAAAGTTGCGGGAGATTTCTTTAATCCGAAGGGCATCCTTAGAAACTCATAATGTCCTTGTTCAGTTGAGAATGCTGTCTTTTCTATGCTATCTTGATGGATCTTTATTTGATGAAAACTACTTGCCAGGTTCAAGGTTGAAAAGTATTGACACTTGCCTAATTTGTCTAGTAATTCGTCAATGTTTGGAATAGGAAATCGATCTTGAACTGTTTTAGCATTAAGTTTCCGGTAATCAATTACTAACCTCCATTTAGGTGTCCCACTAGCATCTAGTTTTTTTGGTACAATCCAGATAGGACTTGACCAGGGACTAGTACTGTTTTGGATTATTCCATCCTCTAACATTTTTCCTATCTGCTGATTTACTTCTTCTTTGTGAACTTCGGGAAGTCTATATGATTTGGTATATAGAGGTTCTTCATCGGTAGTAATGATTTTATGACACGTTTGAGTAGTAATGATTTTATGACAAGGGTTCATTGGGATTTTGAAATATTGACTTGAATTTTGTACACAATGTAACAACTTTATGTTTCTCTTCTTCATTTAAATGTTCAAGTTTCAATAGGGATCCTATCTCGGTTTCATTTGGACAAAAATAGTTTTTTTCTATTTCTGTTTGATAAAGGTCTCAATTATCTATGGGAAATACTTCTATCGGTTTATTGAGACTTACGTATGTGTCATCTATATTTACATTATGTATTTCAACCATAGCATGACCATTTTTAACATATGTAACTCCTTCTGGTATAAAGCAATGTGAGTTTAATTTATTATAAGGTATGTAATATGTTCCATCTAAAGTGGCATTAGTTGGAAGTTTAATTTTTAAAATTTAATTTTCATTTAGGGTTATATTAAAACAGTTATAATCACTAGGAGTACATTGATGTACTGGTAAAGTAATTTTGTCTTTAAATAAAATATTTTGTTGTAAATTCCAGTTAAAACCCATATTTCGTAGATAACGAAAACTGATTAAACCATCGAAAAGTGAATAGAAGTCAAAAAGGGTAAATATTATCTTTTGGCGTGAATTAAATTCCTTGAAAGCTGGAATATGAGCTTCATATTTAGATTCTTGTTGGCCATAAGCTGTTTTAATAATGTTAGGTTTGATAACAATGAACTCAGAAAAAAAGGTTTTTGCTAGATGAGGATTGAGAAGCGATATATGACTTCCAGGGTCAATAAGTAATTTAATTGGTTTTCCGTAACCTAGAATTTTTATATAAAGTAATTTACGATCGTCTAAATCATTGGTCAAATAAAATTCGTTACAGAGTTCTTGATCGGAATTGGGTCAATCATGAAGATCTGGGATTAAGTAGTCATCATGTTGTTCTACTGGATTTTCTTGAAGGCGGATATTTAGATCTTCAATTGGATTCTGGTCAGTGTCTAATTCAGAAGGTAATTGAGAATTATGAAGTTCTTCAAAACGGAATGTTGGTCTGGATTGAGGAACAAAATAATTGTTGGATCTTGGTTGTTGATAAGTAACAGGCTTATTCTGCTGCGATTGTGGTTTCGTAGCTATTGTAGAAATACCAGACATTGGGGTTGGTTATTCAGTTATAACTTTATTCGTGGATTTCCAAACATTTGTTTAGGGTTTTGGCTTTCCAAAAACTTGTTGGTTAGTGAAAAATCTTTGATTGGGTATTGGTCTTGGGTTTATATTAATAGGTTCTGAAAATTTTGTCGGTCATATCCAAAATTGGGATTTGGAAATCTTGATGTTTGAGGGTATGTTTGATAAAAGTTTTGGGATGGAGTTTTATATTTAGGTGGAGGTAATGTATTTTGTGTTTGTCGTCTTTCGGTATTACTGACAAATGAAATAAAATTTTCTTCTTCTATAACATGTCGCATATCTGTTTCAAGGTTTAAAGGATTTTTTAACCTAACTGCCGTTTGTATGTTAAGTGGTAAGTATTTTAAATATGTTATTAAAATTAGTTTTTCATCATTTGACAATGTTGCATCATCATTTATACTAGAAAAAATAAGACTACAAGTGTATTGACAACGTCCGCCAAAGGTATAAGGATTTTCCTTAGAATAAGATTTTAAGTTATGCAATTCATGCAACAAACAAGTAAATGATCTTTGATCACTAAAGGATAACCTTAAAACTTCTTTCACCTTATTCCAAGTATCTAATTCTAAGCGACTACTAATTAAAGTTAGAGCTTTGCCTTTTAATTTGCCTATTATTCCTCTAAAAATTTATTTTTTTACTGTTTTGCTTTCTGTTGCAAAAGTAGTTAAAGTTTCATCATAAGCAGCTAAAAAATTATGAAGTTTGCAAGGATCACCACTATAGTTAGGAATTATGTCTAAAAATAATCTTATTTGCTAATAATTCTCACTCATGTTGTTTTTCAAATGTATATTAGCAAGCTGATCTGAAATTTTGTCTAAATTGGGAGATGGAAATTCAAAATGTGTATTTTGAAAATCTAACGGAGATTCTTTAAATGAAGAATTATTAGAAGTACCACTAGAACTAGAATTATTACCGAGATTTTTTATTTGTTCTCGAAATTCATTATTTAATTTCTGAGCTTCTCTTAAATCATGAAACATTTATAAATCTGAACACATTTATAAAAATATAAATATGAACAAAAATATATTTTGCATAAATTCTTAATAAAATAAAAACAAGCATAAATGGGATCTCCTAATAGAGAGAAATAAAATCCACACAATATAAGAAAAATAAAATCAAAAATTCTTCCCATGTACTTAAAGTCTAAAACCAACCAAGGGATATCCGTTCCGTTGATGGTTTGCTGTCCACTAAGGCCCGTTGATGAGATTGGGAATATCAGTTCCACACACCACCAAAATTGATTTAGGAAGTCCCGCCAAGGATTTAAAAATCACCAGAGTCTGTAGGAACACTATCCGCGAAAAACGGCACTATGTTTCTTTTTCTTCTGTACAGGACTATATTACCGACTGCGCCAATTGTATTTAAGGTTCGAAACTAACTTGGACTTAGCCCCAAATAAATCACTCTAATACTTGATTTTTAGAAGTTTTATTATAACTTAAAGAGACAATCAAGAACAGCAGGCGACTATCGAGAATCTAAGACACTACATGTTATAATCATGAATCTTATATACTAAAAATGCTTGATAAACTACGGGAATAATTAGTTCTTAGCAGATTCATAAAAAGATAAAATACGGTGTTTTACATACTCGAAAATTAAATATGATAATTAACGATAAAAATGTTGAGTTAGCTAAAATGTAGTTTGATAAAACACGGTAGAGGTCTTATTAAGTTAAATGTCGTTAATAATCATTTACAAGATAAGAATCGGTATAAAAGATTATTTATGAAATGGACAATAGTTGCATTTAAACCCATTTTTATTAGTAAATTAGGTCGTTTACAATGGTATAATATTTACTAGATAAGAATCGGTATAAAAGATTATTACGAAATTGATAATAGTTTCATTTAAACCCATCTTTATCAGTCAGTTACATTGCTTCCAGTGGCGTACCTGGGCATATTATGTACAGGATGTAACTTGCATGGCTAATCCGAATTCAACCGAAAAAATCTTTGCTTGATAATTGAAAATGCTTTCAATGTCCAAAACGGACACTACGAGTTCCTCCGAATGCGCTTTGGTCTTAAGAATGCTCCTGCCACTTTTCAAAGGCTTATCGATAATATATCCAGAGTAAAATCTGCCTAGTTTTTATGGACAACATAATAATATTTTCTACCTCTTTGCAAGAGCACATTTCAAATTTAAAAACTGTTTTCCAAAAACTTAAGGAAAACAACCTTAAAACACAGCTTGATAAATGCGAATTTCTCTGCAAAGCTGTAGAATTTTTAGGGCATCTCATCACGCCCGAAGGTGTAAAACCCAATTCAAAAAAATACCAGCTATCCAAACATTTCTACTGCCAAAAACATCTCGCGATATTAAGTTATTTTTAGCATTAATCGGCTACTACCGGAAATTTATGAAAAAAATTGATGATTTGCCGTTTGCATATACTTCACGCACCCTAAATCCCGCAGAAACAAACTATAGCACTATAGAAAAAGAGCTTTTAGCTATAGTATGGGCTATGAAATATTTCCCCCCTATCTTTATGGTACCCGATTTAAAATTGTCACAGATCACAACCCTCCACAATGGCTATTTTCTGTTAAAGAGCCAAATTCTAAACTTATTCGTTGACGACTAAAACTCGAAGAATACGATTATGAGATTGTTTATAAAAAATTAAAACAAAATTTTAACGCCGATTCCCTATCCCGCATACAAATAAATTCAATTGAAGACGATCAAATATCGATATTCCCTAATTTTGACCCAGAGGAAATTTCCCAACTGTCAACTGAAGAACTTGACGTCATTCTTAACACTTTCTCTGAAAAACCAAAAAATTAAAAAATATAATCTCAGATATAATAATACAACCAGCAGATAAAATACTACCACCCTCTGAAACCGACCTAGAGACTAAACATTCAAGTGCTGAAAATCCTATTATTGGAGCCCCTTACGTGCAAAAAGCTATACAAAAATCAAATTATATTTAGGTACTCTAATAATAATAAAATTAGAGTCCAAAAAGAATTTCTTTTTGATAAACAAAGAACTATTATATTTTTGAAAAATGATCCATCTGAAGAAGATCTCTGTGAGATCATTAAAGAACATCTTACGCACAAAGCTACATATTGTTTGCACTTCATAAATAAATCTTTCGAACCAATTATAATTAATATTTTTCAAAAATAGTTCAATAATGATTTATTTAAACTGTACATATCTAATACCCTTTTAGAAGATATAACTGACGTAGAAGAACAACAACTGAAGATTAAATATTATGAAACCAAAACATCCCATAGAGGTATGTTTTTCAAGAAAATATAATTTCACTTAAGGAAAATTGTAATTGGCCAAATTTAGAAAATGACGTCAAAACATACGTAAATCTTTGTGAAATTTGCCAAAAAACCAAATATGAAAGGCACCCTAATAAACTAGTTTTTAAACTCACCCCTATATATGAACCTTTTGATCATATCTATTTAGATGTGTATAAGACCCATAATACTTAATTTCTAACACTAATTGACAGTTTTTCTAAATTAAGACAGGCATACCCTCTTTTATCTCCTACAGGTATTGAAATAGCAAACAAACTTATAATTTACTTTAACCACTATGGACTTATGGACAAAATTATCCAAAACCTTTGTTCCTTGCATAAAATTGAAATTTATTATTGTTCTCCTCACAACCCCAACTCAAATAGTCCAATAAAACGACTTCATTCCACCTTAAATGAAATCATTCTTACCCTTAAACACCGAAAGCCAAAAGAAAATAATAATAACAATAATACCAGTTTTAATGAATTCCTTTCCTATAACAACACCACCCATAGTGCATCTAAATATACCCCTTTTCAAATTATCAGAGGCAAATTAGACTACAAAAATCCTCTAGAACTTTCAAACGAAGAAAATCTCTCCCAGTATATGCAAGAACATGCAGAAAACATAAAAATAATTAGTCAAGAACTTCATGAGAAATTGAATGCAAAACAACAATCTTCCTTAGACAAATTAAATAAAAAACTGTACCGAGGTAGACATTGATCCACTATTTACAAAAACCTTTCCACAGAAATCAAAAGTCAAAGAATCTGATAAATATAAAGAAGTAATGAAACCTGTAGTAGCGAAAAAATATAGTAACCACACAAAACAGGAAAATCCATAAACACCTATTAAAACCACAACGTCTCCTTGTTTCAGATGAAACAAATCCTGGCCTCCTGCACGTTAAAAATCCCATACTACCAACAGCTCTAGGAAAGACTTACATAGCTACTACCAAACATAGAGCCCATTTTCACATAAACCCAACCGAAATAGAAAATCCCCTATATAATATACAAAACATCTTAATTCAGGTAAACAAATCCATTTTTAGTACCCAAAAAACAGAAAGTTTTTCAATCCTTATTTCATATAAATTAAATTAAACTTACGAATATCTGCAGACAATTCTAAGAAATACTAAAATTTTTCACAAATCTAATCGAGCAAAAAGAGGACTACTTAACATAGGTAAAGTTGATAAATGGCTCTTTGGCACTCTAGATTCAGAAGATGAAATTCGTTATAATAATTACTTCGAAATACTGACAAAAAATCAAGAAATCTTAAATACAAATTTTAACAAAGAGCATTCAATCCTATCTACTATTACACAAGAACTTAGTAAAAATTTAGAGAAAATAAATTCTAACCAACAAATCATATTGGAAAAAATAAATTTATTTGAAAAAGAGCAACTAGATTTGTCGAATACCCTGTATATGTCTTTAATTCTATACAATATAATGTTTCAATTAAATACCTTAAATTCCATAATTATCAATATTGAAAATGCAATATCCTTTGCTCATGTAAATAAAATGCATAACTCGATTCTTAACCCTAATCAACTTTTAGCCTTAATAGAAAACATAAAAACAATATATGGTCCAAATCGAATACCTAAATTTAAAGAGTTAATTAATTTTTATAACTATTTATTTGTCCAAGTAATTATCAAAAATAACTTAATTTTATTTTCTATACACACACCAATTGTTTTTCCCAACCATTATATCCTTTACAAACTCTACCCCATACCTATTGCAAACAAAACCATCCTTATATCCAATCCCTATATTCTGCTCACGCAAAAAGACTACTGGACCACGAAAGAAGAATGTCCGCAAGAAGACCTTTTTATCTGCAAACAAACCAGCCTAACGCAAGATGAATGTTGTCTCTTTGAGCTGCTAAAAACCTCACATACCATATGTACATTAACCAGCATTAACTCCCAAAGAAGTACCATCCAACGCCTAAATGGAAATCAAATCCTGGTAATTCCTGTGAAAGAGATAGTCGCCCAGGACGAATGTTAACAAGGACTATACAAAGTTCTTGAGCCCAGCATCATTACCCTATCTATGTGCCCTGTAGAGATAAGTAACCAAACTTACGAAGATGAAAGCACATCACAGTTTCAATATGTGCTAGAATTACCCAACTTTTCGTATATACCAAGCAGCAACAACATCTCAAAACTGAACTTGGAAGAAGCAAATTTAGACGAATTGAAGACAGTTCAAAGAATTTTGTCAACAATTCGGTTACAACCGATCGAAACACCCGAAAAATTGGCCCACCTTTGGATCGCTCCACTCTCATCAATTGCCGCCCTTGTATGTGAAATCATTTTGTACATTGGATGGAAGAAATGGAAGAAGCCTGTTTCATCCCAAAGAAACCTCTTCTACAAGAACGCTCCTATGCCCAACCCTTAGAAGAGAGTCGGAAAAACCAGCCCTTGCAGCCCTTATTTTTTGAACTTAAGGAGGAAGGAGTTATGTGATGTGACCAGGCCAATAACCCCGATGACCGGACAATCCTGCTTATTCATATAATATTATTTGGTTATTATTGTATCGCAAAATAAGCATTTATAAGTAATATTAGTTCCCATAATTAGTTTTACTTTTACTTATCTTTAAATTTTCGAGTAGTAAAGATCGTAGTTAAATAAATAGTCCTTTTTTTTGTGCAGAATTATTTGAATAAATTTAATTTTTTTTAAAGTTAGTATTCATATATAATTCTATCACTCGCGAGTGGTAGAAAAAAAGTAAGTTAATATGGGAAAAACACAATCAAAAGAGGAAGTAATTATCGCGCAGGCGGGTAATAGTGGCAGCGTTTCCGCTTCCAGTGAAAAAGGACTTGCATTTTGAGAAGTTGCAAGAGTAATAGTGGTGGCATTATTCATTTTTGCCGTTATTGTGTATTGCGGTTTTCGATCAAAAAAGTCATTGGAAAAGAAAATTCGCATGGAAATAGTGTGGAGTCAGGACTTAGCTTAGTTTAACTAACAAAGAGGTGCAGAACTGACTGTTCGGCCATGAAGGTCAGCATTGAGGGAACGTATACTAATGGGGCGCAATGCCGTTAGTTACGCAACGTGGGAGCCAGGGGAAGAGCGCCATTGGAGACCTTGCAGCCTCAATGATGTATATTATTAGATACTACATATTTTGATATTTATTTGTAATTTGTTTTAAGTTCGGCTATCAGAGTTAAATAAATTATTTGTTATTTTTTAGAGCTTATATACAAAAATTTAAAAAAAGTCAAAAGAGCCACGAAGCTGTCTGGAAAGGTGCAACAAATTACTTTTAGAATTAGATTCGACTGAAATTAATTTAAGGGATTTTGTAGAAACCGGTATTGCTGACAAGGATTACATAATAGCTTTCGAAAAAAATATAGAAATGTGTTATTATGGAACATTTTACAGGATAAAATTAGAACTATACGACTAAATAAGGTAACGTTGGAAAATATAGAAGATAATGATTTAAACATGGGGGAAAAACGCAATTGCATTTGGTAAAACAAAATGATAAAAGTGTAGAGGGCTATACGAGGGAGATAGAACAGCTTTTTCTGTAGTTAACGCTGGCTCAGGCAGAAAGGAATTAAGCTACTGTACCAGTATTAACTAATGTAAACGAAAAGTTGGCTATCAGTACGTTTGCCAATGGATTATATGATAGTGAACTAAGAATAATTATTAAGGCTAGCGCCTGACACAGCGTCCTTCTGTGTAGGACGCTGTGTCAGGCGCTAAAGACGAGGAAAAATCCCGTGTGACATCTGACACTTGGCGCCAATAGTCAAAACTTATTTTTTATATGTGGTAGAAAATCAAATTTTAATAACAATTTTAGAGGTAACAATAGTCGCGGCACGCAAAGAAGATCAAGAATTCGTTACTATAATAATGATAATAGACAAGCAAATTTCAGTAGGTTAAATTTCAGTCTCAGTCAAAGCAATAGGCCAATGCAACTAGAACAAGGTCGAGGAAATTTAGAGTAGAGTGTATTTAGCGCAGTCAGCAGACGCCGGCTCTAACCAAACTGAGGGTGTGAACAATAAAATAAATCGTTTTTTTCGAGAATAGAAGTATAAATAAAAATAGTAGTAGACATAATAGTATAAATGGATTAAACTGTATAAGTGTAAAATATAAAATGAAAGATCTTTTCACAGGTGCTAGTTTGAGTTGTTTGTTTAGTAATTATTTAAATAAAATTGATGTAGTTGATACTTCAAAAACAATTAGTATTAAAGGAATAGCAGGAACTATGAAAACAATCGGGTTACTAAATATTTCAATTGTCATAGGAGCAGAAAGTTATCATCATAATTTTTTTATTGTAGAAGATTTTGATGACCAAATTAATGGTATTTTGGGATCAGATTATTTTAATATATTTAAAATTAAAGATGAATAACCAGAGTATTGAGATTCCATTAGAATTGAACTATGATATTTCTACAATTATACCGGCTAGATGCGAGATAATTAAGTAATGTTTAGTGGGATATGAGCATGAATCTGTTTTGGGGAGTGATGAAATTTCTGAAGGAATGTTTGTAGCTAGTACGGTCGTAAATCTGGTGAATAATTTAATACCAAGAATACCATAAAAAAATGTTAAATATAAATACACGAGATATAAAGCTAAGAAATTTCCACCCAAAAATTAAAAAAGCCAGCCGAAAATTTTGAAATTTGTAATATTTCTCTGAGCACTATCAGAGCAATATCAGAGATGCGTGTCGATAAAGTATTAGATTTAATTGATCTTACCTTAACAAGGAAGAAAAACCTTTCGTAGAGAAATTTTGCGCTAAGTATGCTGGTGTGTTTCATTTGGAAGATGATCTCTTGACAGTAACCAATTTATATCTGGTTACAACTTCAATAGAGTGGACTGTATTGGTTTTTTGTAATATTTATTTTAATTAAATTACACTTTTTTGTGGTTTAAATGAATTAAATGTGGACTTGTTTACAGCCGTGTACTCTCGTCTTGCCGTGCGTAATGTCACCTCTCGCCGTCGCGGTGGTGCCGTATGTTGCTTTAATTCTCTCGCAGAATAGTTCGACCATACTCCCCCCCTTGGACACTCCCAGTGTTCAAGTTGACGTCTTGATTCTTCTCAGGTTGTTCATCAGGTAATGGCAACGCGCAGACGTTAGAAATTCCTCTCTTCAAAGTACCATTGGCAGTTTTGATTGTGACCACCCTAACTACTCCATCATCTCCAGGGTGTAGCTGGATAACACGTCCCAAAAGCCATCTTGCTGGGGGTAAATTCTCATTTCTAATGAGAACAAGTGCGTTTAATTTCAGACTGGAACCATGCTTTTTCCATTTCGTCCGCTCCTGTAATTGTGACAGATACAGCTTTGACCATTGGCGCCAAAATCCTTGATGCATTTGCTGAATCAATTGGAAACGAGATAGTCGGTTAATTCGTGTCTCTTCAGGAAACCGTGGCTCTGGTAAACTGACCAGTGGTTTGCCAACCAAAAAGTGAGATGGAGTAAGAGGTTCAATATCATTGGGATCACATGACATAGGGTATAATGGACGGGAGTTTAGTGTAGCCTCGACTTGAACAAGAAATGTGTTGAATTCCTCATAAGTGAGAATTGTTTCACCGATAACACGATATAAATAATATTTTACCCCCTTTATATTAGATTCCCAAAGTCCCCCAAAATTTGGTGAGTTGGGTGGAATGAAATGCCACACAATATTTTTACTGCTACAATAGTTAAACAACTCTTCCTTTGAGTTCAACAAAAATTCAAATAATAGTTTTAATTGTTTCTGGGCTCCAACAAAATTGCATCCGTTATCCGAATACATATGAGACGGAATTCCTCTACATGAACAAAAACGTCTTAAAGTGGCTATAAAAGATTCCGAATCTAAGCTAGTTACTAATTCCAAATGCACTGCTTTAGTGGCAAAGCAGATAAATAAACACAAATAAGCTTTGTAGGTTTTGCAACCCCGACCCTTTCTATCTTTTAATAAAAAAGGTCCTGCATAGTCGACACCTGTTATGGTAAAAGGACTTGAAGCATTTACTCTGAAATATAAGGTAAATCCGCCATGAATGTTTTTGCAGGTTTAGGTTTATAACGAAAACACTTTATACAGTTTTTTACAATAGATTTAGCCAGAACCATCCCGGATGTAACCCAAAACCTTTGCCGGACAGTTGCTAAAAGTAATTGAGGTCCTGCGTGAAAAAGTCTTACATGCTCAATTTGAAAAATCAGTTTGCTTAAAATATGTTTACTGTCGAGTAGTAATGAATGTTTCGTCTCGAATCTAATAAAGGAATGTTTTAACCGTCCTCCCACTCTAAGTAAACCATCAACATCTAAAAATGGTGTCAAGCTTAACAGTCTATGCTTCGATTTTAAACCTTTGTTTAAATCTAAAATATTAATCTCATTTTCAAAACTTTCATATTGAGCTATCCTTACTAAACTTTTTAAGCTACAGTCCAATTCATTAGTCGTTAAAAGACCATAGCGTCTTATTTTATTACGCAAATTAAAGATAAAACGAAGACAATAAGACCATACCCGAATTAATTTGTCCAAGTTTGAATATCTATTAAAGATATTTAACAAGTTGTTAGACACATTGCACGAAATTTGCGATCTTAATTCAGGCAATTGAATTGATTTCGATAGGTCGAAATGAATTGGCCATTTACATATACCATAAAGAAATGAAGGGCCGTTCCACCACATTGAACAATGTAATAAATCACTTGGAAGAATGCCTCTAGACGCAATATCTGCTGGATTTTCCTTAGTACTAACATAACTCCAACGACTAACATCTGTCAAACTTTGTATTTCTGAGACGCGATGGCCTACAAAGACTTGTAATGTATGTGGCTGTTTATGCAACCAATGTAGAACAATTTGGGAATCACACCACAAATACACGTCAAAATTACAAGAAATGGCCTCAGACACAACCTTGATTAATCTGGCCAATAAAAGCGCGCCACAAAGTTCTAAACGTGGAATGGTTAAAACCTTTAAAGGTGAAACTTTAGTTTTTGAGCATAATAATGAAACTTGAACCTTCCCGGTGTCATCTTCACTTCTTAGATATATAGCAGCAGAATATGCGTGTTCAGATGCATCCGAAAATCCATGCAACTCAATTTTCTTTGCATCCTTAATAATTGCATGTCTTTTAACTTCAAGTCTATTTAAATTAACCAAATCAATTTTAATTTCTAGCCAATCGTTTTCCAAATCAAAGGGAATAGTTGAGTCCCAATCTATTTTTAAAAGCCATAATTTTTGAATTAATATTTTTGCTAAAATGATACAAGGACTTACTAAACCAAGTGGATCATATAACTTGAAAATTTGAGACAAAATTACTCGCTTGGTGACTATTGTATCATTCAACATGTTTATATTAATTTTATAAGTTAATATATCTGTTTTACTAATATACTGAATCCCTAAAGTTTTAATTTGTTCATCTTTTTCTAGGTTTAGAGTACTAAAGGAATGATTTGAATCAAAAATTGTGCTAATTTTAAGTAAAAAATCATTATTATTTGAGTTCCATTTTCTCAAAACAAAAAAGGCAGAATTTAAAATATCAAAGATATCTTTATAAATATCAAAAGCTTCTTGTTCATTCTCAAATCCGGTTAATAAATCATCGGCGTAAATATTTTGAGAAATTATTCTACAAGCAATAGGATATTTATTCAAAAAATCAGTTGCCAATTGCTTTAAGCATCTTATGGCCAAAAATGGTGCACTTATTGTGCCATAAGTGACAGTGTTCAATTCATATACAGAAATAGGATCTGAAGGAGATGTACGCCAGAGTATTCTCTGTAAATGTCTATCATCAGGATGTACCAGGATGCATCTATACATTTTAGCTATGTCAGCAGTAACTACGACAGGATGCATTCTGAATCGTAACAAAATATCTGAAATATCGTTTTGGAGTATTGCTCCTTTAAATTGAATATCATTTAATGATTTTCCAGAGCTTGTCACAGCTGATCCGTCAAACACGGTTCTCAATTTAGTTGTTATGCTATCATATTTAAGGACTTCATGATGGGGTAAATAATAAGATATTTTTGACTCATCTATGTTACGTAATAAACTCATATGTCCTAATTCCTGATATTCCTTTAAAAAAGAATGATACATCTCTTTAAACTCGAAATTCCTACTAAATCTATTTTCTAAATTCAATAATCGCTTGAGAGCCAAATTTTTGGAATCTCCTAATTCATTAACTGACATTTTTAAGGGTAATTTCACGACGAACTGACCATTTGCAGCTCTAGAAACAGTATTAACAAAGTGTTCTTCACATAATTTATCATCCTCAGAATTTAAATGATTGTGACATACCTCCTCCGTATACCAAAACCGTTCTAAACATTCGTGTATTTTCTGAGAATTTACCAAATAGCATTGAGTATTTAGTGCAGCAACAGGTATATGTCCAGAAACAATGTGCCCGAAAACTGTATTTTGGAGTATGGGCATACCTTTACCAAGGTTAAATCTTCCATTAGTGAGCAGATCCCAAAACAGTTCTGCACCAATAAGCAAATCAATTTTGCTTGAAACATTAAAATCTGGATCAGCTAGAATAACATTAGACGGAATTTGCCACTTAGTAACATTAAAATCGAAAATTGGTAAATTGTCAGTAATCCTCTTTAAAACATAACACGAAATATTTGAACTGAAATCACTCGTACAGGAAAAAATGGATAAGTGACACTTCAACCTAATAGGTGTAACTGAATTAGTAATCCCAGAAATATTTATATTTGCCTCTGTGGTTATCAGTCCAAGTTTCTGACATAATTCTTCAGATATGAAACATGATTGACTCCCTGAGTCTAAAACAGCTTTAACTTTATGCATATTACCTTTATTATCCTGAACCTTTATCAGAGCAGTGCTCAATAAAACATAATTGGTGCTCTTACTAGAACAAGATAAAGCCTTGTAAGTTTCTGAGCGACTAATAGAGTTCATCCTTGAATTATTTTCTGGATCTATTCCCAAATTATTTTCCTCATTTACCTTTTGCCTTTGATAATTAGGATCATGTAGTAATACATGATGCCTCCCTTTACAACTTTTACAAGTACGTTTATTCCGGCACCTTGGGGCAAAATGACCTTTTAATAAACAATTACAGCACAACTTTATTTGCTTAATTTTATCCCATCTGTGTGATAGACCCAAATTTAAAAACTCTTTACAATTAAATATTGAATGGTTTTTATCACAAACATTACATGTGTGAGTCTCCTCTCGAGAAAAAAGAGTAAATCTACCGCCTTTACGAAGCTGTGTGGGTTGTTTAGAATCTAATAGGGCTAAGAAATCTGCTCTGTCCTTTAAGAAAGATTTTAAATCCTCCAATGTTGGCTCTAGGTTCTTTGAAAGTTTATGTCTTTCCCACTCTCGGGTGGTAACTTTATCTAACTTTATGACAATAACATAAACAACCAAAGCATCCCAATGCCCAGTTGGGAGAGACAAGGCTGTCAATGCTCTCATATGCTTGTTTACATCATCCAATAAATCACGCAAAGCTTCGGCAGATTCCCTGGCTACTGTCTCAATATTAAATAGGGCTTTAATATGATTATCCTTTAACATGCGAGAATTATCAAACCTAGCACATAGATTTTCCCAAGCAATGTTATAAGACTGCGCAGAAAACTCAACACTACTTATAATTTTAAGTGCATCACCTTGCACACTTGACCGTAAATAATGATATTTCTGAATATCTGTCAAATTATCATTAGTATTAATTAAAGACTGAAAAGTATCTTTAAATTCAAGCCAATTATTCATATCAGAATTAAAAACAGGTAAATTTATTGGCGGTAGCCTTAACTCAGGCTCCCTACTCTTAGATAAGTGATTAACACTTCGTTGGTTAACTGCACTATGTGCTTTAGAGCTAGAACTATTACTACGTTCTTCACTCGAAAATGTTGACAAGATAAACTTTGAATCCGATAAATATTTCGAAAATAAATTCATAAAATCTTCGCGTTCTTTATAATTCTCATCTAAGGCCTCCTCTTCACATAAACTCTCAATGTCAACTTAATAACTCTCAAATTGCTCTAAAATTAGCTCAAAGTTACTAAGTCTAATTTTTAACTCATTCAAAACTTTATCTGTAATCGAAGAGGAATCCCGCTCAAAACTTTTATTAATCGGGTCAAAATAATTAATAAAACAGGTCAATTTATGCTTAACTGAACCACGTTTACGTTTTAAAACCTTAATCTGTTCAGTGTCCGACATTATTATAAAACAACAACAAAATTATGTTTCTAAAAAACCCAAAAATTAATAATAATTAGTTATCAAAAATTACCTTGTTTCACCCACAAGAAAAGTTTAAACCCAAAAAAACATCAATGCAATGGTTATTGGTTAAATTCAATAAATACAGTGAGGCACTTCAAATTGTGAGTCAATTATCTTAACTAAGCCATTAAACCCAAAACTTAAGACATTGGGAATAATAAATCTACGACTCACACAATCACATTTAAATTATACATATAATAGCAAAATTGATCAAATATACACTCCAAATTATTAGCAGTTTATACAGGGAATATGCAGGTTAAACTTCAATAACATAAAACATACCCACATCCCGAAATTGCAAATAATCTTATAACAGGAAATGTGTAGCTATTCTTAAATCAACAAACGTAAAATACCCTTACACTACTTAACAGCACGGCTATTTTATTTACGAGAACATTAACCCTCTAATCTTATTAAATTATCCAAATAAATATCATTTGCAATTGTATCATAAAAAATCATACGTCTATAGCGCGAAAAAATATCAAACACATTTCACGCAAACCTTGGCAACAACTACAAATACGGAACGTAAATTGGAAAGGACTCACTCAAATTAGGTTATGTTCTTGCGGCAAAATTCCACACAAATTATCACTTATTGTAGTCAAAGGATGCGGCTAGAAGGTCCAAAAATGGTTACAACTTCAATAGAGTGGACTGTATTGGTTTTTTGTAATATTTATTTTAATTAAATTACACTTTTTTGTGGTTTAAATGAATTAAATGTGGACTTGTTTACAGCCGTGTACTCTCGTCTTGCCGTGCGTAATGTCACCTCTCGCCGTCGCGGTGGTGCCGTATGTTGCTTTAATTCTCTCGCAGAATAGTTCGACCAATATCAACATAAAATTAAGTTAAAAGAATACGCGAAATCAGTCTATGTCAAACCCTATAGACTTCTGCTATTATATATATTATTCCGATTGGCTATGGGGATGAAAGTCAGTCCGGGTGCATTTGCACGCATGATGGCAGTTGCCATGTCTGGTCTAAATTATGAATACTGTTATATGGATAATATGGATGACTTAATAGTTTTTGGAAGTTCGCACCATAACCAAAACTTAGTTAAGGTCTTCAACGGTTTATAGATGTAAATTTAAAATTGAACCTTGATAAGTGTAGTTTTTTAAAAAAAGAAAATTTAAATTTAGGGCACAACATTTCAGCGGAGGGCGTCTTACCAGATGACGGGAAAACTGAGGTAGTTTCAAAATTTCCGGTAATCAAAAATTCCGAAAAGACCAAGAAGTTTGTTGCTTTTGTAAATTACTACAGGAAATTTACAAAAAATTTCGCAGAAATGGCTTATCCTTTAAATCACTGGTCTCGTAAGGGTGTACCTTTGTAATGGACCGAAGAATGCAAGTAATATCTAATAACTAATATTTAATGCTGACATAGCAATAAGTGTATATATAAGTATATATATAAGTACAATAAGTGTGTATATAAGTAACAGTAACATTAATATAGTCTAAAAGCCTAGTTGCTGTTCATATTATTTGTTCCATAGATTTAAGTACGTTTTTGTGACAATTAAGTTTTTTAAAAGGAACTTCGCCCAGCTGTGTTCTTATTTGGCGCTGCGAACAGGATAGTGTAATTCTGCCCTCTATCGATCTTTCGTTGTGCAAATTAAATTAACAATGTTAAATCTTAGTACACTATCTGAATCTAAGGACCTTCGTGATCGATCGGAATCTCCGTCAAAATCTAGTAAAATTACATTCTAAGTTAATAGCACATTCAACGAGTAAGAAGAAGCAAAAAGTCAGTGACAGTTCGTTTAGTAAAAGTGAGTGAACCTGTGGTAGTGGTGCCAGTGAGAATCGAGCGATCCTGTAGTATATGTAACGCCAGCACATACGGCCACACCAAAGAAAACGACGTCATTTGCCGCCCTTCTTCCTCTAGCAGTTGGCGTTCTAGAAAACTATCCAGCTTTCCAGCCACACTCTATAGGAAGCCCTTTATTCGAGAGCTGTTCTTCATTTTAGCCTCTATGGATTCATCCTTGTCTATACTGTAAGCAGATTGCTGAATTGCCTTTTAATGTCCAGTCCCTCTAACCGTTTACAACAAATTTTGTTAAGGAATAGAGCCTTTTTAGGATTAAATTCAACTCCTAATTTAAATCTTAGCGAAAGTTCTTCAGATCCACAAGAACAATTAGCAGACCTTTTAGAAAATGTAAGTTTAGATTCAGAAGATAATTCTTTAGCAGATAAGACCATTAGACCTGTAATTTATTCAGACATGGAAAACTTAAGATTCCATTCCTTACTTTTATCAACTTTTCGGGAGAACAAACTCACTTAGAGGATTTTATTATCTCTATAAACAATTTTTGTTCTCTATACGATAACGATAATGATGATCAGAAAAAACTGATCGTAGCGGCAAGAAAGTCTAAGTTTACTGATAGAGCAAGAGATTTTTTACTCTCTAGGCCCGACTTAACATCTTGGCCCTTAATTAGGGATTCATTTAAACTAAAATTCGGTCCATTAACTTACCAAATCTTAATGCAACAACTCCAATATGTTAAAATTTATAGGAACGAAAGCATCTTACAATTTGTCGATAGGCTAAAAACTTTTGTACAAAGAATAATAGCAAAAATTAATTGTGAAGTAGATAATAATAGTGCAAAATTAACCCTGCTAAGCCATTTTGAAAAAACATCTGTATTAATTTTAACTGCTAATTCACCACACACCCTCAAAACTTTGCTTATGTTACAGCAGCCCAACACACTTGATGATGCCTATACCCATGTACTCAATTACAATATGATTAAATCGCAAGTAAATTTCACTAATTCCAATTCAACTTTGTATCGCAACTTTTAACCAATTTGTAATACATCCAAACCCGAATAATCGAGTTTCACAAAATCAAAACTATAGATCTACTAATCAGCCTCAAAAATTGAACCCGCATTTAAGACCAATGTTGGCTAGGGAATGTTACAATACAATCTATAATCTAATCTAAAAACCAATATAATCTAGACTCGTTCAAAGACATTATCCTACTAATGCCCAAGTCTTTGGAAAACCAAAGAATGTATTCGCTCCCACACGCAAGCCTGTCTCAGATCACCAAACTCTAATGTGATCTCTACAGCAGGACCAGCCAGAATGTCCTATCAAAGGTAACCTCAACCTCAATGGCGAAACGATAATATTTTCCAACCATCAGGCCCTAAAAACTTCATAGCCGAAGAACTAACCAATGTAAAAATATATCCCGACCACAACAATGCTGATCCTTATGTTCTTAAGCAATCCTCTGATATTAATAAAGCCTCTAACCTCTAAAACTTTGATTATCATTACCATATTCAGGATTTCGATGACCAAAACTACGAAGATACACCCTCCGATCAATATTCTACTGATTCTTCAGAAAAATTTTAGGACGAAGCCTATATCCAACCATTAACTTAAATAATATAGATCAAGAAACAGAGCTGCCCTACTTTCATCTTCCAAAACAACAAATTACCATCCTTATTGACTCTAGCGCTTCCGACTCCATCATTACCCCAAAAATTGCCAATCTATATGCAAACAAAATATTCATTGAACCTTTTGAAGTTACAGCATGTAAAAAGTTTATAAGGAAACCCAAAACTTGAGAATAAATTTATTAGAAGAATTAGGCATTCACGAAACATTTAACATGCGCGTTTTGCACTGGCATAATGACTTTGACGCCCTAATAGGCACAAAAGACCTTAAACGACTTCAAGCTTTTATTAACTATGAAAACAAAACTAACCCTTCATAACATACAAATTCCATTCTCTCTAGCCTACAACAAGATAAGGGCTTGTCCGGAATTTTAATATGAATTCCCTAACCATTCCCGTTGTTCTGGAAAATGGTATTGCTAATTTACCATCCTTAAACATAAAAGACCACATCATCCTTGATTGTGATCCTTTGCCATGAATTTAAATGGATAATGTATTACGAAAATTGTGACCTCTCATTTACCAGTCATACCAACTAGATCCGAACAAAAACTGAAAGACCCATCTATATCAAATCTTTCAGACATCCTCCTGCTATGAACTCCGAACTTCAGTCGCAAATTCAAAAACCATTAGATAATAAAATAAATCGACCGTCAATCTCTCCTTATTCAGCCCCCGTCTGGATAGTGCCAAAAAAAGCCAGACGCTTGTAGAAAAAAAGAGATTCCTTTTTGTTATTAATTATCGTCGTCTAAATGATGACACCCTAGAAGAAATTTGGCCTCTTCTTTCAGATTCATCAGATCGAAATGGATTTAAAATCCATCGAAAAAACAGCTTTCACTGTAAATAACGGACACTATGAATATTTATGTATGCCGTTTGGCCTTAAAAACGCTCCAGCGACATTTCAACGAGGGACGAAATTTTTCGAGAATACTTGTACAAGTTTTGTTTTATGTACATGAACGATATAGTTATCTTTTCAAAATCCTTGACAAAACATATCGACAACATATTTTTTTTTTTTTAAATTAAAAGAAGTGAACCTTAAAGTTCAACCTAATAAGTCAGAATTTGTATGCAAAGAAGTAGCATTTCTTGGCCACATTATCACTCCTAAAGGAATAAAACCTAACACTTTAAAAATTGACGCCATCCAGCGTTATCTCATACCGCAAAACCAAAAGGAAATCAAAGCATTCCTTGGACTCGTTGGATATTACCGGCGATTTATCAAAAATTTTTCCAAAATAACGTTCCCTCTCACAAAATGCTTGCGTAAAGGTTCTACAATTAACCCTAACAATGACGAGTACAAACACGCATTTCAGAAATGCAAAGAACTCATCTCCAACGCCCCAATTTTACAGTTCCCCGATTTCAGTAAACCCTTCAAGCTCACAACAGATGCCTCTAACATCGCTATTGGCAGTGTACTCTCTCAAAACGACCACCCTATAGGTTATTACTCTTGTACCCTCAATTCAGCTGAGAGAAATTATTCCACAATTAAGAAAGAGTTACTTGCAATTGTAGATTCTACAAAGTATTTTCGCCCTTACCTCTATGGTCAACATTTATCTTATCAAAAATCAAAGAACCAAACTCTCGTTTAAATCGTTGGCGACTAAAACTTGAGGAATTCAATTTTGATATCAAATATAAACAAGGAAAAGAAAATCATGTTGCTGACGCTCTTTCAAGGATCGAGCTTAATACCCAAGAAACTAATGAAATTCGAGATACCGAATCAACTGCCCCTAATGCTGATATATCATTTGCAAACCTCTGCGATTTTGTGCTTTTGACCTTGCTGATTTTGAGCCTAATGAACGATACAATGAATGAACAAATAATAAAAATGCAAATCAACCCAATCCCGACCCTCTTAACCCCACAGAACTTGATTTAAATGATGATACTTCTGACATTACGGTTCATTCTAATAATGACAACAGGAAAGCATATCCCAATTTTAAAGCTACCCCTTAACTATGCAAGTAATCGAATTCTCATTGATTATGGAAACGAATACAAAAACGTATATATAAAACCATTTAAGAAAAACCACCATTTCATCAGAATCCCTAAAGTAAATGCTAAAACATACATTTTAAGAATAATCAAGGAAATAATCAAACCAGACATATCGTTTACCATATACATTCCTAATCATGAATTAAAAGTGGAATTTCAAAAACTAGTAAATTCAAATTTAAATCCATCAGCAAAACTCTTGTTTTCGAATATCTATTTAAACGACGTCATCGATGTAAATCGACAAAAAGATATTATTTGCAACTATCACCGAAACAACCATAACGGAATAACTGAAACCTACAATCATATTAAACAAAAATATTACTTGCCCAAACTAAAAGACTCCGTAACATACCTTATTAATAAATGCGAAATAAGCCTGCAAAATAAGTACGAAAGGCACCCTTATAAAATTGCTCATGAAGGCCCCTTATTAGCTGAAAAGCCATTTAAAACTATACATATGGATATCTTTCAATTTTCAAATAGCATTTTTCTAACTATTATTTGACTACTACGACTCCTTTTGAAAATACGCTGAAGCATATTTCATCCCGGATAAAAACTCTGTCACTATAATTGGCAAATTGAGACACTATTTTTTGCACCATAACACCTCTCTAAAAATAGTTGCTGACCAAGGCACAGAATTTAAAAATAACCTTTTAAAAGAGTTTTATCAATTATTCTGTATAGAAGTGTGTTGATTAATTGCGCTGAGTTCAAATAAAAAAATAAAATTAAAAAGTTAACCAACAATGAAAACAAAGGAAAAAAAGAGGTAATTTAGTGAACTGTAAACACATGAAATTAACTAAAAACTTGGAAAACGCTGTTGTGAGACCTTACCTTTTATTATCGGTGGCCGAGATTTACGAATTATCTACACTTTCACGCTAGCAATTTTTCGGTGTCGAGTCGCGACTCTAAACTGTTTGACGATTAGAGCTCGAATTAATCGTGCACTGTTTAGGGCCTCAAAACGAGGAGTTGAAATTCAAGAAAAAAAAAATTAAATTATTTAAACAAATGAAATATTTCCTTAACAAGGTGAGTCAACCAAAGGCATTAAATTTAACTAAAGAAAAAATACCGAGTGATAAAAGAACATGAATTAATATGAACTAAATAAACTAAATGAAAATTATGTGAAAACTTAACATATCGCTCACCAAAATGCATTGCATTTTTCAGTCCTCCGAAAGTGACAAAGGACATAGCTTCACCACAGGTCGCTTTAAAGTCCCATTACTAGTGCGAACAGTAACAACTCTCACTATTCCATCTAAACCTGGATGTACCTCAGTTATGCGGCCCATTGACCAATGCAGGGGAGGGGCCAAATCATTGCGAATTAAAACTAAAGTTCCTGGTGAAAGATTACCACTGGATTTATGCCACTTAGCACGTTGGTGCAACGTATGCAAGTACTCACCAGACCAACGACGCCAAAAATCTTGGTGCATTTTTTGAAGCATTTGCCAACGACCCAATTGACGAACGGGAAGTGAGGTGATATCCAATTCAGGAGGAACACCCAGAGGTCCCAGGGTCAGGAAATGACCCGGGGTTAGAGCAATCATATCATTGGGATTATTACTAAAGGGTGTAAGAGGTCGCGAGTTAAGAAAGGCTTCAATCTGAACCAATACAGTATTTAGCTCCTCATAGGTCAAACATTGCATACCAATGACTCTGTATAAATGAGTTTTTACAGATTTCACTCCGGCCTCCCACAATCCTCCAAAGTGGGGCGCAGAGGGGGGGTTAAAATGCTATGTTATACCTTCAGATGCGGCGGATTTTAAAATAAAATTATTTAACTGCTTGGATGCACCAATAAAGTTGCTACCACAATCGCTGTTTAAATGTTGGCAGCGACCTCGGCGAGCTACAAATCGTCTCAAAACAGCTAAGAAAGCTTCCGAAGATAGACTGGATACCAATTCTAAATGCAAAGCTTTAGTCGCAAAGCAAACAAACAAACATAAATAGGCCTTACTGGTACGACAGCCGCGGTAACGAGACATCATGACATTGAATGGACCAGCATAGTCAACGCCGGTATGAAGAAAAGGTTTTACCTGTGATACGCGGGATGCAGGCAAATCACCCATAGGAGGTTGAATTGACTGAGGCCTACATCTAAAGCATCTAACACATTTACCAAGAATACGACGAATAACGGCTTTAGATGACAATATCCAAAATTGGTGTATAATAAGAAACTAAACACTCTGTCTACCAGCGTGAAAATACTTTAAATGAAAAAAAGTAGCTACAAGCCTTGTAAACTCGTGATTACTGAGTAGGAGAGCGGGATAGTTATTGTTAAACCTTAAAGAAAGTTTTAATCTACTACCGACACGTAGTATCCCAACACTATCTAGGAAAACATTCAATTTTCTAAACGCTTTCGAAGGTATTTTATTTCCTTGAATTAACATTATATCCGAGGAAAAGGTTTGCGACTGAACATGTCTAACCAAAAGCATTAATGCATTGTGGAGTTCTACCAAAGTAAGGTTACCCTCATATTTTTTGCGGGGTAATGAAATATAATGCTTATAGCGAAGAATATAGGCCATAATGCGTTTCAGTTTGTCGAGCGACGAGAACCTTGAAATAAGATTATCCAGAAAACCCTTAAAAGAAAAAATTGAGAGACATGTTTTCTTTTCTTCAGGTAAATCATGTGAAGTTGGAGGAGTGTTTATGAAGGGCATCCAGTTGCGAGTTGAGCTAATTAAAAAACTAGGACCCGCCCACCAAAGCGAACTATTACATAACTCCATAGAGAGCAAACCTCTAGAACCGAGGCCGGCTGGATTATTCTCAGATGAAACATGATGCCAACAAGATAAAGGTAATCTTTCTTGGATAAAAGAAACGCGGTTGCTAACAAAAGTACTCCACCGATGCAGAGAGGCTTTAATCCAAGAAAGTGCTATTGTAGAATCACTCCAGGCGTATATTTTATTGATAACAAAAATTTTTTTTATAAATATCGTAAACATGTGATAGCAAACGAGACAATAGCACGGCCGCACAAAGTTCTAGATGTGGTATATAAAGTGTCTTTAGTGGTGCAACTTTTGATTTTGCACAACAAAAACGAGTGGTTGCCTGACCGTTAGGTAGTAAACTACAAAAGTAAATAACGGCGCAGTAATCCTTTTCGGAGCTATCACAGAAACCATGTAGTTCCAAATTCCACAAACGCTGAATTAAAAACTTGACGAGAAACGTTAAAGGTGAAAGAAAGCCCAGTGGGTCAAAAATTTTTGCCAAATTAGATAACAATAGGCGTTTAGTGCAACCCCTATCCACAGAGTTAAGGAAAAATTGAAACACGTCAGAGGAATGGTTCCAATAAAGACCTAAAATCTTTAGCGGACTTTCTGAATCAAAATTCAGAGAAATGTCCTCATTATACAAATAATAAGAAGGGGGTAAATCAGCTAGCAAGCGAGGATCATTGCTACACCACTTTCGAAGTTCGAACCCTCCTTTCTGCAGCATCAGTACTAAGTCCTTTTGAAGTTTTCTAGAATCTTCAATTGTTGATGAACCTCCAGTTAGATCATCAACATAGAACATGAATTTAAAATAATTTGCAAGGCCTCGGGAAAAATATCCTTTTCCTCTTCAGCCAGAACAAACAATGACTTGATCGCCAAATAAGGCGCGCATGTTAGTCCATACGTTACCGTGAGAAGGCGGTAATCAGCTATAGGTTGATCTTTAGAAAAGCGCCAAACAATTCTCTGATAATCAGTGTGGGCAAGGTTAACGATAATTTGCCGAAACATTTGACGAATATCCGCTAGGAAAACAAATCGATGAATTCTAAAACCAAGAAGCAACGCAAAAATGTCAACTTGCAATTTCGGGCCAGACAGAAGATGATCATTAAGTGACATACCATCTGATGATTTGGCAGAGGCATTGAATACGACACGAAGCTTAGTAGTGGGACTCGAATCCATTAAAACACAGTGATGTAGAATATAGAACGACTTTTTTGAGATTACATCTGAAAATACTAATTCCATATGGTTCTGATCAAAATATTCCTTTATAAAAGCAGCATAATCTACATAAAGCTTCGGATTTTGCTGTAACCTGCGTTCTAACGACAAGAAATTGCGAAGAGCTAATTCTCTACTTCCATAAAAAATAGGCTCATCACCGCGGAAGGGCAAGGAAACCACAAATCGGCCATCTCGATTGCGATACGTAGTTTTACGGAAAATATTTTCGCATTTCTCGTCCTCGGGAGATAAAACTTTGACATGTGGTACTTCTTCAACTTCCCAAAACTTCTGCATAGTATCATTAACTGATGCCTGATAGCAAAGAAGCGATTGTGTAGCGATAGCTGAAGAGTTGGAAACCGTTTTACCCATCAATATAAAACCAAAAACAGTGTTAATTCCCACTGGTTCATTATAGTCACCGGTAAGTCTACCCTCCAGTAAAATATAGGGAAGCAATGGAGCACCTATTAATATTTCAATAGAGCTAGGAGTATCATAGAAAGGGTCAGCCAAAGACGCGCTGCGTAAATGAGGCCAGTTTGCGGCAGAAATAGGATGACTAGGTAATAGCCCGCAAGTTTTTGGAAGAACTGCAGCTTCCAAATCAAAATTCGGAGTGAATTTATTACAAGGTCGAATCTTGGTAAATACACTTCTTGCACAGTTTTGTACATGAACTTCTCCAATACCTTGAACGGAGCAAGGCGTCTTATAGGAAGTAAGTCCAAGACGTTTAACACAATTTTGTGAGATAAAGTGAAGTTGCGAGCCAGAATCAAGCAATATTCTAATTTTCTGAAATGTTCCTGACCCATCTAACATATCTATAAGAACCGTAGAAAGCAGCACAATTATAATTCTAGTGAATTATAATTGTTAAGGCTACTCGCTACCAGATGCGAAGAATTGGTAGACCTGCAGTCCGCCTGAGAGCTAGATGGTTGATCGTTGTGGATGGAGCTGGTTGATGAGAGTGCGGGTGGTGTAGTACTGGCGCTACTACCAGAAAAATAATTTCTCTCAAAATGAAGTAAGGTATGATGCTTTTGTTTACATTTATGACAAACATGCGGCGATTTACATTCTTTGACAGAATGACTACTACTTAGACAATTTAAACACATTTTCAGCGATTTTACAAGTTGGTATCTATCATTAGGAGTTTTTGTTAAAAAGATAGGACAACGATAAACAGAATGTGCTGTTTTACAAATAGCACAACTGCTAGATTTAAATTGCTCAGTGCCTAGAAGAGCAACCTTGGAATTTGAGAAGCGATCCTTTCTCTTAAATGATTTTTTATCTTTTCCATGAAGGGCCGAGCAAACATTGTCGAGAGCGGCACAACGCTTATGTAGAGAGGTTGTAAGCTGTTGAAATGATGGAGGAGTATGTGAATCATATTGCAATTCGAATTCAGTAGCAATAGAAACATGTAAGCGTTTAAGCAACATCTGAACCAAAATGAAATCCCATGAAGCTACAGGAAAGTTAAGATTTCCTAATGCAGCAAGATTATCAGAAAATGTATCCAAAAGTTGTCTTAACTCGGCAGGATTCTCAGTTGTGAGTTTGGGGGTATTTTCGATAGCTGCCCAGTGTGTGGCCGCAACTAAACGAGGGTTTTCATATCGCTTAACTAGCATTTCATAAGCGGTTGTGTAATTGACATCTGTCATCGGTAACTTCTGAAACAAGGTCAGAGGCTGACCACGTAAGAAACTCAAAAGATAATTAAATTTTTCTATGTTACGCAAAGTACTGTTATTATCAATCAAGGCATCAAACATATCTTTAAAAGTGGCAAACTGTGTAATATTTCCAGAAAAGGATGGAATCTCTAATTTTGGCAGTGTTACATGGGACTGTCAATGATTCTCCAAACAGCTCAAAATAAATCAATTTAATATACCAAAAATCTTTTTGAAATGAGCTTCGTACCGCGTCTTGAATTGATCCTCATCATCTAGAATGCAACTAATGACAACGTATTGCTGCTTGAAAAACTCAGTTCTAATTGATTCCAAAATATCATAACTCAATTTAAAGATTATGCGTTGTGAAGTGTCTTCTTTAGCACTTCTCGATATATTAAGAATATCCGATAGACGATTAAATTCAGTTTGTCTAAGAACTTTGGCTCTTTTCAGTTTATTTAGTTTCGGACATCCTACTATATCCGAAAAAAAAACGAAGAAAACAGAAGAAATTAAATGAATTCAGAAGAAAATTTCAAGGCAAGAAACGGAGTCTCAAGACCGACTTTAGACTGGCTATAAGAAAACGAGAATGATGTTGTGTACTTGTGACACCCTGTTAAAACCAATATAAAAATAAAACCTGCTAGAAAAAAATATGTGCACTGTTTACGTTTAGATATAATCCTGCAAAAGAATTCAACTTGAAAAACGACCTGTGTTGATTTAAATGATAATTCATAAATTCTTGTTAAGAAAAATGCGATGAAATGTTTGCGATCGATATTTAAACTATCTGCAAACCAACTAAAGATGAAATGAACAATGGAATGTATTTTTGAAATTGAAAAAGAGAAGAAAATTGATCAACTAATTAATTGTACTTTTTAAGCCTATATGATTGAATTAACTGGGCGGTTTATTCTATAAAATTATAAGTTAATTTTCAAAAGACCAAAGTGTGAATAGCAAAAAATGCGGTTCGAAGTGACCAAAAATAATGTTGATTAATTGCGCTGAGTTCCAATAAAAAAATAAAATTAAAAAGTTAGTTAACTCACGATGAAAAAAAAAGGAAAAAAAGAGGTAATTTAGTGTACTGTAAACACTTAATGAGATTAACTAAAAACTTGGAAAACGCTGTTGTGAGACCTTATCTTTTATTATCGGTGGCCGAGATTTACGAATTATCTACACTTTCACGCTAGCAATTTTTCGGTGTTGAGTCGCGACTCTAAACTGTTTGACGATTAGAGCTCGAATTAATCGCGCACTGTTTAAGGCCTCAAAACGAGGAGTTAAAATTCAAGAAAAAAAAAATTAATTAAATTATTTAAACAAATGAAATACTGTCTTAACAAGTCTTAAGTCTTAGTCTTAACAAGAAAAAATACCGAGTGATAAAAGAATATGAATTAATATGAACTAAATAAACTAAATGAAAATTAAATAAAAACTTAACAAAGTGCATTAACAACCCCTGGCAATTTCACATCAAACAGCCCCGTAGAATGACTACATTCCAAGAGTGGAGTAGAGACTAGAAAAATTATGAATCTTAAAAGTGCAGAACCCAGAGGAAATACCCCAAGCATTAATGACTTCCGCTGTGCTAATCTATAACCAAAGCATAAATTCTACCACTGGCCACTCTTAATTCTCCATCTTATATGACCCTTATCTTAATGAACCCAACCTTGACAATGATCTTACGATATTCGAACAATGCAACAAAAAAAGGAAACAAGAACTCGCTCCCTTTCATGACGCAGTATATAAAAAGGCGTATCAAAAACAAACCAAAAATCAGCCAGCGTTTAAACAAAAGCATAGAACAAATCCCCCAACTAACGCTAAATCAAACCGTATACAAGAAAACCACCCATAGAAATAAGATAAATTCTCAATTCATATCTACAAAATTGACTAAAATAACTGGAAACAAAATAATAGCTATTTCAAAGAAAAAACCAACAGCGACGCATATCCGAAAGATCAAAAGAATAAGAAAAAATCCAATTACTTTCCAGCCTCCTGATCCTGACCCTTCGGAGCCAGATCAACCCTTGCCATAATGAGCATAGTAATATATCACATTCCCAACTGTATTATATATCAAAAGCTTTACAAGACACCTATGATGACACACACCTTTGCAAAGTTAAATTTGTATAAAAACAACTCAATACCTAAAAATCGTAATAAACGCGGCTTAATGAACTTCCTGGGAAGCGGCATCAAATTCATAACTGGTAATCTAGACAATAGTGACCTGGAGACTATATCGCAAAACTTGCACAATTTAGAACAACATCAAATGAACACTATGCAGAAAATCAATGACCTTAGTTCTCTGCAGGAAACATAGTAAATAATTTCGAGAAAATTTTTTTAAATATTAATGGAAACGCAGAAAAATTTAAAACCGAAATACAAAACCTTTATGGCGAAATTAATTTGCTATTATTACTGCAAAGCCAATATACACAGATTATAAGTCTTAAGGAGTTCTTAGAAAAATTATTACGAATAATTTCTTTTGCTCATCTAGGGACTCTAGATCTCGAAATATTGAGTTTTAAAGAAGTTGAAGAAATTTGGCAATATATTGAAAAATACTATCCCGAAAATGCTCTATGGCCTCTAAAACATTTATCTGAATTAACACTAGTATGTAAGACTGGCCTCCTAGTTTTAAGCGATTTGGCAATTCCAGCAATCACAATACCTATTTTCGAACAAAAACTATGTGATTTAAAATGTGTATATCCTATACCAAATAATGAAACAAAAATACATGTTAGTCCTAAAAGATATTATTGTACTAAAATGTGGTAAAGCCAATGCTTAGAAATCAATTCCAATTGGATGTGCTCTGATCCCATTGCTAATAGAGAAAAATGGATGATTCGTTTCTAAAAATACTCCTTATCCTCAAATAATATTTCTTTTACTATATCCAAAATTGAAAAAATCCAACCGACAAATCTGTCCCTCAACTTGCAAATTAGACATCTGGAAAATCCTAGAAAAATCCAGGAAGACTTAATGGAAACTTGGCAACCCCAGACGTTTTATACCCTATGGAATACCGCCCACACTGTACTCGTAATTACTTGTATTATATCTGTATGCATCTTAGGTTTAGTAATTTACTTTTAGCAAAAGCAAAAACACCTTAAGGCCATTCCAACAAAGGTTTTAGAAAAATTGATCAACGAGGACGCTGAATGTTCTCACGGAAAAGTGGAAGGGTGGAGGAGTAATATCTAATAACTAATATTTAACGCTCACGTAGCAATAAGTGTATAGTATATATAAGTAACCGTACCCCATTAAACAGTAACATTAATATAGTGTAAAAGCCTAGTTCATATTAATTGTTCCACAGACTTAAGTACGTTTTCGTGACAATAAAGTTTTTTAAAAGGAACTTCGCCCAGCTGTGTTCTTATTTTGCGAAAAATCATTTCAGTCATTATAAAAATGCACTTATAAAATCTACTATACTACAATACCCAAAGTTTTCGCAAAATAACCAGTTTATTCTTACTACCGATGCAAGTGGTATCTCAGCGGTGTTAGCAAATTGTAATAATAAACCCGTAGCGTACATGTTTGCGTTGCATTTCGTAATCTAAATAGGGCAGAGAAAAATGATTACACAATTGAAAAGGAACTTTTGGGAATAGGTTGGGCTGTTAAACATTTTAGGCCATATATCTATGGCAAAAAATTTAAGATATTAACAAATCATAAATCGCTAATATATTTATTCAATTTGACCAACCCCTCTAGGAGGCTTGCCAAGTTTAGACTAATATTAGAGGAATATGACTTTTCGGTCGAATATATACGGGGTGCGGAAAATGTAGTAGCTGATACATTGTCACGAGTAACAATAGATAGTGGAACGATAAATGTTATGACTCGTGCGCAAGCGCATGAGTTCGAATGCATCCTACCCCACATAATGGCAGATTTCAATGACGAGTGAACTTTTTTTCTAAATGGACTGGTAAACCGGCATAACTGTAGATAATGAAAATCCACATTTTTTCCGAGAGGATCATACTCAGTATCCTGGAAAAAATTTAATGTATGGACAGAAATTTATGGTAACGAAATCATCGGGGCATTTTTTTGGAAGAAAATTTTACTGCAGAAATTTATTTAGATCTCTTTCGAAAATACAATATATCCTGTAATCGTCTAATCTTTGGAAGACTAAGTGTATGAAAATGGTGTTAGGATACTAAACGAAAATAATTTGTATTGCCAACAAGATGGGGCTTCTCCGCAATACGCTTTAACAGTTCGAGAGTGGCTTAATAAACTTAATGATAAGGTGTGGATTGACTGGTGTGGTGCAATTGGATTGCACGGTCTTCAGACTTAACGCCACAAGATTTTTTCCTTTGGGGGTATTTAAAAAGCAAAGTTCATATAACCCCACCTGATAATATTAATGGTTTAAGGATCGAATTACTCGCAAATGTAGAGATATTAGTGGACAAGCACACAAGGACACACAAATTAAATTTTGTGATCTGATTAAATTGTTTATTTTTCAAACACATTTTTACACCCTTACTGTTTATCAGTCTATAAACTTACATTTTTGATACACTGTTGGGTGGTAGATTGTATGCTCTTTAAAATAATCTATCACATTATAAGATAGCCAAAGTATGACGTCGAGAAAATATTCATTATTACTTGACATTGTAGCTTTCTATTCGCTGGTAGGTAACCCGATTTAATTTTTTTAGCACTGTTGACTAGACATTTTACTGCTGCTTACAATATTGTGTCATACGATGGAGGATCCTATTTAACATATCATAGACGTATCAAACGTTAGCTGGAGGTAAGGAGGTGATTGACATTGACAAATGTCCCCTGTATATCTAGATAGACTGGTCCGTTTTGAAATGAAAGCACTGTATATACAGTGAAGACGTAGAGTATAAAATTCATGTGACATGATATTATTTATATTATGTTATGATATTATTGTAGCACTTATCTGATTCAACCGTAAAATTTAGAAATATTTGATTAATTTAACTGAGACGATTTAATTTATTTATGAATATGCAATTAGTTGCAAGAAGTATGTTTTACGTTCACATTAAATTAAGTAAATTATCCTAATAGAACACTTCCATTAAGAGGTCCTAGTTGCTGATTCTCCTGGGTCAAACCTGCTCTCGTGATTGGTTAATTTTTGTTTGAGGGATCAAAGTATTTTTTATTCAATTCTCTGTTAATGGAAGCCGTTATAACTGGCTTCCTTCTTGGTTAGGGACTATCAGGTAGTTCTCGGATGCTAGTTGGTTTTACGCATGCTAACTATTTATAGTTATTTAATTTAATAATAACGAGATCAACTATCGAAAAACAAAAAAAGGAGGTGTAAGGGTACTATATAAGAAAACAAAAGAAAAAATTTAATTTACAAACGATACAATGTTTGCTATTTGTGAAAAACTGGTACAAAGATCTTGATCAATAACAGAAAGATACAGAATGAATGTATGAAATTTATTATTGTTATTGGTACTATCCTGAAGTCAGAATGCCCAACCAACATTTTGACTGAGCAAGTCCATATTATAGGAATTTATCGGAAATATATGATGCACCACAATCTACTTTCTTTACCGCTCCCAACTTTATTTGGAAGTTTAAAATTAGATTTAATCCTCAAATTTTCTTAGGAATTAAAACGATAACCAATATTATTTAAATCAAAATAGATAAAAATAAAGACAATATCTATTTTTTTTGATTAGCCTTCATTTTTATAACATTTCTCTACTTAACATATTTTCCCTGGCTACTTGATGATCAAACCTATTTCAGAACCACTTCTTAATAACATTTACTCAGTTTATTTATTTTATTCAGATTTTTTATATAGAATTTTTGATGAATAATAACTTTTTAAAAATTTAATTTAATTTCAAAATAATTTTACACATTAAAAGGGGTTTAACTATCTCTTTACCTATTATTTAAAACTTATATTTTAAGTAGCTAACGTAAAAAAAATATTAGATTTATACTCTGTATTACATTAAATTTTTATTACCGAGAATAATGCATTTAATTATACTATACCGGCTATTATTTTTAGGAGAAAATATATGAGCTCGAACGTTGTAATGTACAAATAGTGCCTAACAAAACCAATAACAAGTACAAAATCATTAAAAGTAAGTATTTCTTAACTATTATGCGCATATTGCCATATAATTTTTTTACAAAATTACCATGGCATAAGCATTAGCTTCTAAAGTAGCAAAATTAGTATAATATAGAAAATATTCCCTTAATTAATCAGAACATTTTTATAATCCCCTAAAGAAGAACTGCTATTAATTATAGGAATTATCCTGGAATAAGACAGTATTAATCTGTTTATATGGAAAGTTTACGGTCTTTTTCGACTTAAGAATTATTTATATTAAATCGATTTATCTATTTTATTATAAAAGACATCTTATACAATAAGAAGACATATTTTGTTAGAGTAAAAATAATCAGTTAACTGCCTATGTTTATCTATTATTTATTATTTTTTATCATCTTTATTTCTCACACTTAATCTTCATGTCCGACGTGATTTTTAATATGTGGGACGGAAAACGTAAGCCTTTGGTATGTAATAAAGCTTTTATTTCAAAATTTAATTTTGTATAATGATAAAGATATAAAAAACATTTTGAGAATTATAACATGATTGTTAGGTTATTTATATATTAAACAACTATTTTTTTCGATAATTATTTACAAAACGGTTTTCAGCTTTTTTACCAATAAAAGGGATATTTCTTGTTTAGACACTTTGTGTTGATTATAATTTGCTTTTTTTTGTAAATGAAAGCCTAAAAATGTAGAAAGACAAGTTCCCGTAAAATCGGCAAAATTTTGTGAATCGTTCATTCTGGTTCTATATATGTCTTTTCTTCTTATTATAAAGATTTAATTACGTATGTCTTAGATTACATGGCTAAATGATTCTAGACACTTTGTTAAAAGGCGCGGTTGCCATGTCTCTTCTGAAACAAGAATATTTTCTCTGTTTATATAAATAGAGTGGAGCTGGCTGTTATCATGTTAGAAAAAAGGCAAATCAAAAAGAAACTCAAAATAGTAAAAAACTATCTTGAAATATATAATTGCTGACAGTTGTACTTTTACAATCAGGGAGTTTGTAGTGATGAGTTCCATTCTACTCCTTACGGAAAGCGTCGAAAATGTGTTACAAAAGAAAAACCAAGAAATCGTCGTGGTTTTATAAGGCTCATTTACCTTTGAAAGACATTGTCTATTTAATTGTGTTATGGCTACGGCTGTCCTATGCACGTCAAAGGCTGGTAATGAGGGAGTTAAAGTGTAGTTCTCACAAATATGTGGATTGGAGTTTCTTTTGTAGAGATGTTTGTATAAAATGGGCCACCGATAATTCTACAAAACTTGGAGGGTTAGGAAGAGTTGTATAGAAATTGATGAAGCAAAACTTGGAAAAAGAAAATACAACAGAGGAAGAAGAATAGAGGGTCACTGGGTTTTTGGAGGCTTTGAAAGGGAAATCAGAAAGGTGTTTCTTGTAATAGGACTGCCGAAATCTTATTAGGAGTCATTGGACAATAAATATTGCTTCATTCAATAAATTTAGAAAAAATAAACAGATAACAATAAACAGATAACATAAATTTAGATAACAATAAACAAAGAAATATCATTCAATTAATTTTGTTGTTCGTCATGACCCCACTGTGCACACTCAAAAAGTAGAACGAACTTGGCGAAACGTTCGCGAAGGAATTCCACTGTTGGAAGAAAAGAAATAAGTTAAATAGGTTTCCAACACGAGGGTATTGTTTAAAAAACTAACAATTTAAAAAAATGTTTTCAATGCTATCTAAAATTGTTATAAAACTTTGACAGTTAATAAGTATATGGTTTATAGTATTCTGTAATTTTAGCAGTATTGAAATATCAGTTATTGTTTTATTCATTTTCAAAGTGATTAACATGTGCCTGTAAAGATTTTTGATTTTTATTTAATATGCCTATAATACTACATATAAGCATATACAGTGTGTCCCACTTAAGGGTTAGCCACTCCTCTAAAATTTTTGTTTCTTGACCAATTTTCAAAAACTTTTTTTTGTTGGATAGATGGTCAAAAATGGCACTTATGAGCCGAGTTCGACATTTAGAGAAAGCAGATCATGGCCTACTGTATTCAAGTTTGAAGTGCGAAAAATCGAGAAGTAGTATTAGCGATAGTTATTTTTGAAAAATGGTACTGGATTATTGTTCAGGACCACTTAAAACATAAGTGTACCAAATTTGGTTATGATAGTATACAGGGTGTTGAAATAAATTGGAGTCAAATTTTTAAAAGGCGCAGTAACATTCTTAATCAAATACGAATATTTTTTAAATTTTTGGCTAATTGGCATGCGTCTTGAGAACACAAAGGTTGGAAATATCCTTAAATAAACAACAATCGATCATATTATCATTCTATTTTGGGCTTTACAATAATACAACATCATTTATAAATTTTTTAGTTTTATTTCATTGTTAGGTTGCAATTCACACTTCACTAGTTACTTAATAATGTAATGTGGGCTAAGCAGCAAAAACTGAAAATAATTACCTTAAGGAATTACCTAACACCAAAGATAATAATACTACTAGTATTTTATCTTTGCTCACACAACACTCAAATTTAAAAATGAATGCCACAAAACTAAATATTAGTTCCTTCAATATGTCCTGCATTAATTCTTATACATTTTTCTATGCGTCTTCTGTTGTTTACTACCACCCTTCTTAACTGTACCCTGCTTATTTCATTACACTCTTGTCTAATGCGCTCACAAAGACCATGTAGAGTTTGCGGTCTTGATTTGTACACTTTGTTTTTAAGGATTCCCCAAAGAAAAAATCTAAGGGAGAAAGGTCGGGGGAACGTGCTGGCCACTGAATTAATGGACTGTTTCGTCCTATCCATCGATTCGGATAATTCTGATTTAGCCAATTCCGCACTACCACTGCATTGTGGATAGGCGCACCGTCAAATTGTATGTGTAAGTTTCTTGTTTCGGCTAACGGCAAATCATCGATTACGTCACTAAAATCACCTTTCAGGAAAAAATTAAGTCCATTTAGATTTTCATTAAAGAAAAACGGCCCGATTATACGTTCGTTCAAGATACCGCACCATACGTTAATTTTCTGCGAATACTGCCTTTTACATTGTATCACCCAATGGGGATTTACGTTACTCCACATTCTAATATTTTGAGATGACACAATGCCGTTTGTAGTAAATGTTGCCTCATCGGTGTATAAAATATTTTTCAAAAATGTAGGGTTAGCCAAATACTCGCCTTGTAACCAGGGTTGGCAAAACGAAAAACCCATTTAAAAAACCCACAGGGTTTTTGTGCCAAAAAACGACCTATACAAAAACCCAACACAAAAACCCTTACGAAAGCCCAAATAATTTGAGATGTTTAAAAAAAAATGAAAAATGAGACAAAATTGAGATACTTTTTTTATAGTATTTAATAACAAAATATAATGACATTCTTATTCCTAAGTTTTATCAACAAATCGGGTTTCTCACTTTTTCGTAAGGAACAAAATTAAATAAATAATTTCAATTGGAAACAGAACAGAAAGGTACTAATAGACCAGTCTTTAATATTCTTATTCCTAAGTTTCAAAAAATCAATTTTTACATTAAAATATAAAAAACAAAACAAAACGCCGCTCTCTTTTTTAAAATGGTTCATTTTAATTATTTTTACCTGCATTTCTGCCTTATATGGCAGCAACTTATTCCGAAGATCAGTCCACATCAAACCATAGGAACTAAAGATTCTTTCCAGAGCTGCAGAACTAGCAGGGCAAGAATGTAAGTTTGCAAAAAATGTTCATCAAAATACGATCTGAATCTGAATTTTGAGCTGTAGAAGTAATCTTAGTTTTTACAATTGACCACCATTTGAATGCAGATATGTTTTTTATCACGCTTTCCTTAAAAAGTGATGATTGATAAATATCTTCATCCTTTATTCGGAATAATAGATAACCTTGGAAAAAATCTTCGTGATTCTCAAGTAACCAAGCCTCTGCCTCATCCTGGTATTTTTTTCTAGGTTTTGTCCATATAGTTAGGATCAGTTAAAAAACATAGAAAGTGGAAGGGTCGTATTGCCTCCTCAAATCTTTTTTTAATGTCTTCAATGCAGGGGTGACGGCATCGGCGAGAGTAGTTTGGTCACTCTGGAATTTATCTAAGGCAGTACCAACTGCCTGTAGTTGTTGCTCTAAGTTAAGTGCATTTTTGTATAAATTAATGTCGTAAATTTTTCTTATAATATGCTGATCAAGAGACTCTGGATGTTCTTTTGAAATTTCTCGGTACATTAGGTAGTTAGCATTAAAGGTACTTACACAGGCCAAACTGCGAATTCCAACGGGTATCATTAGCAATTTGAGGCATTAAACCCCCTTTAAGTTTAAGAATTCCGTGAGATTTATGGTGATTTCTGATATATGTCTGTATTTCTACCAAGTGTTTGAGGACAGTTTGTAGCGAAACAATTTTTTCCAATAGATTTAAATAATGTGCATTACATCCATAGGTTAGTATAGAGGGATATTTCTCTGCAACCATTTTTCTAAATTTCTTCATTTTATTTTCATTGTCGGTATACTATTACTTAAATTAAATTAAATTAAACTATTGCAAAAACGTCTTTATTGTATAATTCCTTACATTGTTTAATCGCACCTTCAGCGATTTCAAAATGATATTTAGATGTTTTTTTGTCATCGATGCAATCTAATGAAGATAACAAAAAGAACTATTTCCGGTGTGAATGCTTGTCGATATAATTGGATCGTTTCTAACACTAGACCATCCATCGAACATCAGAGTAACTGGTCTATTTCCCTCGGTCTGCATTAGAACTTCCCTTATTTCTTTTTCATAAACCTCGTAAACTTCATCCAGCAAGTTTTCGGCAATTTGTCTCCTGTTAGGAGGTGTATAACCTGGTCGAAGGGATTGGATCATCTCAATAAAAGATGGATATTCAACTGTGGAAAATGAGAGATTGCATGTATAAAAACATTCTGCAATTTTGTGGTCCAACTTATGTTTTTCTTCCTTTGATGTTTTCACGACTACTTTGTCCAAAACTGTTTGTTTTCTTCTTTTAGGAGTCATTGTAACTGTAACATCGTACAGTCACTGTCACTCAATTGGGGGGATTCTCTATCTTGTTCTGGACTTTTCCTGTTTTTTTTGTGCTTTCTGTTGTAGGGCACGAGGAAAAAGAACTATTGTCATCATCTGATAATCGCAAAGGAACTACCTGGCTCTCCAGATACAACGAACACTTTCCAAGATGTGCTTTAATCCTCTCTATTTTTCCCGTCAGTTTTTGAGGACAAAATTTGCACTTGAGTGTACCATCTGTTAATCGAATCACATATTCCCACTCCACAGATTTGTGACGACCCCCTCCGTAATAGTCCCCACCTTTTTTTAACCCTTCCTTTATTGTCTTGCTTTTTAGCTACCTTTGCACTTGTCGTAACTTCGTTTTCTTCTTTCTCCAAGTTTTGCTCCATTTCAATCTCACTGTCTGAAATCTCCGACGATCCATCCCAAGATGTTGACGACCTCGTGATCAGCCTCCAAATTTCTAGACACAGAATTCCCTTGTGTTGATATGGATAGTATTGATGAAAGACTATCAAAAGACTGTTGTGATGGTGTTACAGTCTTCCATCCGTTTTCCATCTTGTCATTTTTATTCATATCGTTTCCTGAGTTTACCACTTCTTCAAGTTGTATATCTTCAACGATAACTTCAACTAGGTTTGTTTTTGTTGTGTTACCATCCATATTTTTCTACCATAAAAGCAAGAAAAACCCATGTTGAAAATACCCAAAACCCCACCCAGAGCATACAAAAACCCAGATTTTTGCCAACCCTGCTTGTAACCACAAACAATATTCCATCCTGCATTCTTCTTCCCGTGTTCCAAAGTGTGAAGGAATATAGGCTTGAAAGGTTTTTTTTCTTTAAATACCTCCATATGCAATTTTTGGAAATATTTAAGTTGGCACTAGCAACTCTAATGCTATATTGCGGATTAGCATTAAAGTATTCAAGAATTATTTGGTTATTATTATTTGCCCGATTACGATGTAAATGAGGACGTACTCCGCCTACTGAACCAGACTGATCAAACCCGTAGTTTATTCTGGCTATTGTTGAGTGGTGGATGTTTTTACCAGGATGTCTCCTGTTAAATTCCGCCGCAGCTTCACGAAATGTTCTAACTCCATCGCCAACTAGCCGCACTACTTCAACTCTTTCGTTTAAATTATAATCACCCATAATTGTTCGACAAGCAGTCAAAATGAACTAAATGCATGAAAACTTTGACAAACTGTCAGGAACATTTTCTTTCATAGTATACTTGGGTAAAATTCCCATAAAATAATTTTTAACCAGATACCATCATATCCTGGAATTTAACAAACAAACTCATAAAAAAAAACAAACAAATTGAGCCCAAAATAGTATGATAATATGATCGATTGTTGTTTATTGAAGGATATTTCCAATCTTTGTGTTCTCAAGACGCATGCCAATTAGCCAAAAATTTAAAAAATATTCGTATTTGATTAAGAATGTTATTGCGCCTTTTAAAAATTTGACTCCAATTTATTTCAACACCCTGTATACTATCATAACCAAATTTGGTACACTTATGTTTTAAGTGGTCCTGAACAATAATCCAGTACCATTTTTCAAAAATAACTATCGCTAATACTACTTCTCGATTTTTCGCACTTCAAACTTGAATACAGTAGGCCATGACCTGCTTTCTCTAAATGTCGAACTTGGCTCATAAGTGCCATTTTTGACCATCTATCCAACAAAAAAAAGTTTTTGAAAATTGGTCAAGAAACAAACATTTTAGAGGGGTGGCTAACCCTTAAGTGGGACACACTGTATGTTGTAATTACCATCATCTGAGTCTAGAAATTAATAATTAATTAATATTTAAACCATAATTTATAAATATATAATTAAAACCATCGTCTGATTCTAGAGTACCAAATAACCATTTTGAGGTTTTTCCTACAATGTTTAATAGTCCACGTTTCGTTCTATCTTCAGAAGAGCTTGGTTAGTAGTCCCTCATGCCACAAGCTGTCAAATGCCTTGGAAATGTCAAGAGCGACTGAGCGAAACTCGCCGTGCTTCTCCATGGTCTCCGTCCACAAGTATGCGACGTAGGCCAGAAGATCGCCGGTGGATCTAAGCTTTCGGAAGTCGTATTGATGATCGCTGATTATTCCAGATGATTCCAGATATCTTAACAGTTGTTGGTTGACTGCTTTCTCCATAATCTTCAATATTACTGGAACTAGTGCAATCGGGCGGTAATTGGAGGGCATCGTCTTCTTACCCTTTTTGGGTACAGCTTGCACTCGAGCAGTTTTCCAGCTTGTTGGAAATTGGCCCTGCTTATACGATGCCGTAAAAAGTCTACATAAGGGAGGAGTCAATTCGTCTGCACAACGTTTTAGTATTAGGGCTGGAATTCCATCGGGTCCAGTAGCTTTGTTGGTGTCTACGCTTTTAAGAATTTTATTTATAATTCGTTGGGGAATCGAAATTTCTCCCATCGATGAATTCACCCTTGGCAAATATGGCGGTGTTTTGCCTTGCGAGTGCAGAGTAGAATTGGACGCGAAGAGTTTACCCAGTAAGTTGGCTTTTCCCTTGCTGTTACCGCGATAGAACCAGTCAAGGATTTGCTAAGGCCGACTTAGCAAATCCTTGACTAACGGCTTTCGATACCGACCAGAAAGATCTTGTTCCATTTGGGCAGTTTAGCAGTTTGTTTTTGATCCTGTTGTTGTGACTCTCTTTGCATTCATCAATAATTCGCTTGCAGCTATTTCTGGAGGCTAAAAAGTTCCTCCGATTTTCGATGGAAGGATGTTGACGCCATTTGCGATATGCTGCGTTTTTAGTGTTTACTGCCTTTTTGCATTTCAGGTTGAACCATTGCTTGTTGTTTGATCCGCATTTAGTAGAAAAAGGGATATAAGCTTCCATTCCTGCCAAGATCGTCTCTGTAATTTGGTTTGCACATTCTGAGATGTTATTGGTTCTAAAGCAGACTTCTTTCCAAGGGAATGAGCGATAAAATTCCCGAAGATGGTTCCACTCTGCTGATTTACCTTCACACTGCTGATTTAGTGCCATACCTTCCATGGCATCGGAGGATCCTGCGTTTTAACCTCCAACTGGCAAGAGACTGTTATCAATTTGTGGTCCGATGTTCCTAGGGGGATATGTACTGATACTGTGTACGAGTCAGGGTCTGAAGCCGTCGGGGATTCTGGTATGTTCCTCCACAAGCTGCGTAAGCCCGCATATGGTGGCAAATAGCTCAGCTTCTCGTCCTTCATCGTCGTTCTTATTGCAGAAGCGCAGCCAGTTGATATTGTGAACGTTAAAATCACCCATGACGATGATTTCTGCGCTTGAGTAGTCAATTTGCAAATGGTTAATGCAATCAACCAGGTTCAAAAAGAGCCGTCTATATTGGGTGTCGCTTGGTGGTCTGTAGATACAGCAGATAAATTTCGTGGCACCACTGGCTATTATTTTGAACCACATGACGTCGAAGTCCGCAGGTTCAAGCGTTTCCTCCCTGGCAACTCAAATCGTTCTTGACAAATACTGCCAATCCAAAGTTTAGTCGAAATCTGGTGTGTAGGTCGTATCCAGGATAAATGAGGTGAACATTTGTTGTTGAAGGTTTCACCTTTGTTTCTGCCAATGCCAGAATGTGAGGCTTATTTGATTGCAGGTGTTGGTGTACTGCATTTATATTGGTGTTTAGGCCTCTGATGTTGCAGAAATTGATTTTTAGGCTTTTTGATCCGCCTGATGGACCCCCCGACCAGCCTCCGCCCGGAGATCCGAATGGGAGGCGAGTTTACCTCCGGAAAGTTTTTGTCGTGAGGGCGCCATCATGCATTTACTCTTTTCCTCCATTTCCCCTTTGGAAACCGGACACATTGACATGGCGGCGAAACTCACGCCGCCTAAGTCCTATGTGGTGGTATTGAACCGGGTGATGCAAGTGGACAACATCTACCGCCAAAGGGGTTGCTCTCTTAGTCGCCTTTTACGACAGGCAGAGCGTACCGGAGGGCTATTCTACCCCGGCCCTCCCCGGGGATTAATATTATTTAATTTAATTTTTATTTCATTAATTAAATATTTCGCGTGCGTAAGCAAATTAAAAGTATTTATATGATGCATAACCATCAAATTGATTATATTGGTTTATTGCAGGAAGCATAAAAAATATTATAAGCGTTTTCTAAATTACTAAGTTCTAATAATAAGGGTTTTAAGTCTATAAAATTAATAAATGTATGCTTATTCTCTATTACTCGTGCATTACCAAGGTGGAATGGTAATGAGTAAGGGCGTATTTTCTAGGAGTGACTGATAAGTCATTCGTCGAGCTTGTTTGTCATGTACATAGATTTTACTACCAGAAGGAATGTCAACGGGGTTTTCACGTTTTTCATTTTGTCTTATTTTAATGTTTAGGGATGTTTTAAATATATTAACATATATTATTTTTCGGAATTCTCTTGGATCAGAAATGTATTTATTGAGAATTATTTCAGTTAAATCAAAGGGGTCTAAGGATTCTACACGGCCATTGATGATGTCAAATGGTCTGTGTTTGACATAGTTGAGTTGTTTGGTAGAGGCATTGGATTCTTTTAAAACATTTTTCGTTTTAAAACTCTAAATAAATCTATAAGGGTTGAATGCACTCTTTCAACAGGGCTATTACTGTTTGAATTACTAGGGGTTGTAAAGTGTATTTTTATATTATGTAATTTGCAAAAATTAAGCATTAGTGATGTTTTGAATTCGGTACCATTATCACGAGTAATTTGTTGTGGTAAACCGTGATGACTAATAAAAGTACATAAATTATCTAGCACATTAGTTGCTGTGCAACTTGGTTCTAATGGGTCTGCTTGAGTACATCTAGAAAATACATCTATTATTGTAAGAAATTTTGTGTTACAAATTTGAAGGGTGTCTATGTGAATAGATTCTAAGGGTTTAGAGGGTGTAGGTGTCAAAGCAAATTTAATTTTAGGTGGATGTCAATCGTATTTAGCTTGCTGACAAATTTCACAATTAATATATTCTATTAAATCATTCTTCATATTTGGCCAATAATATAATGTTTTTAGGGACATCAAGCACTAATTTTTTCCTCTATGACAAGTTTTCTCATGGAGGTTAGTTATTATTTTTAAGTGCATATCTGTATCTATTATATCATTTTAAAATTATATTGTCATGATAAGTTTATAAGAATTGTGTCTAAACGTATTGGGTAGTATTACGCTTATTTTACAATCTAAATCATTAATTTCTGATTTCATAATGTAGATACAATGTACTACTTGGATTTACATATTCTTTGAAGAATTTAATAATTTCTTGTTCATAATTATTTGTTAATGTTAAGCGATATCTATTTTTATTTACCAAGGTCTTTTACCAAGTTGTTGTCAAATTCACGTCCATAGTCACAATGTATGCGAAGTGGAGTTCCGTAGTGTTGGAAAAATACAAGTAGGGTATTCACGATGGTGGAGGCCTTTTTGTCGCTTATAGGGTAAGCTTGCGTAAACTTAGTCAGTTCATCTCGAATCGTGAGTGCATGATGTCGCGTGGGGTATTCGAAAATATCGATGTTGATCCGCTCGAAAGGAGTTTTTGGGGTTTCTGTAATTACTAAGGGGCTACTAAGATTTTTCCTACAAATTTTGACTTTCTGACAGATTTCACAACATTTGATTAATTTTTCGACATCTTTAATTAGGTTGGGCCAGTTATACTTTTCTTTAATACGTCGTACCGTTTCGTTTATTCCTCGATGTAGATTGCTTTTCCCTACATGGTACTGGTCTAGAATTATTGGAATTTCATCTTCGGTTGGCGTTTTCACAATATTTTGGCAGATTTTAAGTTTTATTTCCTTGTCTGCAAAAATAAATGAAAACATCTCGAGAATTGGAAGATCGATGTTATTTTCTACACAATATTTTTTCGAGGTGTCGAATTCGTCCTGTCCTTTAAAGAGGCTATAGAAAAGGTGAGGTGCTACTCTTCCAGGATCGAACGGTAACAGTATGATTAGATAATTGCGATCTTTTACTGATTTACTGGGGACAATATTTATTTTGGTGTCGCTAAATTCGATGTCTTCTCCTAGCATGTCGTCTATGATTTGGTGGTGTATTTCTTCAAGTTTATTGTGCCTAAAGAATGTCACAATTTGTTTATGAGATTTATCCAAAAGTTGGGAGTTAGATATCTCAATTTTTGAATAGTCTATTAGTGATTTTATTCCATACATAGTTGCAAATTTATTGTATTCGGTTGTCAAGACGTCATCGTCTATATCTAAGTTTTCAGGAGTAGGTGGGCTTTCGGGTTCGTCTTCGATTTCTGTCCACTCATTTGAAGCATAAATCGGAATTTTAGATTGAAAGTTAGCGCATTGTTGAAAATGATTAATTTTTATTCTTGATAGCGCATCAGCGTTTTTGTTAATTTTCCCGGGTTTGTGTTCAATCTTATAATTGTACTCTTCCAGTTTGAGTCGCCATCTGGCTAACCTGCTACCGGGATCTTTTATGGAGAATAACCATGTTAGGGGCCGATGATCGGTAATTAATACAAACTTTCTTCCAAACAAGTAGGGACGAAAATGTTTGACGGCCCATACAATCGCGAGTAATTCTCTCTCGATTGTCGAGTATTTGGTCTCTGCAGCACATAGAGTTCTCGATGCGAAACCAATGGGTAGATCTTTACCAACCGGTCCTTGTGAGAGGACGGCGCCTATGGCAAACGCGCTTGCGTCTGTGGTCAATAGGAAGGGTTCCTCGAAGTTAGGGTAAATTAGAATAGGGTCGGATATGAGTGTTTGTTTAAATTCTTCAAAAGCATTTTTACAATCGGAATCAAAAATAAAGGCAGTGTCTTTCTTTAAAAGCTTAGTGAGAGGCTTCGAGATTTTTGCGAAATTCGAGATAAATCGCCTGTAGTAACCTGCCAGGCCTAAAAAGGATTTTATATCCTTAGCACTTTTTGGCTCGGGGAAATTTTGGATGCACTCTACTTTGATGGGATTTGGTTTGACACCATCTTTGGTGACAAGATGACCAAGATAAGCAACCTCTTTTCTTAGGAATTCGCACTTATCTGGCTGAATTTTTAGATTCGCTTTCCTAAGGCGTTTGAAAACTTCTTTAAGACGCTCTAAATGCTCATGGATAGTGGGCGAATAGACGATAATATCGTCCATGTATACCAGGCACCTTTCGTTTTGAATGCCCAAGAGGATATTGTCCATGACACGCTGGAAGGTGGACGGAGCATTCTTTAGTCCAAACGGCATACGTACAAATTCGTAATGACCGTTCTCAACTGAAAACGCGGTTTTCGGGGTGTCTTCAGGATTGATCTCAATTTGATGAAACCCGGACGCGAGATCTAGCGTCGAAAAATATTGGCATTTGCCAAGCTGGTCCAACAAATCAGAGATATTTGGTAAAGGATACTTATCATCAATACTGAGCTCATTTAATTTTCGACAGTCTATGACTACGCGCCATTTTTGTTTTCCGGAGGCGTCTAGCTTTTTGGGTACAACCCACACAGGTGAAGACCAGGGTGATATTGACGGTTTGATGATCCCTTGGTCCAACATCTTGTTTACTTGAGTCTTTACTTCCTCCTTGTGAATTTGGGGATACCTATAGGCTTTGGTGAACACGGGCTTTGCGTTGTTGGTGTCAATATTGTGTTTAATCTTATTGGTAAAAGTTAGCTGATCTCCCTCTATATAGAATATGTCTCCGTATTCGAGGCAGATATTAGTGATTAACTCTTTTTCTTCACTATTGAGGTGATCTGTCCTTAATTCATTTCTTATTATGATATTTCTGTCAATAGGGTGATTCATGGGGTCATCAAGGTTAAGATTAAAAATGGTTTCATTTGATGGGACATAAGGTTCAATAGACAGGTCAGAAAAATCGACAGATTTTGAAATAACGTTAGCATTAATTATTGTTGTATAAAATTCGCCGTTTTCATTTACATGTACGAGTGCGTTAGGTAACCTAACTTTTTCCTTTTCTTGTGAATTGAGAATGGCATTGATATTCGAAAGATTGCATTTTAATTTAAATATTTTTTCGGTACGCCCTTCTATCAAGATTTTATTAAAGGAATTATCGTAAATTTTTTCTACTTGATTTTCTGTTTCTTTCACTTTGTGTAAGGGAATAGTTTTAAAGTTTGTAACTAAAGTTTTTGATTTAAGATCTATGACTGATTCATAATGTTCTAAGAAATCGAGGCCTAAAATTCCGTCGAATTCTATGTCAAGATTGTAAACATATACTTTATGAGGGTTTCCGATAGCAAACGGTACAAGAGTGGATTCTTTTATAAGAAGTTTTTCATTTGTTATTCCTTGAATGGATACGTTTTCTGGAAATCGGGTAGGAAGATTTTTTACCGTATTTTCTTTAAATATAGAAATTCCTGCTCCTGTGTCGATTAGGAGTTTAAAGGTATTTGTTAAGTCGTTAATATAGTAGAGATTTTTGGGATTAACGGTTAATAATGGGCTTATAGAAATGTTTGCTCTGGAAAATTGAGGTTCGAATTGAAATCGTCGAGATTCATGGTATTCATTTGGGATTGAATCTGGGCGACAGGATCTTGACTGTCCGGGGGTTGGTTCTCTTGAGGCAGTGACAGAAAATTTTGGTAGTCGTTAGTGTCAATCATTTGATCATTTTTGTCTAAATAAAATTGATCATTTTCAGAGGAATATTCATCGTATTGATGTGGATAATCGAAGTCGTCGATATTTACGCTATCAGAAAAGGAATTATTTTCGAAATTAACATGATGGGTCCGCTGTTGATTTTGCGGAAAATTAGGATTTCTTGTATATTCTAAGGGTCGGAAATTGTTGCTTTGGGGTGCATTGGGGTTTCTTTGAAAATTGGGAAAGGTTCTTGGTTGTTGAGTTTGTGGAGGAGAAAGTTGTCTTTGAAAGTTTGGAATGCTGTTTTGTGAAAAATTTGGCCTTTGGTTTTGTTGATAATTGGGTCTTTGGTTTTGCTGGGATCGACATTCAGAGGTCATATGACCTAAACGGCCACAATGCAGATACTTAGGAATTTGAGGTCGGGTCCTCATTGGCTGCACTGGTTTTGAAGGTATTTGTATTCTCTGAGATTTCTGGGTTTCAAAGTAAGATAACTGAAGCTCTCTTCTAATACGAGTATGTGCTTCTACGAGGTTACGGGGATTTCCTGCTCTTATTATTTGTCCTAATCTAGGTTCAAGTCCCGTAAGGAGAGTATTTAATGCCATTGTTTCAACAAGGATATTTTGCGCGACTTTTTGATCATTAGTAAGATTAGCAGCTTTTTGAATACTTGATAACATTTTCGCATTAAGTACTTGAACACGATTATAAAAGGTTAAAGCGGATTCGCCGGGTGTTTGACGTAATCTTTGTAAATCCTGAATAAGGGATGTGAGATCTCTAGAATCTCCAAAGTGCAAATTTAGTAATTGCTTAATTTCATTATAAGTAGCTGGATTTCGGGAGTTTATTAGCTGTGCTGCTCTTCCCTTGAGTTTATTTTTGACATGTATAGTTAAAAGAAGTTTCTGATCATTATTGGCCATTTTAAATGCACAATCACACGCACTTAAAAAGGAGCACAAAGAAATTTGGTCACCTTCAAATTCTGGGACAATAGAAAATATTTCTGAAAGTTTATATGGTTCTACTTCCTCTTCACGTGTTGCTTGAGAGCGAGTTTCAGGCATTTTTATTTATTTATGTTATTAAAGCTCTTATAATAAAATTGAAATTTAATTAAAATTAATTATTGTAAAATTCTCTAGTAATTCTTATAATTTATTTATTTGTTTATTTTTTTTTTAAATTTGCTTATTGTAAAGGAAATTGATTTAGACTCAATTTTCTCTAAAGGTAATTAAAATTGAAAATTATTAATAATAAGGTTAAAATTAGCAAATTGTTAAATGACGTATGGTTTAAATCGTACAGTATTTCACCAAAATAATACAACAATAATAATAAAATAACGGGATGATTCGATTACTTACAGAATCAGCAACATTGATCGTCTTGTTCTCTAGATCGGGCTGTCAGGGGTTTCACTCGGTGTTCCTTCCACAGCTCTCTGAGTGAGGACGTCTTTTCTTTCTGGTTCGTTTTCTTTAAAGGATTGGAATCCACCGTCACTAGTTAGGCCTTTTCCTTGTTCTAATGACGTTGAAGAATCCTATGCGACTGCGCCAGTTGTTAAAACTTGAAAAACTCTTTTATATTTTTAAAAACAATATTTTTACTTTAAATTATATTTATTCAAAAATTAAATGGACAGAGTAACGTGCTTAAATTTATTATAATACTACTGTACTTTTTATTGGAAAACATTCTATTTATATTTAAAATTGATTGCTTAATTGGCATATCTCACGGTAAATTCCATATTTCGAAATATGCTGAGTAAGTTCCGGCGGTCGTTGCTATTGCGACACCGTGGGATCGTGACCTGTTACATAAGGTCAATATAATCGCATATAACATATATATATGACTATAATTTGGATTATAGTTTTGATTATTTGATCTATGATAATTATTATTATTATTGGGTTAGTACTATTGTCTAGTATGATTATGATTTGGTTTTTGTTAGGGTTGCTGTTTGTTATGAATAGGTGTAGGTCCATTTAAATTTTGGGTATATTGAAAGTTATCTTCTTCTTTAATCATGGTCATAGCATTATCTATACAATCTGGACTTTTCAGTCGAATTATACTTTGTAAGGGATTTGGTAGTCCTCCTATAAAGGTTCTTAAATATACACTATCATAATGCCTTAGATAAACTAATTTGGTACCTTTATCCATTTGAGTAGATGGGAAACCATTAATCTTCTGAGCTAATAAAATTCTTAAAACTTGTAAACGTTTTCCAAATTGTAAAGAAGGTTCGTTTTTATAAAGAGTTTCCATAAAAAGATCTTGTTCTAAATACTCTAGGTTTCTTTTGTCGCCAAAACAGTCAAATAAAGATTCCTAATTTGAAGCCATGTTATTACTTCTAATCTACAACTTACTAGAATTTAAGCTCTTTCAATTTATTTCATGCAAATTGTGCGTATCAATTAATTTCTTAATACAATGTCATTTTCATTTCCATAAGTTGCAAATAAGAAATCACCGGCGGAAATAAAGCTATTTAAGGTATTTGGATTTCCATTGTATGGTAAAATAGTATCTATTTTTAATAAAATGTAATTAACATTACTTGAAGCATTTGTTTCAGGCATTGTGAATTGATTTAATATTTCAATACTTTCACTTGTAGTTTCTGGATTTAATCTTAGAGTTTGTGAAAATATATTAATTAAACTATCAATATCTTAAAAATCAGTATTCATAAAATATTAATTTGACTAGAAAATTTTTTCTTTAACTATGTAAGAATTAAATCTAAAATTCAAATTAAAATATGTTAAATAAAATTTGCAATCCAATATTGGTTTGCAATTTATCTTAACAGAACTTTTCACCTGCTCAAAAGAGTTGATAGAAATTGGGCACTTACCGTTTGGTACTTTTCAGTCCTCTTCCTATCGGGTGAACACTCTGCTGCTTGCTTGCCAACCACAGCCGCCAGGAGTTCGTCTCGGTGCTTAAGAGTTCAAACTCTTTTCAATAGCAATAATAACGTTCTGATGAAACGTTCTGAAGCAATAATCATCTCGATGACGTAAATTTTTATTGCCAAAACTGCCCCGATCCTACCGACTACCCCAGTTAAATAAGTTTCCAACATGAGGGTGTTTTAAAAAACTTTTATTATAATAGGGTTTGACCGACTTACAAGAGGTACAAGCAAAGAGTTACTAAACAATAGGTTACATGAGAATATGTAAGCTTAAAGTGATTACAAAGCATAATAAATTGATTATAAAACATAAGATAAAGCATTAAATAATAAACATATTTAAATATACAGGTCGTCAAAATTATTCATATAACTTATATGTTAGATTACTTCTTTCACAAATTACTTTTTAAAAAAACACTTTTATTACTTTTAAAAATTACAATAAAAATACATTAGCCTAAAATGAACAGTAAAGTAATGGCAAGGATATTAAAACAATGTTTTGTTCCTCCAAGAGATTTGCAGGCTTCTAGGTTCCGGATTGTTACATACGACAGTGAATCATCGTTTCGCGCAATATGTTTATACGTTGTCGTTACGATATGATGAAGACCTGTCCGACTATCTAATATTGGAATTGGATATAAATTAAACAACAATATATTTTTCAGGATCTACCAGTGGTATGTTGAGGACTAAAATTATTCTAGAATCTAGTTGATATGCTTCTAGTTCTATTTTATCGAGATATTTGGACTACACTACCAGTATAAACTAGTAATGGAAGGTTGTTTGTTTGTAAAGATTGTTCTATGTATTTTAGAGATTCAATTAAATCTTGCGGTGTAATAATTGAGCTATGTAGTATTTTTAATTTTGAAAAAGTGATTGAATTTATAACATCATTAAGATAGTTTGCAATGAATGAATAGCTGTCCATTAATGATTCACAAATGTTTAAAACTGCAATTTGGGATGAGTAGTATTTAAACTGATCAAAAATATTCATTAATGAGTTCCTAAACTCTTCTATGTCTTTATTAAAAGTTAGCTCGTCAACTTGTAATTTTTATATAGTAGCATTAAAGTTCCGTATTACTGAAATTTGATTTTTTAGAAGGTTCTCTAGTTCATGTTCGTCATGGACTAGTTTGTCTATCCATTCGTTGAAGTATTCTCCGTCTGAAGCATCGAGATTACCGGTTATAGATTTCCAAATTAATCCCATACCGTTTATCCACGTTTTTCTCTAAAAATGTATTTGCGTGTTTCAGCCATGATGTCAGAGTATTTTTGGTTTAGGGAGTTTGATATTTGCCAAAGGAGACTAAAGTGAGTTTGGACTTCGGTCTTAAAGGCTAACATACGAGGTACGCCTTCATCAAGAGTGTTTAACAGGTGGTTTAATATTTTGTCATTATTTTCTATTGTATTTTTTATTGGTTTTAAGTCTTTGTAGGCAAGAAGAGACCATTACTATTAGAAATTTTTAATTTCAATTCTTTATGAATGAAAATTCCAGTTGTATTCTTTGTATGTGTATTTGTTATTAATTCGCTGCTTTATTTGCGATTCTTTAATATATACTTTATTGCCTACTTGATGGTTTGGAGGGTTTTGGGAAACATGTTGATCGAAACGTTTTTTAGCTTTTTCAGTCAACCCGTCAGTATTGTATCGTGCAACTCTATAAAAATATTGCATTCGGCTGCTTAAATCTCGCAGATATTTAGATATTAAAGATTTTTCATTATAGATAGTTTCGGGCGGTCTAGAGGAGGTATGTCCAAAAATAAGTTCATATAGTGTGAACCCTTGTGTTTTATTTTTGATGTTGTTATCTTTTAACAGATTTTTGGATAGATGAGCTCGAATCATTTCTCCTAAAGTGGCGTGGAATCTTTCGATTAAACTATTTGATTGAGGATTACACTTGAAAATGTTAATTTGATTTTATAAAGTTCGCAAAGATTTTTCATGAGGCTTTTGTCAAATTCACGGCCGTAATCTGCATGGATCCTTAGGGGAGTGCCATAATGTTGGATAAACAGTAAAAGCATGTTGATTACCGTTTTGGCAGTTTTCTCACTTAAAGGATATACCTGTGTAAATTTAGTGAGTTCGTCTCTTATGGTTAATGCGTATTTTTTAGTTGGATATTCATAAATATCGATATTAATGCGTTCAAATAGTGTTTTGGGTATTTCGGGTATTACAAGAGGGTTATTTAAGTTTTTTCTACAAGCTTTAACTTTTTGACAGGTTTCGCATGATTTTATAAGATTTTCAACGTCTTTTGAAAGACCTGGCCAATTGTATTTTTCTTTTATTCGACGTATTGTTTCGTTTATATCATGGTAAGTTAGTTTTACCGTGACGGTAATGGTCTAAGATTTGGGTAATTTCGTCAGCTTTGGGTAATTTTAATGATATTTTGGCATATTTTTAGTTTAATATCCTTATCGGCAAAAACGTAAGATAAAGTTTCTAAAATAGGTAATTCTAAGCAGTTTGCAATCTTATAGGTGGTTGACATATCAAATTTATTTTGTCCTATATAGATAATGTAAAATAAATGTTGTACTACTGTTTCAGGATCGAAGGGGAAGAGAATTATTAAATAATTTCTTGTTTTGACAGTTTTGCTAGAAAATATATTAATTTGGTTTGCTTTAAAGTCAAGGCTTTCTTCGAAGATGTCGGTAATGAGCTCAGTTTTTTCTTCGTTTATATGTTCTGCGCGAAGTTAGTTCTTGATATTCTCAATTCGATTGGTGGAAAAATTTGAATGATTTTCAGAATTATTGTAATTTAATCAGTTATGTGAAACAAAGGGTTCAATTTAAATATCGGAAAATTCCATGCTTTTGGGGATGGCATTAGCCATCCCCAAAAGCATAGGGGATGACTATTGACGTATAAAAATCACCATTTTTGTTTATGTGTACCAAAACATTAGGGATGTGGACTTTTTCAATTTCCTGTCTAAATAAAATAGCGTCTGTATCTGAGAGATTGCATTTAAGTTTAAATATTTGTTCTGTTCTGGCGAGAATATTTATTTTATTTCAGTTTTTTTCTATGGAGGGCTCTTTTTTTAAATTCTGTAATTTTTTAAATTTGAAGTGGCAAAGTTTTGAAATAAGTTATTAATTGTTTGTTGTTTAAAAGGTATTAGAGTTAATTCTGTAACAAAGAATTTTTAATCTGTAATACTTTAAATTGAATTTTTTTCTGGAAAACGTTTGAAATTTTTCACGGCATTTTCTTTGATACCTGCACCCGTGTCAATTAATAGTTTTAAAGTATTTGTAGCGTCTGTAATGTAGTATACATTTTTAGGGTAAAGGCCTGGTTTCTCTGACTAAATCGATCCGAAATATTTCGGCGATATAGAACGAAAAGTTCGTCAGCAGTTCCGGTGAAACCCAGGATATGCGGAGTACATAATAGTGGTTTTTATTTTAAAAGATCGGAACGAAATTTCGGGGAGGTGTGCGGACAGCAGTTCGTCGAAATCAAACAGTTTTTGATTTGAACGATTTTAAACGACTCAGTTCGCTGATGTGTTTGTTATTGTATAGACGACTACGTGTTAATACAATAATATTTCTATAAAAAATTACTTTTTAATACTGATATATTAATAGAAAAATGTCTGTGCTTAAAAAGTACCATAAATTAGACTTTTCTGCGTTAGAGGATAAAATATTAATCCAAAAAGTAAAAAGAAAATCCTCCGTTATATGCAAAAAAAATAAAAAGGATCAAGCCTCCTGATCAGGAGATCACCAGATTGTACATTAAACAGCTACTTAGCACTTAAAACCCATGGAATAATACATAATAATACGTAAAATAACATGCATGTCTTATAATTAAGGTCTATTTTTATCATTTTTTAAAACTTTTTATAAAAAATAAATAAATAAGAAAAATATTATTTCCTAGATGTTCCTCAATTTGACATGTTCACTGTTCACACTACATGCTGAGGTATAACTTTTCCGCTGGAGAAATAAGAGTCGGATTTTTATTTGTAGGTTGCGTACTAATTTCGTCCTTTATATGATGTAGTACAGTGTAAAACATTTGCGGCGTTAAACAGAAAAATTCTTTAAACTTTGTGTAGTTATCCGAAAGATGCTTTAACCCTAACAATTCATAATTGACACAAAATGACTGCAATAATTATTCTCTTGCATAAAGGAGGAGATAAAGAGCAAGCTTTAAATTATCGTCCAATCGCTTTCCTTCCAACATTATCGAAGATCATAGAAAAATTGGTTAAAAAAAATGCTATTATTATTCCTGTTTTAATATAAAATACTAACTCTCCATCAATTTGGCCTCTTGAGTAATAAATGCACTAATGATGCTATGTTCTTCCTTTTTAACAGTGTTAACTCCAGTATAAACAATCATCATTCAACAGCAACTATTTTCTGTGATTTCTCCAAGGCTTTTGATTGTGTAAACCATACTATCTTGATCAACAAATTACAGCACTATGGGTTCAGAGGAACGCCTCTCGAATGGTTTAAGTCCTATCTTAGCTACAGAAGTCAGCTTGTAAAGGTTGATACGACCGTGTCTTCTAGCAGACCAATAGAATGTGGGGTATCTCAAGGCTCAGTTCTGGGCCCAATTCTGTTTCTGCTGTTTATTAATAATATGGTCATTAACCCATAACACCCATAACATTAGCGGCAAAATCTGTCTCTTTGCCGATGATACTAGCTTTACATGGAGCAATCCGGATGTTGCGGCACTTCATGCAACTATTGCTAAAGACCTTATCAACATTAAATCGTGGTGCGATTCGAATCTTCTCTGCTTAAACATCTCAAAAACTAAAGTCTTATCTTATAAAGGTACTATCCAACCCTTTGTACTTAGCAACACCAGCTTGAACGTTGTTGAATCTGTGAAATCGATGGGACTTATTGTTAACAGCTCTTTGAAGTGGGAATTACATATCGATGTTTTATCTAAAAAATTAAGTTCAGCTTGTTTTGCCATAAGATTAGTTTCCAGGGAATTAAATCTTTCGTCATCAAGAACAGTGTATTATGCCCTTTTTGAGTCCCATATTCGTTACGCTCTTCCATTCTGGGGCACATTCACGTTTTATGCGAACCTGGGCTTCTAAAAGATCTCTTAGATTACTTGCCGGAATGACATGACCAATTTTTGGTTCTAATCCTGTTAGTAAAGTGCTAAGTGCCATTGATTCAATTAGGGTTAAGTGTGCCTGTTTTTCATTAATGGACATGTTAGTTTTCTGGATATTTGCATGTATTTTTGCATTTAAGGCTTGGACATAGTTTAAGAATGTTAAAGGGGATTCGTTTGCTAATTGTTTAACGCATTGCAGGTCCTGAATAAGCGAGGATAGGTCTCTAGTATTGCCAAAATGAGAGTTAAGTAGTTGTTTTATTTGTAAATATGACAAAGGATTTCTAGAGCTTATTAGCTGCGCTGCTCTTCCGCGTAATTTATTTTTTATGTGAATTACTAATAGATGTTTCTGATTTTTAGTCGGCATGTTATAAGCACAATAACAAGTGTTAAGAAATGTTTGAAGAAAAATTTGTTCTTCTTCTCAATAATATCAATAATTTCAATAATCTTCTCAATAATCCCTAAAGCTCGGGGATTATTGAGAAAATTTCAGATAATTTATATCGTTATAGTTCTGCATCATAATGTGCAATAATGTTTGTTTCGTTGTCTGTCATGATGTTTAATTAATAATAAAATTACAAGCAAATAGTAAATGTTTAGTTGAAGTATTGACACAAAGAATTTGTTCAAAACACAACACTACTATAGATCAGAAAAATATTTATCGATTAACGGACAATTAATTTCTTTAAAAATAGCGATTACTTGTTATTTCTGTAATAACAATTATGCTGAAAGATAACAAGGAATAAAGTTTAGTTTTCTGATTATTCTGCTATTAATTAATAAAATAATAAATAGTCGAACGGAATTTCTACCGTTGATTAATAATCAAAAAAATATTAAAAACAATAACGTGATGATTCAATGCTGTACTTACAATAAGGAAATCGTCTAGCTAATGTTGTTCTCTACGCCGATTTAACTACCAAGGGCTTTACCAGGTATCTTTTCCGTAGTTCGTCGTGAGTGAGGACGTCACAATTCTTTGGGATATTTGATTGGTTGTTTTCACCACCGTCATTAGTTAGAATATTCGTGTTCTAGCGACGTTGTCAGATCCTACCAACGAATGTGCCAATTGTAAGATTACATTTTTCACAAATTACTTCTTAAAAAACACTAGTTTTTCTTTTAAAAATTACAATAAAAATACATTAACTTAATAAAATGAACATAAAGTAACGGCAAAATGACATGATATCTAATTATAATATAATGCTATAATTATGCTGTTATGCCTTAATTATGCTGCTATGTTTTTGGTTTGTCCTCCTTTTATATTTTTTGAATATGTTGATTTAGTGGGAACAGGCGTCTGCGTGGACTGCGTCTCAGGGTTGCTGCTGACTGTAAGGTTGCAGTTCCTTATCGGGTTTAAGATGGCGTAATTTGATCCGATAAGAACCCACGACGAGGTGACCGGTGTGATGGGAATTGGATATATCATATATATACAGGATGTTACAAAATTTGGTGCAAATATTTTCAAATATTTTAAGAGAGTATTTGTTGCACCCCTCAGAGCTACAGCCCGCGCAAATTACTTTTAAAAATAAAAATTACGTTTAAATAAACCGATTATTTGGAACACTGACTAGTTTCCGTCCCAACAATGGTATAATCCCAACCTTAGGAAAGGATTCAGAGGGGGATTTCCCTTTTGAAGGCCATCTTGTGTTTTCAATAAGAAATTTGAAAATTGTAGAACACTATTTAATTAGCCATGAAAAAATCTAAAATTATCGTTTTTTGCATTTTTGGATAAAATTAACTTTATTTGACAAAAAATAAAACAGTCACAGTCCACTTTGTTTTTACTAATTTAATAGATTCATCGAGTTTAATAATATTCCCTTTCGTTTTATCAGCGATTTTTTTCGAAAACTATTAATTATATCGAAAAAATGTAAGAGACAAAAAATTTATACTTTTTCATGGCTAGTTGGTCTGGCTACATTTTTAAATTGCTTGTAGAAAACATAAGATACGGGCTATCAGGGTAACCTCCCCTGAATCCTTCCTTAAAATTGGATTTACATCATTTTTGGGATGGAAAATAAAAAGAGCACCCAAAAAACAGGGCCATGCAAATTTTCCGAAGAATTGATGCATAGTAGTAGTTACGATTCCAAATAATCGATTTTTTTCAAGCAATTAGCGTGGGCTGTAGCTCTGTGCATTTTAAGACACATGTTTGTAAAAAAATATTTGTTTGCTTATATCTATATACCTCATATATATATATATATATACATATATATATTTGTTTATATATATATAAGTTTTTTTTTCGTTTTATCAATCTCACAACCATACATTCAAAGTAAGACACGTTAACATTACTTTTTTATCTAAACATTTATTTAATATAACGATGAAGTTAAACCAATAACAATTATTATTATAGATTATTAAAAAAATAATTTTATCATACTTAGAATTTAATTAAACCAATAGCAGTATCTGATACAAATAATACATACATACATACATATAAATAATAGCATTTTTAAAAATAATAGAGAATTACATAAAAACATCAATTAATCAAATGTTCAAACAACCCCCCATTAACAGCTAAACAATATCCTAACCAATCATAAAATTCATTTCTAACGTTACTAAGTTGATATTAGGAAAATTTTGTTACGTTCTAACGACATAGCGTTTTTTAACTGGTTTAGATTCTCAAACTTTACACTTTTATAAATGACCCTTTTTAAATGACAAAAGAAGTCATTCGGTGAAAGACGAGGTGACCTGCCTGGCCAAAGTATCCGGTACCGTGGACCAATAATATTGCCGTTAAAAGCATTTTCCAAGCACTCTCTAACCATACGGGCCATTATGGGCCGGGCAACCATCCATTTGGTACCAAATCATTTGATCTTCCTGAATAACTTCTTCCAAGGTGGATTCAATTTGATTTTGAAATAAGTCCAAATAGGTTTCAGCTATTAGGTTATAGTCCATAAAAAAGAATCCAATGATATGGTGTCCGATAATTCCCACTAATACAATTGTTTTTTGGGGATATTGTGTCAGAGTATGAACAAAGCGATGTTCATATTCATGGCTCTAATACCGGCAATTCTGAACATTTGGTTCATTGTTGAGGGTAAATGTACATTAATTGGTAAACAAATATTCCTCAAAAAAATCCTACCATTATTTTCTCTTTCCAACATTTCAAAACAAAATGCCATTATTCGCTCTTCATCTCCTTCCTGCAGCTCTTGATGTTTTTCGAATTTATACGAATAATATTTGTATGATTTTAAAGTGCGCAATACCGTTGTATGATGTTTATTTACCTCTTGTCCAAGAACCCTCGTACTAACCATCTTGTTTTCCTCCACACTCCACAGTAGAATATTAAGATCTCTGTTCTCTCTTTCTTCGGCTCTATTTTCGATATCCTGAGTTGAAAATTTACAATTATTTATTACGGTACCTTTGGACTCGAACTTATTGACAATACATTTAATAGTTGAAATGGATGGAATGGGCTTGGTAGGGAAATAAACTGAAAACATTTCAGATACTGCTCTAAAACTGTTTCCCGCATAATGCCACTTAATTATGGCTATTTCTTCGTCGATTGAATAATTCATACTTGTTTTCAAATATCGACTGTCACTGATTTATTGACACTTTTCCTCACGTCAGTGACAATATTCATTTTACTGGTGCCCGTTTGGTTTTACCTGAACCGAAAATTTGCTAATTTTGCAATTACATTTAATTGAATAATTCAAGATTCGCTTATTAAAATGTTTTGAAACTTTGCACAAGGGTTTGCCAGATTGGTCTCTTCAAAAAGTTATTTTACATTTTTTTTCTATAAAATGTACAGGGAAGCCAATAATTGACCCCCTTAAAATTTACATGGGTTTTCCTATGTTCCGCTCGGCGACGCACCACCCGGTATGGTGAAACTCGAGATTCGACCTTGTATATCATTAAAGTCACTGCATAACGCGAGATCCGACGATGTTGACCAACGATGATTGACCCAACAATATCACACATAGTGGTCTCATAGATTTAATATGTGGGCAAGTATTGTAAAATATCGAATCTTTGAACCTTTTTCTTTCGAAGATACATTAAACGGAAAGCGCTATTTAGACTTTCTATAGTTTAGACTTATCCCTGCTTTAGTTGTTTTATTAATCTATCTACAAGAGACTGACATGCTTAGTAACGAGCGAGATATGGTTTTAACAAGACGGGGGGGGTACCTCCTCACTTTGCCATTGCTGTTCGACAATTTCTGGATCCAACTTTTTTTAACTTTAGGTGGCCACCAAGGTCACCCGAAGTAACCCCATTAGATTTTTTATAGGGCTATTTGAAGTTCTAACTTGATGTGAATAGGTCTAATAAAATATAAAGCGAAGAATTTAACAAGAAATTAGATTAATCGATCAAAAATGCATTGAATTGACAAAAAATTGAACATTAGTTGAAATAAATATTGTATAAAGTTTTATTTTTAATGTGGTATGTTTTACTAGTCTATTACGTCAAATTGTATAAACCGCTAACTTTTATGGTGTGCTATACAAAAAGTATTCAGGGAATATCGTAGAGTTGTAAAATAAAGTTACAAAAATTAATGATGACGCCATAGTTTCTACTTGAGGTACCCTGTATAGAATTTTTTTATAAAAACGCGCAAGCGACAATGCTAATCGACGTGTCCCAAAAATAGAAAAAAGAAAAAACACCTGAATTTTAAATGAATTTGGTCTTTTCATCGTGAATGAACTATATACCTAAATGATTATAATTGGTTTAAAATTATGTTAATGGCGGCCACTTCCATCATTTGATAAAATAAATTTTAAAAATATATGTAATGTAATTTATTAATTTCTGTTGCAATAAAGTATTATAATTAATATTGAAACAAAATTATTTTGTAAACAGTTGAAGATAGGTAAAGGATATTATTTATAAAACATGTCCAAATTATTCGGTGAATTTGAAAATGCAAAAATATATAAGAGATTTCATTTAAGAAAAAAATTCTATCAAGCTTATTCAAAATATGTTCGATTTCAAAGTAAAATTCACGTTACCTAAAAAAATTATAGGATTTTTATATCTTTATTTATCAACTTACAAACTTAACAATAAGTTGAATCAGATGGATATTCATGTTTATGTTTTGTATTTTTTAAAAGACTTATCTTTAATATCTTTGTTCTAAAAGAACTTATCTCTTTCTTGCTACTTATACAAATATCGTACGAATCGAATATCATCAGAAATGCAACTGGGCAAACAGACTCGAGATCTTTGTGGAGAAAATATACTTTTAAATTTCCACTGTGATGAGTCAGGGTGGTGGTCAATAGGCAACATTTTAGATTGCTTCAAGAAATATTTCAAACTTCAAAAATTGCTAAACTTTAAATATAAAACTAAACACCTCACCTCCAGTTAACCTCACTTTAATATGTCATATGGGAACCTCCATCGTTTGACACATCGTTGTAAGCAGCATGTAAAATGTCTATTCAACAGTGCCAAAAAAAATGTGTGGTTTTAAAAGACATTTTATCAACTTAAACTTTGGTAGGCCAAATGGTTACCTTCATAGTGTCACATATTATTTTAAATGGCAAACTTTTCCATTTTACTTTGCCAAAAAAAATGGATGCTGAAGTCGAAGCGATTTACTAGTAAAAATGTATGGTAATAAACTGTTCATTAAGTTCAAATAGTCCAATTTTTTGAAAATGCAATATATCCTTGAATCGTCCAATCTTTGGAAAACCAAGTGAATATTATTATATATTATATAATTTGATAAAACAATTTGTACTTACAACAAGATCCTCCGCACTACGCTTTGACAGTTCGAGAGTGGCTTAATGAACATTTTCCAGGGATTTGGATTGGCAGGCGCGGGGGAATTGAATGGCCCGCACATGGTTATAAGACTTAGCACAACTAGATTTTTTCCTTTGGTGGTATTTAAAAGACAAAGTTTATAAAACTCCATCTGAAAATATTAATGATTTAAAGGAGCGAATAAAGAGATATTAGCCAACAAACACTTGGCAATGTTCGTGAGCAATTTCAAAACAGACTTTATTATTGTCTCGCGAATAACATAGCACATTTTGAGCACTTGAAAAAATAAATTCTGTGAACTGATTAAATTGTTTTTTTAAGTACCTTTTTACACCCTTACTGTTTATAAATCTATAAACTTACTTTTTTATACACCACTATAGGATAGCCATTTGACATTCCAAAGTATGACTGCAACAAAATATTCACTATTACCAGACATTTTAGCTCACTGCTTAAAAGCTCAACTAGCTCACCGATTAATTTTTTTGGCACTGTTAAATAGATATTTTAATGCTGCTCACAATGATGTATCACACGATGGGGATTCCCATTTGATGTATCAAGGTGAGGTTAGCTGGAGTTGAGGAGGTAATTGACAGAACTTTGTCAAATATAAAATTAAACGTCCCTCTGTATATCAAGATTGACGTGTGTTCTTTTTTAAAGAAGTTTTAAAAAGAAAACGAGAATTTTCTGGAACATAAGTGTTTATTTTTTGGCGTGTTTACTTGATTTCTATCACAGCCCAAACCCCAATTAAAAGAAAGAAAGAAAGAAAGAAAATGTGCTATATTACGTAAGAATAATCTTGTGTACAAGCATCCTACAAGCTAAAAAAAAACAAAACAATAATACAATTTCAAAAATTGACAAAACAATGAACAAAATTAAACACAAGAAGACAAAACTTTTTGAACATACTTGAATTAAAGATAACTAAATAAAACAATCAATTACTAAATAAAGGTAAACTTGTTGACAAAACTAGAGAAGAAAAAAGGAAAAAAAAAACTTTCCAACATGTCCAAGGTTAAAACCTATCATTAAACAAGTCATCCAGGTTATAATATGCCTTAGCCAATAAAAGCGTCTTTAATTCTCTTTTAAATTTCTTAACATCTGATATATGTCTAACACATAGAGGAACATGATTGTAATTTTTTTTACTTATGTAAATTAATGAGTTTTTGGTAAGGGAAGACGTAGGAATAGATAGGGGAACATCATTTACACGACGAGTCAAATGGCCAGTGTCAGAGGGTAGTTTGGGAATTTTGTGAATAAGAGCAGCTATTTCTAAGATTAAGAGTGAAAAAAGAGTTAGGATTTTTTCAGAAATGAAGAGGGGTTTGCAAGAATCTCATAACTTAGCAGAACACAGGTATCTAACTGCTTTTTTTTTGAATAACAAAGACAATGTTAAGTAGCCCCTTATTGGTTAAACCCCAAAAAGGCAAGCCATGCCGAATATGAGATTCAATAAGTGAAAAGTACACTGAACGTGCAACCACCCCTCCCAGCTCTTGTTTTGCCATTCTTACTGCAAAACATTCAGAAGATAATTTCCCAGCTAAATGTAAAATATGATCTTCAATCCGAAGGCGACTAATCAATGGTAATTCCTAGGAACTTGCAGCACTCTTTATTCTGCAAGAGGGAATTTTCGTCAAACATCAGACCCTGAACATCGCACTTAAACCCCATAATAGACGTTTTTCTTACATTAAACACAAGCCTGTTGGAAGCACACCACTCTGATAAAATCTGAAGGTCTTCAAGGATACTAAGGATGCTAAGTCTTATTATAATCAGATGCCGATGACTCTCCAGAATTCAAGGACACATAGACGCTCTCCAAAAAGCTAAAAACTGCATCATGAGTCCCTTTACCGGCTTGAAATCCAAACTGATTTGCAGACAAAAATGCCATTATGATGTAAAAAGGACAAAATTCTGCTTTTTGCAAGTTTTTCAACTATCTTAGAGAGGGTAGACAAAATAGAAATGGGACGGAAATTACAAGGCTGATCCAAATCTCCGCCCTTATGAAGAGGGATAACCACTGCCTCTTTTAAACATGAAGGAAAAATCCCATTGACTTTGTTTTATTTAAAATTTTCTAATTTTAAACATACCATAAAAAAATAAATTTTTAATTTTGGAAAAGAGCGCTATGAATAAGCTAAAAATGTTGAATTTGGGTCAGTACCTACATACAATTTGACATCTCAAATTTTGTTACTTTCTTTCTCTGCAGTTATTTGTTGGAGGATTCTAATAAAAGCTGCAGTGTATAACTTAAAAATGTTTTAATAGTTAATTTTTTTGCCGTTATGTGTCAAAAATTATGTTAATGTTAAGTTAGGTATCATTGCTTTAGAATATGTATTATTATGTATCGAAATGTATACAAATATAACAGGTATCCCAATTCCTAATTATTATTATTTTATCTTTAAACTGAAAACAGTAGAAAATAACTGACTAAAATTAGCTTTTACGCAAAATGCATAAAATTAAGAATTTGAATTGCCTTGAGTAAAAAACAAAGTTTTAGTTCTAGAGAATCAAAGTTTATTTCCTCAATTTATACTTTTATCACCTGTTGAAAGACATTAGCTATGTTGGTCTGATGGATCTCATCTTAATCGTAATATACTTTAAAAAACGCTGGCAACAAAAAATAATAATTTATGTCTCTATATATTGCGAATCATCAAGTACAAGACAAAGCTCATTTTCTAAAGTCCCATAAAAATCCGCGCCTGCAGTTAAAAAATAATTCAACGCTGCCGCGATTGACGGATCTGGTCTTAATAAACTTTTTTCTAAAGCATTTATTTAAGCTCGTAATGGATTTTTTTCACAATATCGTGGAAAATCGATTGTGGCTGTTTCTGCCCAGTGAAACTCCCTTGTAAGTATATTCCAATAAAATAGCTATTCAAAATTTAAACAAATATAACCTGGATAGCTTCAACCTTTTTCCCAGACAGTTTTGAAAAAGTTTGAAGAAGATTTTGTTTTTTTCGGGGTTTTTTGACCTTTATTTTATTTGTTAGTAAAGGTGCTATTTCACTCTATTTTATAATTAATTTACCTCACCCAGCAATTCTATTTATTCCTGGCTCCCATAAGATTCAAGGGTAAAAAAAATCACAAAAAAAATACTTTTTTTAAAGCAGCGCCAACATTTTTATGTTCTATAAAGACCCTAAAAAAGGCCTATATAGAAAAATTTTCTTATAGTAATAAAATAGCAGAAAACCGTTTTGTAAACCGTTACCTTTTTTCTTACTATTATATGTTAATGTTAACATCTTTCTAAAAATCTCCGTGTCGATGTGGTCTAATTGCACAGTATTGGTTATATCTTTAGTGTGCTTTGACCATTATATAAAATTGCATAGGCCGCCTGGAATTTTATGAATGAAATCAGCAACATTGGATACCGCATATTGGTTTATCAGATAATAGGGTTAAATATAAATTAAAGGAATTTTTTAAAGAAATAAAAATAAAGGAACTAGAATTAAAAAGTTAAGGAGCACAAGACTTAAAATTTATATTAAGAGACACAAAACTTTTATTTAAAAACCTGCTTTCGGTAAGCTTATAGCGTCTTGACCACGCTTCCAGAATGTTTATTCAACGCCTTGGAAGCATATTCTATAAGGATTTGAATAACTGGAAAACTAAACCAAATTAATATTATATCGAAACTAAAAAATAACAGCAAAATAGTACAAAATCTATGAGAATAATTAACTTATTTATTTATTTCACAACAATATGTTAGTACCCACTGCTTATAATAAAACATCAATAGATATTAAATTATAGAAAACTTAGCTTTTTAACGTGTGTGATATCAGAAGAACAAAACAAGTTGACTTAATGTTTACAATAAATAATATCTAGTTTGTTTTTGTTTTTAGCTTCAAAAGAAGACGAGCAACAATATTTTACTGATATATTATTTGCAATAAAGCAAGTCATGAGTGCACACTTTCAGGATTTACAGCAGAAGTTCCAGGAGAGATTTGATAGACTGGAATTGGAGCTTAAAAATAAAAATGAGATAATTGAACAATTAAAATCACATATCTATGAATTGGAAAACATGAATAATGATTCAGTAAGGTCACTTGTATCAATATTATAAAAAATTATTTTAATTATGTCATAATACCTAAAAAAACTTATAAGTTATGATTTTGTGAAATTAATCATAACTTAAAAATAAGTTAAATAATCATTAATTACAACAATGGTTTTATCTTCTATTTTGTTATTTTAAGGATTCACTAGATACTATTATAAGTAAGCATCACCAATCATGGGAAGAACCAACACATGAAGAAGAAGAAGAACTACTAGAACTACCTCAGCCTATGAATGTTTGGCCTTCTAGATCGAATAGTGTTTTTTTAAATATAGAATCTACTACAGGTAAACATATTATTAAATTAAAATTTTTAGATTGGATTTTCCTTTAAATTATATTTTATTTTTCATAATTTAATTTAAATATATAATATATTTATACAAAATGTTTCAATAAGCGTGGATCGCGCCTATATTACATTATTTATTATTCATTGTAAAGGGCATAATTGAAAGGCCAATAGGGTACCACCTAGCTAATAGTAGAGTCCAAGTTATTTTTTAACATAATTGGAAAACTTCCATCATATTGGTCAAGAATTTCATAAAGTAGACAAAGGCAGTGAAGGTGTTCAAACGGCTATAACTTTTAAAAGACCTATCCGATTTTGTTTAAGTTTAAAAGTGAAATGTAAGTTTTTTAAATACTGTATACAGTAGTATACGAAACCTTTTAGTATGCTTACAACGGGTATGACAGTTGGCATTATTTATGGTGGAATTATTTATCACACGATGATTTTCAAGAAAATGGAAGGTAAAAAGTTTGCTCTGATGGTTAGTCAATATAAACTTATGAAAGTAATGGCATTTCAAAAGTAGACAAGCAGTTAATAAATAATTAATTAAGAAATCAAAATTTCGTGATTTTTAAAACATTTAAAAAACGAAATAAACCAATAACCATCACAAACATCTGCTCCTTTTCTCCATAATCTGTGGAACCTGTGGAATATTCCTGGTGTTGTACGAATTTAATTGTAACAGTCAATAATGCGTTTTCAAAAAATGAAACAACCCCTTACTCTTGCAAAAACTACTCTTTTCGATTTTCCAAATAATTTTTCAGTATTACCATTTTATTTAGGGTCAAAATTTATGGCAGAGAATTTTTAAAAAAATCTAATCTGGTCTTTAAAACCTATAGTTTCAAAAAACCGTTTTTTTTTTAATTCACCGTTTCAGTAGCCCTAACTCCCTTAATAGGCATTTTCAAATTTTCTTAGTATTTTTATTATCACATGTCGATTTTTTATACCATTTCAGTGACACCCTGTATAAATATTATATTCATAAGGAAAATGCGTATTAGTATTATAAGTAGTAATTATCACATACATGATGTATTAAGATTTGAGGTATTTATATGAGAAAAAAATTGTAATCATTTTTATTAATTTTTAAGTGGTCTTTAACCAAAAAAATTCAATGCAACGCATATATTGAAAATATGTTTATTTTAAACTAGAAAAGAAAAAAAGAATAAAAAAATCAAGTTTTCCGATATAGCTGCAAAATATTCTATATTTATATTGATTTTTTTTTAACATTTTCTTTAATTCTATTGTATAGCTAGTTAGTGGATAACTTATAAAGTGGATATAAAATTATGGTATTGTTGTGTGGAGTGTCTTCGAATTTGTTCGGATTTTCAAAGGTTTATTAAAATTGGTTAAAACTGCTTGAAGTGCTTCTAGTACAGTCAGACTAAATCTAAAGTAAAAAAAGCTTCAAATACTATAGTAAGTCACCATCATTTACTAATAAATTAACAGCAACGCCGTTTTGGCGCGAAATATTGTTTACATTACAGTACATTTATAACGTAGCTGCGTTTCAGTATAAATTGATGAAATACAATCATGCTAATCGGAGTAGTATATGTTGCGAACACAGGAATTTTATAAGCTACGTGTGTGTACCATAAATCGTGCCTACATAAATTATATATAATATAATTTATATAATACATAAATTAAAATTGGAACGAGTTAAAGATAATTTGATGAACTGTTGTGAAGAAAGATCTGATGATAATGAGAGTGAAATTGGTAATCTAGAAAAGACACTTGGTGAAAAGGCGAAGAAAGTTTGGATAAAAGTAAGCAGGTAGAAAAACTTAAAACCGAAAATAAGATAATGATAGAAGAAGCAACAAAAAATGAGGATAAGCTGAACAAGCTTATAGAAAGAGAAAATACACTCATTGGCAATCTTAATAAAAAAATTAACCTAATAAGCAAGTCTAACGAATAAAGTGAAAAGGACTATGTATGTTCAATATTGTATAAAATTGATTTGCTGATAAATTTGCAAAAAAAAATCCGTCTCTACAACGACACAAACCGACCAGCTTGAAAAATAAATGCGGATACTCCAAGAGCATCTCAGCTTTTCAGCTCTGTTGAAATATCTCGGCATAAAGAAAACTGGTAAGAAATTAATATTATTGGATCATTTGTCAAAAGCATCCACTGGCGCCTAAGTAAGGAACTAAAAGAGCACAAAAATATCATAGTGGAGTCTTTTGTGAAACCGGGAGCCTCTCTGCAACGGGTTGTGAACACTAAGAAAGAACTTATCTAGCAGTGATTATCTTATGTTAGCAGCGGGACTTAATGATTTTACATACTCTAATATATATCTCTTATTTCGCGAGATTAATAATACTATCAAAAATCGTTCATATACTAACACATAGAACATATATTCTATTAGATATTAATTTTATTAATAGTTCACATATTAATAGCTTCTGTAACTTTTGTAGAGAAACATATGACGAATGTGAGAATATAGACACTTAATCAAAAATTAAATACTTTTATAACTAAAGCTAATAATTATGTTCCTAACGAGCTTAGTTATCTGAACATTAATGAATCATGCACAGTCAATTTCATGAACTTTGCATGTAATGAGATTGTAAAAGTAGTGTCAAATAACAATGTGTGTGTCCCAAAAAATGTATTAGTACAAACTATTCTAAGCGACTACACTCATGGTATAATACAACTTAAGATACAACATGTCTATCCGCTGATGGAGATGAAGGTGTTAAATCGCAGCCCGAAGTAGGAGACAACGGTGATAAAGTTAGGCCTGGCAATTTTGTATATTTCAGACTGTCGCAAATGAGTTTTTTGATCTAAATTATTGTAATATAAACGAACATAGTAGGGTTTGGGATGACAATATTTAGTAATTTAAATTAACAAAAAAATTATGCTTTGCAAGAGACTTCTATTTGCCATATCAATGTTAGAAGCATAAAAAATAAATCTGATCAGTTAGAATTACTTCTTCACTCTATCGGTCTCCCTGAGGACGAGACCTGGTGTTGCGAACAGCATATCTTATTAACTAAGTCTAAAATTATCGATTAGGCGCCTTTTTTACAAGAACCTCTTTTAGAGGCAGAGGAGTAGCAATATTTGTTCGGATTGGGGTAAATTTTTGGAGTTAATTGCTAGCGATCCATCAGATAATTACATGTAGGAGATTTATTTTCTGCTAAATATTAATAAAAAGGAAAATGTCACGTTGTCTAAGAGTGATCTCACGTTGTTTTAATAAGGTATCAAATATCAAATAGATTTAAGCTGAAACTCTCTAAAAGTGATTGGTTGGTTTTGCACGAAGGCCATGATCTAAAATGCAAATTTGAAGAGTCTTTTAAGATACTCTTAGAAAATTCTAAACTTTCTTTTCCTCCTAAGTGCTACCGTATTAAATATACAATAAAAAGAAAGCCTTGGCTAACAAATGAAATAGTCAATGAAAATATTTATTCGAGAAAACTTTGCACTATACAGTGTTTTCATTTATCATATTAATAAATCTATACAAAGAGGGTAAACATGCTGCTTGCCTGTTTTTTGATTAAAACAAGCCGTTGCTCGTTTCTAGTGGGATTCCTCGGGGTAGCTTGCTGGGACCACTCTTGTTTATAATTTTTTATAAGTTATATTTTTTTCAATTGGCTCCGAATACTGTTATCTGCCTCTCTTTCAGGTCATATAATTAAGATATTAACAAAGGTACATGTCATATAATTTTTTGAAGTTTTCTTTAAAATAGATTATGTTTTTAAGAGGATCTCCTATTATTGATTTGTAATATAGCAGCTTCGAAGTAGGGTCGATATTAATTTTATACTATCATATTACTACTCCTACATCCATCAAAATGTGCTGGAGCTAATGAAATTCTAATTCAGTAGAAAAAGTTTATTCGCACAAAGCTTTTTAAACCTAGAATGTCATCCTACAAGAGACTGCTTAGTAATCTGAACGTATTGACGTTCCCTTCAATTTTTATTTTAAACAGCGTAAATTTTATTAAGAATGATTCTCACCTTCTATGCATTAACAGTAATAATCATTGTCATCATAATTTAAGAAATGATTTTAGTATTAATATTACGGATAAAAATCAAACAGATAAAAAGAAAACAGAAACCGAGACTTGAATATATTTAAATTGGAGGTAAAAAAGATGCTTTGTAAGAATACTTTCTATTCAGTTCAGGAATATTTGAATACTGATTTGATATAAGATATGACATTGTTGGTAAACTGATAAGATTGTGTATTAGTTCTTCTTTATATTTTTAATATGGTTGTATTTTTTGTAATTTCATATCTTTATACCTGACAACATCTTATATTTACACATTGTAAATCATTTGGAAATAAAATATAGGTATTTATTTATTATATAGTAGATAGTAGATTTAATATAGCAGATGGCTTTAACGATTACAAGAGTACATCACTTTACAATAGAAAATAGAAAAGGCGAATATCAACACAACGCCGATGCTTCTGGATGAAAGAAGACCTTGCATTGAAACATGTCACGTTGTCTTAATCGAAACAATATCCAGAGATATTTGCTTGTCATCGTACTGGCCTAAATAATTAGTGTGATGACGCAGTATTTAGCCTTCTTTATGAACTGAAGTCTCGAGAAATTCTACAGCCAGAATGAAAAGATATTTCTCATAAATCATCAGACCTAAAAGCCTACTTGCTTCAATGGAATTCGTAAGTTATACAAGATGGATTGTTAAAAAGAGTCTGGGAGAGCGTAGACGGAAAAGAAAAATCATATCTGACAGTTGAAGGACATTTTGGAGTAAGAACTTCGCAAAACTGAGAAATAGGTTTTATTGCCTGAACAGTCATGAAGATGTTCAACGCTGGTGCCGATAGTGTGAGCAATGTTCGTCAAGCAAAGGCCCAAGAACCCGAACCACAGGAAAAATTATGCAGTTTCTTGTTGGTACACCCTTTAAACGAATTGCCATAGACGTAACAGGACTTTTTCTACTAGCAGCTCCCGAAATCGATACGGTCTAGTTTCTATGGATTACTTTAGAAAGTGGCCCATAATTTATCTCATTCCTTCCGAACTAGATATGCCGAATCGGTGTCTTTAAAAATGACCGCGTTTCATGACATCTTAATCAGCTTAGTTGTTTTTCTTTAAAACAATTAAACGACAGTCAACGCTAATCAGGTTAAAGTGTTGACGAGGTCAATAAAAAGTTTGTTCCCATAAGAGTATTCCTGGCGTGAGCGCATTCCAGAAAAGGTGTGTTCCTGAATTACGTTACAATATTTAATTAATTTTGAGAATGGATTAGCAGTTACAAGTAGCATTGAATTTATTACCTTCTTTAAATAGTGCTTAATTCTTAGTTTGTATATATTTTTTTAATTGGCATAATTATATAAATATGATCTCTTAATACGTTTAGATACGGATTCAGAAAACATAGACGGTGAAGGAAATCACTCAGAAACTGATCCTACAGACGGCGAGACGGAGGATAATCAATATGAAAACTCAAGTTCTAACTGGGAAATTGAACTCCTAGCTGCACAAATGCGTCAGAGAAGAGCAGCCAGCCTAGATCATAGCACAGGAAGGCCCTTGATTCGAAATAGGTACAGTAAATAATATACATGTATTGCTAGATTTTTTTTTTAAATTAATATTACAAAATATTCGTGTTCTCTTTTAAATATGATTAAAATAATATACACATAATATATTTTTTTAATATTCGCAATTATTAAACTTTATATATATAAAAATATGCTAAGTAAAAAAATTTCATATCACAAGTTGTATTCATTTTTTTATTACATATTTTTTTGAAATTCTAAATCTTTTAGGTTCCTTCGAGGTTCAAGTATGGATGGGAATGATTGATATAAGGTGATCCATAGAACCAGAACCAAATCAGTAACCACTTACGACAAAACAGCGTTATATAAAGGGCGGTTTTTAGTCCTATATACTTATTATAAATTTAAAATTATCATATTAAAGGTATATCCTAAAAATTAAAAATAAAAGAAGCAATAAGCAAACTGAGATTCGAGTTATGTCTATTTTTATTAAATAAACACTGTGTTTACTAAAATACATAGTACTAAGATGAATCTACCCTTTGTATATGTACAAACAGAAATCTAAATAATATATATTTCCTAAGTATAAACCGCATATCCTACTGAAACTTTAAAATAGAATGGCTGGTTTTTGTGTTTTCAACTATAAGGAATAATAATATAATTTAACAAATTGTAAAAGCTCTAATAATGTTGTTTTATAATTAATATTTGTGATCCGCACTTTTCGCAATAAGAAGTTCTCAGTCCATCCCACAAAAAAGAAACTATTATTGTTTTGTCTAATGCTGTTTATAGAGACCAGTAAAGCCATTGCTTAAAAAGTTGTTTGTTTATGTCAAATTAATAGCTTTCGACAGAAGATAAATGTACATAACTGCATGTACTCTACGTTTTATAGGAAAAAATTTCAAATTTCCAGCATTTTACTTTGGTAAACAATACAATATTTCAGTATGGGCAATTACTGTGTAATTGCAAGGATTGCTATACAAGAATGCAAGTTTTCCATTTAAATTTATTTAAGTTTAAGAAGAAACTAGGTTTATATACACATAAAATATAGCACTGAAATATTTTTTTTTATTTAAACGATTTTTTTCATACAATATTGGTTCTCTGGGTATACAGGGTGCTTCCGATTAACTCGGCACTATTGGTATCTATAATAGTCCTATGATTAGAACCTTTAGTGTGACTTATTAAAATTCTCTCAAGTTTTAATTTTCTCCTGAAGACTAACATTGTTAGAGAAACACGTGTCGAGAGTAAAATAAAGAGTGTTGGTTAATTGTAAAACTATTTTGTGATTATGTTAATTGTAAAACTATTTTGTGACTATTGTGCGATTTTGTGAAGGTCGGTTAAATTAGCAAACTAGTAAGACTTTTTCTGTTAATTAAATTGGTGAAAACAGAAAAATATGAAGATTGTATTTTTGAGAAGATGTGAAAAATTTACTTTGGTTAAATTGAATTCTCTGTATATTTTTACATAAATCAAATAATAATAATTTTCTAAAAACAAAAGTTATTAACACTAAGTCAAAAGTCAAAGTCAAAGAACTCAAACCTAAAAATAACAAAGGTATAGCGATATTAATAATTGTATCAAATGTAGGCAAGTTGGCTTTGAAATTTAAAAATAACGTCAAGTAAATCTACTTAATTTATAATAAATGAGCAAAAACACCACTATCTTGTTTAATATATTTCTGAGTACGCGGCTTGTAGCTTTTAAGATTTTATCTTCTATTGATCTATTCAATCTATTGATCAAATCTATTGATCCAATTATTTGCCTATTATACAGGGTGAGTTTTTTAAAGTGTTACAATGCGATATGTCAAAAACGGCTGCAAATCTTTTTTTGACATTTTGGTGACATTTCAAGTATACCGGGGGGCACTTTTTGTGATATTTTTGACATTTGTCCCTTCACCCCTCTAAGAGGGGGGGAGGGTCACTTCCTTATTTTAAATGGAATGACGTGTTTTTTATTCTTAAATACGAATCTACATAAAATATGAAGTCTGTTTACAAAAAAATTTTAAAATTGCTCTGCTGGTTACGGAATTATGATCAAAAATGTTTTGATTAAATTTAAAAATAATTCGAATATTTTACCATAATAACAGCCGGTTGCCATGGAAATCCTACTGTTTATTTTACTAGTATGGATGGAAATTAAAATCCTAGTAACAGTAGGATTTCCATGGCAAAATAACAAGCAGTGTCACATAAAAATTTTGACGTGTTATTAACAAGTAAATTGTTTTTAAAAAGAAAAAAATGGAAGCGAATTTCAGTGTAGAAGTAGATGTAGAATGTAGAAGTAGAAGTGTTGTTAATTTTGGGGGAGTACAGAAAAAATTATAGGGAGGCTGCAGTAGTGTGGGCCGAGAGGTTTCCGGATATTCCAAAATCTCATATGGCCTTTAAGAGACTTGAGGCCAGAAGTCGTATGACTGGTAGTCTAAAAAGTAAACGACGAAATCGGATTAAAACGCAAACAGATGAAAATAAGGCAGTTGCTGTATTAGGAGCAGTAGCTATTGATCCTCAAATCAGTACCAGGCGGCTTGCTTTAGATGCTGGAATTAGTCAATCATCAATTATAACAATTCTGCACCGGTACAAGTTTCATCCTTACCACATTACACTTCATCAAGAGCTTTACGGACATGATTTTGAGAATCGCATTAATTTTTGCACTTGGATTTCAACAAAAATGCGTGAAAATAACCATTTTTTGAGAAAAGTTATTTTTTCTGATGAAGCTTCTTTTAATAATTGCGGGCAGGTAAGATTTAACTTATTTAAATTAGAACATATTCAAGTTTTGGTTGTTTGTTTTTCTAAAAGGTAAACAGGCACAACATGCATTACTGGGCAGCAAATAATCCTCACTGGATGAGAACTGTACCAAATCAACATCCCTGGTATGTAAACGTATGGTGTGGTATTTTCGAGGATAGAGTTATTGGTCCGCATTTTTTCCAAGGTCATTTAAATGGACAGGTCTACAAAGATTTTTTAAGAAATCAGGTACCTCGTCTACTAAACCAAAATTTAAATCCTAACGTATGGTTTCAGCAGAACGGAGCTCCACCCCATTATGCCATACAGGCCCGTACTTATTTAAATGAGATTTTTGAAAACAGGTGGATTGGTCGAGGTGGTCCTGTCAACTGGCCTGCTCGTTCGCCAGATTTGACCCCCCTTGACTTTTTTTTATCGGGATTTATAAAAGACAAAGTAATGGCTAGTGCACCTACAACTCCAAAGGACATGAAGGACAGGATTCGTTTTGCTTGTTCATTAGTGACACGAAACTCATGTCAAGAAAGTATAAGAAAATGTTTGGAAGTCGAAGGCGGTCACTTCGAACAGCTCCTTAGGCATAATACATAGACGATAAATAGTTAAAAAGTAGGAAAGAATTTGTTTTTATTGTAGTAGAATATTCGAATTATTTTTAAATTTAATCAAAACATTTGTGATCATAATTCCGTAACCAGCAGAGCAATTTTAAAAATTTTTTGTAAACAGACTTCATATTTTATGTAGATTCGTATTTAAGAATAAAAAACACGTCATTCTATTTAAAATAAGGAAGTGACCCTCCCCCCCTCTTAGGGGGGTGAAGGGACAAATGTCAAAAATATCACAAAAAGTGCCCCCCGGTATACTTGAAATGTCACCAAAATGTCAAAAAAAAAATTTGCAGCCGTTTTTGACATATCGCATTGTAACACTTTAAAAAACTCACCCTGTATATTTCAAGTTTATCAACGGTTTAGTCAATTTTTCATACACTTTATTCTTTATGTTACCCCAAAAATTAGTCGAGAGGAATATGGTGTCCAGTAATATGACTAGCGAATTGTTGCCGTATCTCCAAGTGAACATTAGCCAAATAATCTTTCACCGCTCCAGATATTATGAGGTTAATATATTTTCTTCCAGTCAAAGTGCTATAAAAAAACACAGATCCTATTATTTGGCTTCCTATTAAGCCGCATCAAAGTTCTTGGTGGTTTCTGGGATCAATACGGAAAATATTTTCTTGGGACCAATTGTGTACATTTTTACGGTTAAACATACCTTTGTTTGAATAATTAGCATCGTGGCTCTGAATTATACAGTTTAAAATGTTATTATAATATGCATTACGTAACAAGATGCCAAAAACAAGTCTTCTTTCAAATTACGAGACATTTTTGCCACTAACCAAACCTCTTTATTATAATGTGTGTGAAGCTAGCGTCCGATCGATAACCAGCAACCAAAATCGAGAACGAAGCATATGCCGGTGGCCAGCGACCAATTTATAGTCCGCGCTCCCTGTTATTTAATCAATATAATGCCCGTATCTCCTGAAATTCCCAAGAGATTTTAATAATTTTTTGTCCAGATATTAACAATGAATACCCAAATCGACTGACGATGGTCTCAAACCTCTACAAACTAAGGTTTTGTTGTGAAAATTAATTAAAAAGTCAAATGGTCAAAAAATGAAAAAGGCTCTAACTCCCAAAATTCCCAAAGGATTTGGATAAAACTTTTTTTTATAAAAGATAATAAATATCTAAATTGATTTAACATGGTTGCAAACCTCTACAAACGAAAGTTTTTTGGTAAAAAATTATTGAAATGTTAGGTGTAGAAAAATATAAACGACTATAACTTCCAAAACTCCCAAAGGATTCGAATAAAACTTTTTTATACAACTAATAATAAATATCTAAGTTGATTTAATATGGTTGCAAACCTCTACAAACGAAAGTTTTTTGGTAAAAAATTATTGAAATGTTAGATGTAGAAAAATATAAACGGCTATAACTCCCAAAACTCCCAAAGGATTTGAATGAAACTTTTTTATACAACTAATAATAAATATCTAAGTTGATTTAATATGGTTGCAAACCTCTACAAACGAAAGTTTTTTGGTAAAAAAATATTGAAATGTTAGATGTAGAAAAATATAAACGGCTATAACTCCCAAAACTCCCAAAGGATTTGAATGAAACTTTTTTACGCAATTAGTAATAAATATTTAAATCGATTTTACATGGTTGCAAATCTCTACAAACGAAAGTTTTTTGGCAAAAAATTATTGAAGTGTTAGATGTAGAAAAATATAAACGACTATAACTTCCAAAACTCCCAAAGGATTCGAATAAAACTTTTTTTAATATTAATAATAAACATTTTAAGTGATGAGATTTAAGACATGTTGCAAAACTCTCTATTTAAACTAATTAAATTGAGTTATTTTAACCAATCAAAAGTGTCGTTTGTAGAGGTTTGCAACCATGTTAAATCAACTTAGATATTTATTATTAGTTGTGTAAAAAAGTTTCATTCAAATCCTTTGGGAGTTTTGGGAGTTATAGCCGTTTATATTTTTCTACATCAAACATTTCAATAATTTTTTACCAAAAAACTTTCGTTTGTAGAGATTTGCAACCATGTAAAATCGATTTAAATATTTATTACTAATTGCGTAAAAAAGTTTCATTTAAATCCTTTGGGAGTTTTGGGAGTTATAGCCGTTTATATTTTTCTACATCTAACATTTCAATAATTTTTTACCAAAAAACTTTCGTTTGTAGAGGTTTGCAACCATGTCAAATCGATTTAGATATTTATTATTAAATGTATAAAAAAGTTTCATTCGAATCCTTTGGGAGTTTTAGAAGTTATAGTCGTTTATATTTTTCTACATCTAACATTTCAATAATTTTTTACCAAAAAACTTTCGTTTGTAGAGATTTGCAACCATGTAAAATCGATTTAAATATTTATTACTAATTGCGTAAAAAAGTTTCATTCAAATCCTTTGGGAGTTTTGGGAGTTATAGCCGTTTATATTTTTCTACATCTAACATTTCAATAATTTTTTACCAAAAAACTTTCGTTTGTAGAGGTTTGCAACCATGTTAAATCAACTTAGATATTTATTATTAGTTGTATAAAAAAGTTTTATTCGAATCCTTTAGGAGTTTTGGAAGTAATAGTCGTTTATATTTTTCTACATCTAACACTTCAATAATTTTTTGCCAAAAAAATTTCGTTTGTAGAGATTTGCAACCATGTAAAATCGATTTAGATATTTATTACTAATTGCGTAAAAAAGTTTCATTCAAATCCTTTGGGAGTTTTGGGAGTTATAGCCGTTTATATTTTTCTACATCTAACATTTCAATAATTTTTTACCAAAAAACTTTCGTTTGTAGAGATTTGCAACCATCCGAAATCGATTTAGATATTTATTAGTAATTACATGAAAAAGTTTTATTCGAATCCTTTAGGAATTTTGGAAGTAATAGTCGTTTATATTTTTCTACATCTAACACTTCAATAATTTTTTGCCAAAAAAATTTCGTTTGTAGAGATTTGCAACTATGTAAAATCGATTTAGATATTTATTACTAATTGCGTAAAAAAGTTTCATTCAAATCCTTTGGGAGTTTTGGGAGTTATAGCCGTTTATATTTTTCTACATCTAACATTTCAATAATTTTTTACCAAAAAACTTTCGTTTGTAGAGATTTGCAACCATCCGAAATCGATTTAGATATTTATTAGTAATTACATGAAAAAGTTTTATTCGAATCCTTTAGGAATTTTGGAAGTTATAGCTTTTAAATTTTTTTTGTACATCTAAAAATTCAATAATTTTTTACCAAAAAAGTTTCGTTTGTAGAGGTTTGCAACCATCTAAAATCAATTTAGATATTTATTATCTTTTATAAAAAAAAGTTTTATCCAAATCCTTTGGGAATTTTGGGAGTTAGAGCCTTTTTCATTTTTTTACCATTTGACTTTTTAATTAATTTTCACAACAAAACCTTAGTTTGTAGAGGTCTGAGACCATCGTCAGTCGATTTAGGTATTCATTGTTAATATCTGGACAAAAAATTATTAAAATCCCTTGGGAATTTCAGGAGATACGGGCATTATATTGATTAAATAACAGGGAGCGCGGACTATAAATTGGTCGCTGGCAACCGGCATATGCTGCGTTCTCGATTTTGGTTGCTGGTTATCGATCGGACGCTAGCTTCACACACATTTTATTATACTCTTGACACATGTTTTGCTAACCATGTTAGTAATGTTAGCATCTTTGGGAGAAGATTTTTTTTGAGTGTCACACCAAAGGTTCTAACCATAGGATAATAAGTCTTCTTTCGTTATCGCCAGGCAGCAATGTTTGAACTGGTCGATACTTATACTTCACAAATTTGTATTTTTATTTAAGAGCCGCTATATTGTTACTAAGCTCAAACCCTAAGCTCTTGCTAAAAATCTCTAGTTGAGTTTTCCTTATAAGCTTTAAAATATGCCAAAATATAAATATCAATATGCTCGCTTACTATAAATTCGTTCCTTCTTCTAGTCCTTTTAAACACGTTTTTGTTAAAAATTAAATAAAAAAGTATCTTCGGGGTTATGGTCAAAAGTCTCATAGTTCTTTAATCAGGACCGCATTTCGTGACATTGAGTTTAGCTACTACTAAAAAGGTATTACTTCAAATAGAACACTGAACGCTGATTGGCTGTTGCGCCCTCTGAATGTCGAGGAGTAGTACTAATTGGAAGTGAAAATGGGTTTGTGAAAATTTGATTATGGTGCCAAATTTGAATTTCGCTCTACTAGACCGTGCGCTTGAAATTAGAGGAAAAAGTGTAGTGCTTTCGGAAATTTCAGTACGCAGATTGAAAAAGTGTTAAATTGAGACTTTTTTTGCCCCTATATTAAATAAAGTCCTTGATTTGTCACTTTTTCTATTTGCGTACTATAACTGAAACATCTTTATATTTCCTACTAGTTAGTTCTTTGTAATCATCTGAAAAAAGAAATTTTTCCTTGGATTGTCATATCATCTTGCACATAAAGAAATAAAACGATATTATTTTATTGATTTCAAATCATACAAAACATTATTTGGCCGCACAACAGTGGTGTCTGACAGACACATTATTAAGTTTTTTTTACTATGATTTTTGTATTTTTTTACTATGATAAAGCTAAATTATTAATTAAAGAGCTTAGTTTAACGAAAGAAGTTTATCATCAAGCTATCTAATTAAGCTTAAGCTTACACCTCTCAGGTGGGGTAACTTGTTATAAAGACCATTTTAACTTACCTTGCATTAAGCCTGGGAGATTACCCGAGTGTATGGCATCTGGTTTACGACTTCTTCTTGAATTGGACTTAAATAAATATTGAGTAAAATTATTTTCGCGATTTTCATAGTTTCAAGGCATAAGAATTTGAACCCCAGTATTAAACATATTGGGCCTGTTAAAAAAACAGAAAATCTGTCTTTTTTGCTGAAAAGTTTATTGCAATAACTATTTGCAACTGCAATGTTGCCAATGCTTATATTCGATTCAAACTTTTTACTGGTTATATCTCAGTTCTATTACAATGATATAATTTATTGCAATTTTAGAAATTTTCTTGTATTCCACATGTCAGCACACCCAAATGAAAACTACTCACAGCTGACATATAACATACTGAACTAAATAACTGGAAGAACTTTCTGCAAAATATGAGAACAGATCAATTTTGAAGATTTTTCGCAAAATTTAATTAATGAAAGTGAGTTTTTCGGCAGATGTAAAAAGAAAGGCTGTTCAAGCTAAAGAACTATGAAAAATGGCGCCTTTTATGTGACATAATATGATGCTTGACAGTTCGTGCAGCCTCCGTAAAAGCAGTAGTTTTGCATTCTTAGCGCCATCTAAATGTCGAGCAGTAAAAGGTTTTTAGCGTTCCATAAATCACCCAAGCTTTCAAGATCCTGGAAGCAATTAACGGTAGAGGGTCAACGCCAAAGTTGTTCTCTAACGTTGGCACACAGTACTAAGTTTACAATGACCTGTAATACCTTTAATATGATTCTCTATACTTCTTTGTAGGGAGATAGGAGCCAGTTTTTTTAACAAATCTTTTTTAATTTTAAAAAGGGTTCACACCGTGTGAGATAAAGTAAAATCGAAGTATGCTTTTTCAAAAGGCACTTCACTTAATTCTTTGACTACCCAACGTAAAATATTCGGTTTATATTTAGAACATATCCTTTATGTATTAAATAGATCTATCTAAAAAAAATTCTTAAGAAAAGTGGCCAAAAAAATGGCTGGAAAATATTTACAAATTCCTAAGACTACCACAAGAGGGCGTAACTGCACAGTAATTGCAAAAAATTCAAATTTCGTCTAAAATAGCCAGTATTAGGTACCATTTTGAAAACATCAAAATAATCTTTATTAATTTTGCCTTAATTTGGATTAAGAATTTCTTTAATAAAGAAAATTCTTTAATAAAGAATTTTCTTCATATCTCCAATGAGAAGGGTGGGGGAAGATCATAAATAATGCAACTTTTTAATCGCCCTGTACTCAGATTCTTTATTAAAAGTAATTCAAGTGAGTACTCGTTTAAAAGGAAATTCAAAGGGCTTTCAAAATATGCACCTGTCAATGTCAATTTGCTTTCAGTGAAGTCGTCAGAGGGCGTTGTTTAACAGAGACTGGGTTTTTAAAGATTTTCTCTAAAAAGTTATATATCAAATTATATGATTTTTTCACTGCGGTTTCGAAGACTAAAAACATACTAACAAACCAGTGAAAACCGCGTTTCGATATCTCTATTTGTTTTCGAGTAATTTTAAAATAACCTATTTCTCAAATTTTAAATATTATTAGCAATATTAGGGCGGTCTTTGTGACAGAATATTATCAAAAATTACTGAAAATTATTTGAAAGCTCATGATTATATTTCCACTTGAAAATATAATTGGCAATCGAGAATCTCCGAATATGATTTATTAGAGCATTATTTATTAATTATATTTCGGCGTCCATTCCTCAATATCACATAATTATAACCAAGTAGTATGTGCAATCCTGGCTTCAGCCCACCAAGTTTAAAGAAAATGAATCCGGCCCTGTCTGTCCCTATGGTGAACCCATCCCATCGCCGTCGTTTTCGGCTCGCGTCATTGTGCTTTTGGTGCTTCGCCCGCAAAGTGTATCGCGCTGCCGAGATAATTTTTCGTAGCGTTTCTTCAACCTGTGATTTTTTGTCGATCATTTGGAAATAAACTTATTGAAAAGGTTGGAAATCTTTATAAACACAGTAAGTACACTATTTTACTAACTCATTAGTTAATCCGTAGCATTATATAATGGGGAAAAAGAAGGATAGGAAAAGAAAGCGAGAATCGTCGTCTTCTGGGGAATCTATGTCAGGAAAACGTAAACATAAGACCGAAGTAAATCTTGTAGATTTACAACGTAGATTAGACTATTTAGAAAGACATAGGGAACTTAAGCGGGATGGTTCTATTTATCGATCGAGCCCTTCTGGTAGTACACGGCGTTCAAGATCAAGAACGTCGTCACGACACAGCAGTCGTCTTAAATAATGTTAATATTTTGATAAGAACTGATAATACCACGGCACTAGCCTGTATTAATAAAATGGGCAGTATTCAACATTTGGCCCTAAATAATTTAACGAGAGATATCTGGCGCTATTACGAGAATAGAAACACCTCCATTTTTGCCTCATATGTTCGATCAAGCGACAACTCAATGGCTGATGCAGCCTCTCGAATTCAACGATCAGATACAGAATGGTCGCTGGATAACCATATATTTCAGAATATTTCTGAGGTCTTTGATGTGCCATCTATTGATTTGTTTGCTTCCTTCCTAAATCATAAGTGCAAATAAGATGCCTTCACTCTAAATTGGAAGGGTTATAAAAACTTCTACGCTTTTCCGCCATTTGCTTTAATTCTGCGAACATTGCAAAAAATTATTAATGATAAAGCTACAGGAACTATAGTAGTGCCTCTTTGGCAATCACAATCGTGGTATCCATTCTTTATAAAAATGTTAACGAGTATTTTGTCCTTATAGCAACCGGAGACATGCTTTGAGCAAAAAACTTATCCTGGTTGCCGCCCATTTATTAGGAGAGCATTTCAGTTAAAAGGTATACTCGATGAAGCAATACAAATAATGGAAAACTCATTAGCTGATTCTACAGTTAAACAGTACAATATTACGTTTAAGCTATGGTGGGAATTTTGCCAGACCAAAGATCTGTCTCCATTTTGCGACATTGCATCTTACATTTTGTCCTTTTTTCAAGAGCTGCTAAATAACACAAATAATACTTATGGCAGTTTTAATTCCCACAGATCTGCGATATCTTTAATATCGTCTATTGACATGGGTAAAAATCCATTAATTAAACGATTCTTAAAAGGAGTTTTCCGTAAAAGACCGCCTAAGCCAAAATATGATTCTATTAATTCCAATCCCCAAGGAGCTGAATTTTTTAGATTCACCAAACGATGGTAATCTAAAGGTATTATCTTCCAAATTATTAACTTTACTGGCATTAGCCACTGGTCAAAGGATTTAAACCCTTTCATTAATCAAATGCTCTAATATCGTTAAAACTAATATTGGTATTAAAATATTAATTCCCGAATTAATAAAAACTTCTGGACCCAAAAGTTTCAATCATGTTTAACTCTTCCTTATCTTCAACAAAAGCATTACCTTTGTGTACCTTCTTTAATTGTGAAATATCTGGAAGAAACTAAAGATATTCGTCAATAAGAATGTGAGCATTTTTGGTTAACATACAAAAAACCTCATGGACCCGCTACTAAACAAACATTGAGCCGTTGGATTAAAGATACCCTTAAGTCCGCGGGTATAGATACTTCGATATTTTCGACACACTCCACTAGACACGCTTCAACATCTTTCGCTTATCGAAAAGGTCTTAGCTACGAGGCTATCCGAACTTCGGCTGGATGGTCCAAAGAATCATCTGTATTTGCCAAATTTTCCAATAGACCTATCGGTAATACTGAAGAGTTTCTTCCCACAGTCTTTGGCGACCTTACAGATAAAGAAAAATTACTTTAAAATTTTTTCTTTTGTCATTTTAGCTATAGCTAGCATAAGCTGTTTTGTCACTTTAGCTATAAAATTTAGTAACATAAGAGTTAAACGTAAGTCTTTACTTTGGTAATGTAAATATAAATGAATGTTTTTCATTATACAGACTCTTTGAACATCTACTTGGTTATAATTATGTGATATTGAGGAATGGACGCCTCATATAATTACAATCGAACTTTAGGTAAGTTCATTTGATTTAGTAATTCTATTTGAATATTATTATTATATCAAGAGGCCTATGGAAACAAAGGTTTGGAAAATGTCATTTAAAGTTACTTAAATTGACAGTTGTCAGTTTTAAGTTATTTCTTATCTTAAGTGTTTTTTTACTCCAAATTAATAAGTTCAAAAATGAAAATTCCAAATCAAGTAGCCTATAATATGCTAGCAATTTATTTCGAATGCAATCATAATTCAACGGTTGCCTCTGGAATATATGCTATGCGGTATCCAGAACAGAGACATTATACGAAAAGGACATTTGCAAGATTAGCTAGGACTAGGACACTTGCAAGTCGCTCTGGACGATCTGAAGAAAATATTGTTAATGTGCTTGCTTATATTGGATTATACCCTCACATAGGAATAAGGTAAATTTCATTGGATTTGGGCATTACGAAATCAACTGTTCATAACATTTTAAGAGACCACAGGTTTGTTAAAAAGTTGATAATTAAATTTGACTATTACTAGAATCGAATATTAAAAAATATATATTATTTTTATTTTTTACCTAATTTGAATGTTATTTTAGGTGGCATCCATATCACATGGTGCTGCATCAGGAATTAACAGGAACCGATTTTGATAGACGACTTGATTATTGTAACTGGTTTAGCAATATGATGGAAGAAGATCCTCAGTTTGTCTCAAATATTCTATGGACAGACGAGGCAACTTTCACCAGTGTTGGTAGTGTAAATTTACACAATATGCACTATTGGGCTCCCACAAATCCCCACTGGATGAGATCAGGGTCGGTGGTCTGTTAATGTCTGGTGTGGGATAATAGGGGGAAGAATTATTGGTCCATACATTTTTGAAGAGGTCCTCAATGGATACACCTATTTAGATTTTTTACAAGATCACTTGCCTGTACTGTTTGAAGAGATCCCAATTCAAACCCCTGCAAGGATGTTTCTACAGCACGATGGATGTCCCGCGCATTTTGCGATAAATGTGAGAAATTTTTTAAATTTAAGGTTTCCTAATAGGTGGATTGGTCGAGGAAGTATATTTCATTGGCCCCCGCGATCTCCTGATCTGACTTGCCTAGATTTTTATTTGTGGGGCAGACTAAAGGATATCGTTTACCAAACCAGACCTACAACACGAGATGATATGATAGCCAGGATCAGAAATACGGTAACAAGCATATCAGTTGCCGAAGTGGAGGCTGCAGTTCACGTTACTTATCGAAAAGTACGCGACTGTATTAGTAACGATGATGGACACTTCGAACATCTTGAAAGAAATTAATTTAGTTATATGTTTTATTTTTATTTATTTTATATTTAGTATTAATTTGCGCTATTTGTTATAATTGTTTAGTCAGAAGGATTTTGAAGATTGAATAAGAGGTAAACGGATACTACCATTTTCTGCTAACCGAGTAGCTAATCTTGCAAATGTCCTTTTCGTATAATGTCTCGGTTCTGGATACCGCATAGCATATATATTATTCTAGAGGCATCCGTTGAGTTCTGATTGCATTTGAAATAAACTGTTCAAAATATCAAGTCGGGGGAGTTTAATTTTTGTAACGTTTTTTTTTCAGATTGATCGGCGTTGCCATTCGCCTAAAACGTAAAGCCATCTACCGTGAATCACCCTGTATATTAATGCGACTCAATATATGTAAAAACGCTGAGACAAACTTATTTCGACTTATCTAATCTGTCAATTCCTGCTAATTCTGAATCATTTGTTAAATTAATTATAGGTACTTATATTTAAAATTTGAAAAATAGCTTATTTTAAAATTACTCGAAAACAAATGGAGATATCGAAACGCGGTTTTCACTGGTTTGGTAGTATGTTTTTAGTCTTCGAAACCGCAGTGAAAAAATCATATCGATGCATTTAACTTTTTAGGGAAAATCTCTAAAAACCCAGTCTCTGTTAAACAACGCCCCCTGACGACTTCACTGAAAACAAAGTGACATTGACAGGTGCATATTTTGAAAGTCCTTTGAATTTCCTTTTAAACGAGTACCCACCTCAATTACTTTTAATAAAGAATCTGAGTACAGGGCGATTAAAAAGTTGCATTATTTATGATCTTCCCCCACCCTTCTCATTGGAGATATGAAGAAAATTCTTTAGCCAAATTAAGGCAATATTAATGAAGATTATTCTGATGTTTTCAAAATGGTACCTAATACTGGCTATTTTAGACGAAATTTGAATTTTTTGAAGTTACTGTGCAATTACACCCTCTTGTGGTAGTCTTAGGAACTTGTAAATATTTTCCAGCCATTTTTTTTGACCACTTTTCTTAACAATTTTTTTTTTCAGCGCTGTGCGATGAATAGTTTCCGAGATACAGCCGGCGTCCTTTCTTATTTGGACACCCGGTACAATGACATTTGGTAAATAAAATGTTGTTGTACTTAACAGTGTTTTATTATTTATTACAACTCGCTGATAAATAACGAAATGTTGACGCTCAAACTTAAAAAAAAATTAAATTACCAAATAAATTAATATGAATTAATAAATAAATACAAACCATATAGAAGGTTTATAATTAATGCCAATTAAATGAATAAGTGAATTTAAAGTATTATATCTAAAAGGATAACAAAGTTATCTTTTTCCTATGTAAAACTGTCAGTTAAATTATATTCCAAATTATGTTTATTAATATAAATTAATATAATTTCCAAATAAATGATTATCATAGGACTTGATGATTTGTGAAAATTATCAAGTAATCATTGAGTATTATAAAAATTAATAAGTATACTTAGTATTAAGTGCAAAATTTGTACTAAATATTCTATTATAAATGTTAGCTAAAACTACTTTGAATTATAACTTTTTATATTATAATATAGATAATAAATTTAAAAAATATTTGTTTGTAACGGTGACATTACTAGTGTTTCAATGTAAGTCTTTTATAACTGCTTGATATTTATACTGGAATAATTTTAAAAAATGAGTGCGACAAGATTATATCTATGTAAGGTTATAGTATCGAAAGTTAAAGAAACAAATTGGAAAATGGCGAATATTACAATACCAATAAAACTAATATTAAAACTAAGGTCCTTTCTAATTATACTGATTGATTTAGTAAACTTTAGAAATAGAAACAGAAACCCATAGATATATACATAGTAATTTCCTATGGTCGGCGTTAAAGTTTTTATTTAACATCGCTTGACGCAATACTGAAACACTAGTATGTGTGGAATTATTTCTTTTCTAAAGTTTTTGAAGTAAAACTTCTTTACGCACGCTTGAGTTCAAAAGTGAGGGAGTCAGCTGGCGAATGAGTTAAGAAAGCCTTTCGAAAAGTGTGATCGGGAGAGGAGAACGGTAGTTGCGAAGAGACAGAGTTAGGGTTCGTATAATGCTGTAGGAGCAAGAGAGAGTATATTCATGCATATACGTATATACATATGAATGGAGCTCAAGAAGTTTTGCTTTAGTCGTGTGGTCTCAAACGCACTATTTTTTTTATTACAGACTGAGTAAAATGAAACTATATATTCTATCGAAAGCAAAATTACATATATAAGGATATTCTTCGTATAAAATTGGAATTGTCCATTTTTAAAAGAAAATGTCAACAGGCTTGATATTTACGATTTGGTTATTCATAATTTAATTTATGCCTGGCCAACTGTTAAATAATGATTTATTACTGTAATGTAAAAAATAAAGGTATTCTCTTGTCTTGATCCAATTTATATTTAGTAATAAAATTAACCCATTATTAGGTATAGTTCTTTTTTTAGTTTTTAAAGCTAGTGTAACTTTAATGTAGCTTATTGAGAATGCCCAAAACAATACTAATAAAACCGACCAAAACTAATAGATATAAAGAATCTTTTAATCATTCGAAGTATTTAAAGTTTTGAATTATTTTCTCAAAATAAGGATAATATTGATTTAAAAGTGTAGCAAATGATGTGTGGACTTACCTTCTTTTGCAGTTTGGCATTGTCATAGTTAACGTTTCATTTACATAAGAATTAACAAAAAATGCATGAAGAATTTGTATATATACTCCACATTTAGCAATAGGAAAGATAAAGACCGGGATATAAGTGATAGAAAAGGACAAGTAAAAGGACTAGGAGTAAGGTTAGGAATAAGGAGTTTCATGAGAAACTTTTGTCATACTTAACAAAAAGTGTAATTTAAATATAAAATTTACAATCTGAGAATCAAAAATGAAGAAAATCCTCACGACCACACAGAAAGAAGAATATTTAAATCCAGTCCCCATTTAGCAGTAAGAATTTACACGAACGTATGTCACACGATACACATGAGAGCCAAAAAAAACTGAGCAAGTGAAGGTACATTATTATTCTTAATAATTACCCCATGAACTCCTACCTTAAATGATAATTCTTTCTGAAGCTTAAGGTAATAAATAACTTAACTATAATCACAGCAATTTCAAAGATGAATGAATGAGAACAGAAACAAACAGAAATAAGAGACAAAGAAATTAAAGCCATATTTTAGCGAGTAAGCGGCTATAAGCGTCTTTAAGACATCTTATTCGAGCGATCAAGTCATGACGTCACCGTATAAGGCCGTACATTGCGGTCTCCCGAGACCGCTAATAAACTCGATATGTCAAAGTCAAAAGGAAGCTATACAAACAATAAATATTGATATCAATTTTTTGATATTTTTTTAGAGTAGAAGCATTATATTTCTTAGTATTAGTTTTAATTTATTTAATATTACTGTCTCATATACATTAACAGTTAAGACATCCAAACCAAATAAAAATGCAGAAAATAATAAATTATAAAAAGAGCGAATAGATTTGCAAAACATACTGTGAAGAACGTAAAGGTGAGGTTGCGCGGATATTTTTTTTAAATTGATTTTTGATTAGTTTGTGTTTATTTCTATGTGAAAAAAAAAATGAGTCAGGTTATGTTTACGCCAGTAACTTTTTTGTTTATTGTATTTCCTCTTGATCTGATCCTTAAAATGTATGAGATCGGATTTAGACTCAACACGTTTTGAAAACTTAGACAAATGGGTGTTTTCATGGTTTAGGTCAGTCTCCAAAGCGAATGCAATACCTATGGAAGGTATAGCTAATATTTTACTACAGCTGTTAGACATGACGTTATTCGAGCGCAACCATATGATGACGTAACGCTTAAGATATTGTAAGGCAACTGAGTAAGACGCTTACTCGCTAAAATATGGCTTAAGTACTAGTTAAATTTCTTTTTAAAATAGTCTTTTACTACATTAAATAGAAACAATGCTATGCTTATCTTCTGTGCATATTTAGTGTTTCAATGTTCATTTAGTGAATTTTCCTAAAATGTCTCAAAAATACTGTGAATACCCATTATTCTTGTTAAACAAAACAAGCTGATTTTTACGTTAAAATTGCTTTATTTTTTACAATGTTATAATAAACATTTTAACCGTATGTGTTAATATCGATTTCTCTGGTCAAAAACCCGTGCGCAGAGTGGACTCATCGAAGAAGAAGGGCATGATTGCCAAGTATTTTAATTAAGGAGTGCCTTTATATATGCGGCGAAATAATTTTGCCTTTAACATACCGCCGGCCGTTGAAAGCGAAAGTCTTTCAAGTAATTGGTCATAAGTACAGTTTCTGCACCACACGTTTTATTGCACCGGTAACAGTTCAACCAGTTGCCACTCTTTAATCGAGTATAATTTGTGCTAGCCGCCAGTAGAGTAAAGGCAGATTGCGGAATCTTGTTGCCACTTATCGCCACAGACCGCTGCTGAAGACCAAGTAGGTAGCCCCGGATAATTTTTCCAGAAAATTTGGAGCTTTGGGGACTGATGAAAGTCGATTTAGACGTAAGAAGGTAAAGTCATTCTCAGGAAGTAATGGGGTACCGATTGGGAAGTCGAGAATAAGACAGGAAAAATCTAATAGATCTTCGGATAAAGGAGTGAAAGAGCAGGAACTCATTGCTGCTTTCACTTCACTAAAAAGTGTTAAGGTAAATTTTTCAAAAGTTAAATAGTTTATAGCAATCACGCGAATTGCATAATATTTAGGATGCTTAACAGCAGCTTCCCAGAGTGTACCACGGTGGAAGGGTAAGCCGGAATAAAATTCCATTTCATCGAATTCTTTAGAAAAAAATCTAATATGTCAATCGATTGGATCGGCGTCCTTGAAAAATCCAATATTTCTCCCTTAAAGATGATAAAATAGATAAAGTGCCTGCATGTAAGTTTTTATGGTGTTCATTCTGAATTATAAGTTTAGTAAGGAGATGTTTCGGTAAAAAAAATATAATGGTTAACTTTATTACAGTTTATTTTCATCAGATACAAAAAAAATAATAGTGAAAAAATAGTCCATACTTGCAGTGGAGTCATAGATTAATTTGTGATTGTTTTTGCAATAGAAGTAATATAACACAATAATCATAGTTTATCTTTCCTAATACCTTTTTCTTGAGTGCAGTTGAGATCTCTTTTTACTTTTGACAAGTTAATCGGATATATATTTTATAACCTTTATCCAACAATATTTTATTCTTTATAAAGTTATTTGCGGCCTGATAAGTAAGAAATTTAACTGAAATCCGATTTAGGCCTTTATTTTTTACATCTGTAAGATTAAGGTTTAAAATATTCCTAGCATTTTTTGTGTTATTATACTTTTCGATGAACTGTGGATCCTAAATAGACCAAAAATTAACCGCTGCAACTATGGAAAAAAAACTGGAAGAAAAGTCTAATGAAAAAGCAAAGTAATAATTTTAAGCATTACTTGAACATATAGTATAACGAAAAAAAATTAGTAGTCAACTTTCTAAGTTAGACAAGGAACTTTTAGCGTAACCCCATAAGTTTTAAGGTGCTCTCACACTAAAGCTTGTAATTTAATAGCGGATAATTTAATTATCAAAGTAAGGGTTAATATTTATTTTATTGTTTATTTAATTCTTTTAAGTACATTATCAATTATACTAGAACACTTATATTATATTAATTTAATTACTACATATTATTATATTGATGATTGTTATTATTATATTGATAATAACAATCTTAGATTAGATTAAGATTATTTTAATATATTAGGTCAATATAATTTAATGTATTTATAAATTTCCCAGCCTGTTCTTCCTTGTTTGGCTTTCTTTCAGCGTTATAGATATATTGCTTTTAGCAATTGTTTTGGTCATCGGCATCTCCTTATCTATTTGGAAAAAAATGGTGATGCTTATATTCTATTGAACTCCTGTCGAACCGACGCCACTTCAATCACTACCAAAGTGGTTAATGCTAATCGGCTTCCCTTTAAGAAGATATCCAAAGCAGTTACCTCTATTAAATTTCCCTCCTAGCCCTAACTTTCTCCATACTTTTACTCCCTCCTTTTATCTCTCTTGTTATTACTTATCAGTTAATCCCAATTCGTTTTTCGACTTACTTATTCGACCTCCGAGCCGTAATAAGCCATCTGGGCGTCACAACTCAGATATAATTTTTTCCATTTTTAGCTTTGCAGGTGTTATAGAGTTTAAAATAATATGCCACTACTCGCAATAGGTTTTTACATGGTTTTGAAAATCTGTCAAAATTTTTAAATTTGTCGTTCTTAATAGCAATTAATATTTTAGGAGATTTATTCTCGGGTATATTTTCGAGAATGTTTCGATTATTTGGCTAATGCAATGAGTCAATATTTTTTTACCACTTAGGATCAGACGACCAAAAATCTCAATCCTTCAAATTATTTATATTTGTACCGTGAGATATAAAATCTGCAGGGTTTTCAGTTGTTAGGACATGTTTCCCGTGAGATATTTCACTTTTCTTCCAAATATTTGTTCAACAATAATTTTAAATATAAATATAATCAGTATTTAAATAATTTTTATAATTTGATGATTTGTTTTGTTTGTGGTGTATGGGGAATGAATGCAACATTTTTAAAAGTGTTATTATGTCTGTGTTGTCTTTAATGTTGAACATGTTGATTGTGTTTTATTTGTGTGTTTTGTTTAACATTTTTGAAATAAATAAAATTTTCTTTTTCACGAATGAATGTCATAGTTTCTTTTAGTGAATTCAGATTATTTAATCTACTGATAAGTTGCAAATTATAGAGTTAACCATTTAAAGATGTTTTTAGGACAAATTCATCATATTGATTTATTTTTAATAATTTTGTCTTTGCACTTTTATTTGTAGTATTCAATTTTGAAAGAAAGAAGCTTCTGGAATCTTGAATTTTTATTCCAAAAGAACGGAGGTTTTAGGTTTTAAATTAATTAGATCTTGAATAAGACAATCTATTGATGCTTGATTAGCGAATTCTGTTAATAAAACATCTTTTATAACAGTTTACTTATTTAATTCACTTCTCGAAACAATTAGCTCAGCTTCTGTTTCAGTAAACTTACTTATAGTATGGTATCAAAGAGATATGACCAACATCGGCAATGTATTCATTATTATATGATTTTAGTTTAGTTGAAACACGATGAGTAATGTGTTTGGATGACTCGCTACTTGTTATTATATTTATATTGGGAAAACGAGAGATTTAATTTCTCAGCTAGTTAGTTCTCATGTAATAGAGTGTTGTACTTTATACATACTTTACCTTTTATACACTTTTTAAAATCCTGGGATATACATTCAATGAAAGATTGGTTTGATTTTAAGCAAATAAAACATAATTTTCAGTTTTCAATTTTTTCGATTCTAAAAGGAATGAATCAATTAACGAATTTATCACAATATCAAATCCGAGGCAAGATTATAATTTTGCTCTATTATCTCGACTCTAAGATTTTAGCTGCATCACCCTTGAGAGTACTTAGTAGGTAGTAAAATTTACATGCTCTGTCGATTGATTGATCGTTATGCATAAGTGTCTTGTAAAGATATCTAAATTGTCCCCATTTCTAATAAGATTTGAGGAGCACTACTGTGGTCGAATTGCGAAATTAATTCGATAGAGGAAGGGCTCAATGTAAAAAATGGAAAGACAATTACATGTCGTTCCTTAATTCCATCCAGCAGATGTGGCTGATATTGACCATTTAGCACAAGTACCTTTAATTGGATTATCTTGCACTTAAGTATTTTAATGTCTTAAATTGTAATTTGCAACTTTAGTGTATAAGTTAAAAACCCAAAATTTGACAGCGCGACTTAATATGTATGTTCAAGCAGCCATTGGTTTTGGTACCTTTCTCTGCGCGTACAGCTTTGATGTGATGCCGTCGTGCCTTACAAGATGTGCTGAGCGTTTAGACATAAAAATAATAGACTGGTTCATAAAACCGTATTTATGCCATTAAATCTATAACACAAAAATATATTAAAAATTTAAAAAAATGCTTTCCAAACAACCACCAATATTTTTTTCTCATAATATTTATAAATAACTTTTAATAGCCCTTCCTGCAGTTTCAAAATATAAGTCTTTATACTCATTAAGCTTTAGCTCAGTAGGATCCCTAAGTTTCAATTCATTCTGAACGTCTTTTAATTCTCTCAGGAGTACGCTTTCTACATCTTTTAAACGCAACTCTTAATTTTCATTTTTTTCAATTGTAAACTTGTCCAAAATCCTAGAAAGTCGTTTTAGTGAGCTTTTTTATTTATTATATTTCAAACCGTAATTTTGTGACTAAGCTATCCTCGCATTCTTGAGTTATAAATACGCCCTTATTCGAAGGTACCTCCGTCACTGCTAGACATGCTAAAATCTCAACAGTACTTGATACTGCATTTAGCAAATACTATTCACAAAATGTTTTATTCGCGTGCTTAAAATATAATATTGTTATAAATTAAGTTCTTTAATTTAAGTAATTGTTTTATTTTATATTATTATATTCTATTACAATTTTCATATATCTACGTTAGTCTGAACATTTATATCGATAACGAATTACTGTTATGTATCTATCGTCGTCTATCGGTCAGCCGAGTAACTGAAGTGCTGTCACAGAAAACAGACCAAGGATAGAAGACAAACCTCTGAATAAAGTTCTGCGGAACAAAACGCCACAAAAACGGTGGATGCGATCCGAACTAGCAAAGATACCTGTAAAAATGTATACCGGCCCCTTCACCAAATATGGAGAAATGAACATTAAAAATCTGTTCAAATAATAATCGACAATATTAATTAATTTCCCTATAATATTTCAATCAATATTCAGGTAACCTGAAGAAATATTATTACATTTCTTTTAAAATTCCAGTTTACCTCCGAACATCAATTGAAATATTATAGAAAAATTAATTAACTAACAAAATATTTATTAAAACAAGTAAAAATATTAAAGTCAATAAGTACTACAAAATAATATGCATTTACACGGTATTATATTTTAAATTTAATAATATGGAGGTGAATTTTCAATTTATCATTTCTTGGCGACCTTTTATAAGTATTGTCTATTTTGCATTATGCCTATGCTAAATACATAACATACTACCAAATAACATACATGCAGAAAAAAATAGTTGTCTCTGATACATGTATGTTTCTGTGATTTCACGAATAATAATTTATTATTGGTGAAGATAGATATAATAATATACATCATTTTATAATGAACTTGTAAGTAGGACTATTAATATGTTTTAAGAGGTTTTTAAAATCTGTATTTATGTTCTGTATAAATAACTGAACTAAAATAAAATCTGTTATTATATTTTTCGGCAATATCTATTCTCTCTTTGTAAGATTTAATATTTTTTTCCATTCCATATATTTTACTCCTTCAAGATGTTAATTTGCTATATAATTTTTTGGCCTTTGGTTATATATATATATATATATATATATATATATATATATATATATATAAAATCTTACAAAGATATATATATATATATATATATAACCAAAGGCCAAAAAATTATATAGCAAATTAATATATATATATATATTAATATATATATAAACTTGCGTGCATAGAAATCGGCCCACTGTAAACTTTTGAATTTAAATATATTTTTTTAAAGAATTATCCATCAGATCAAAAAAAGAAATATGCTGTTTGAAAGACAATTTAATATTCTTTAATGTGAGTAGAAATTTATCAAGAAGGCTTATCGTTTATATGCGTAGCAACCGGTAAATAAATGAACCGTGTTTATGTGGTAATTGTAACGAATATAACAAATTTGTCAAATAATAAAATTATTGCGTTTGCAACTGAAATTTGCATATTATTCGTTTTTCATAACCTCAATAGTGTTCAAGTGTGTTAATTTAATGCATACTACACCACAAAAAGCCGCCCAAGTTATTGCTTTAATCGAAAATGGACTTAGTTAGCGAGCTGTTGCTAGACAATTAGATATGACTCGCGCAGCGGTTCGAAGAGTGTGCCAACGTTATGAGGAGACTGGATCCTTTTATAGGCGACCTGGAACAGGTAGGAAGCGATTTACAACCGCTCGTGATGACCGCTTTATTGTGTCAACAATATTAAGAAATCGTCACCTTAATGCCGTTCAAGTGCAACGACAGCTCCGTGAGGTGTGAGGAGTGCCTATTAGTCAGTGGACAGTGAGACGAAGACTGCAGGAAAATCACCTGACCCCTAAAACACTGTTCTGTTCTCAGATGAGTCCAGAATATGCCTCCATGGTAGCGACCGAAGAAGGAAAGTGTACCGAAGACCAAGAGTGCGATTTGCAGATTGCTGCTTTGAAGAGCGAAGTCCTTATGGAGGTAGTTTCTGCATAATTTGGGGTGCAATTTGTATAGAAGCACGAAGCACTGAAGCCGACCGTCAGTTCATTCGTAGGGGCAACCGTGTTCACGGAAGAAGAGGTTTAACGGCTGCTAGGTATATCGAGGAGATTTTAGCAATTTATGTGGTACCTTACGTCGACTACATTGGAGATGAATTTACCTTTATGCATGACAACGCAAGGCCGCACACCGCAAGAATCGTGCAAGATTACATTGCAAAAGTCGGTTTTCGGGTTATGGAGTGGCCAGCATACAGTCCTGACCTAACATTTATGGGATGAGCTAAAACGAAGAATTCGAGCTAGACTTCGTACCCCAAACTCGATCCCAGAGCTTATTGTTGCAGTAGAATAAGAGTGGCTAAGCATTCCACAAGAAACAATAGCAAACTTGATTAGATCTATGCCTAATCGTATGAGAGATGTTATTAGGGCAAGAGGAGGTCATACCCATTATTACAAAAATTAAGTGTTAAGTTTTAAATTGTCAATAACCCTATTTATGTTAATAATAAAAAAGCCTAATTTTCTTAATCCATTAATTTCACTATATTAAATATAGGATGTTCAAATGAGTTTCCATGAATTTATACTCATATTAAAGGATATTAAATTGTCTTTCAAACAGCATATTTCTTTTTTTGATCTGATGTATAATTTTTTTTTTAAATATATTTAAAGTCAAAAGTTTACAGTGGGCCGATTTCTATGCACGCAAGTGTATATACAGATCGTGTTTTCGTTCGTTACTTATAGGAAACCGCATAGAGGCGAAATTTTGCAACGTCGCGCGTATACGAGTGCCTGCGACAGAGCACCGCCCCGGTCGGCCCGAGGGATTAGTAAACATCTGACTTTCGGAGGAGTTGCGTCGTTTGGCGACAAAATGTCCCAAAATATTACGCGAAAATCCAGGCATTTTTAAATAATTTATTCTAATGCGGGTTTTACAGACATGATAATGTGTAAAACCCGCATAGAATTGTAATTTTAAAACGTTTAATATGCTGTGTTTTGCATAATGAAAATTAAAGCTTTATTCTAATAAAAAATAAAATATCAAATCTGATAAAAATATAATAAAAATCAGAAATAAAACTCTAATAAACAAAGTTAACAACATATCATTTTTTAAATAAAAGGCTCAAATAAACCGCTTTCTTTAGCTAAACAAAGAATTAACCTATCGTAAAAGCTATTTCGCACCTCCAAAAGAGTTTCAGGTAAAATAGAATTGGCACCTTCGACAATTTTATTTCGCAACTCCTCTAAATTTGTTGGCCTACTAAATTCATGCTTGTAAATGGTCTGCTTAAGGTAAGCCCACAGATAAAAGTCATAAGTCAAAAAAATTAAGGAGACAAATCTGGAGATCTAGGAGGCCATTTAATATCGCCAGTCCCACTAATAAGGTGGTTAGGAAAAGTATTTGTTAAAAATTCCTTTACCCTAGCCGCGTTATGAGCAGGACAGCCATCTTGCTGAAAATAAGCCGATTCCAGGTCTACATCAGGTAGGATTTGAATGGCAGGAAGAACTTGGTTTTGCAGCAACTCAAGGTACTTTTGGGCGTTTAAAGTGCTATCAATAAAAAATGGCCCTATTGTCAAACATTGTCGCCCAAAATACCTGCCCAAACATTCCATTTCTGAGGATACTGGGTACGAAACTGAAAACTTCTGTGCTCGTTTTCCTGAGACCAATAACGAACAATGGAAGGATTGTGTTTGCCATGTAATGGAAACGAAGATTCATCAGAAAACAAAATATTTTTTTAAAAATATTCGTTTATATATATATATATATATATATATATATATATATATATATATATATATATATATATACATTATATATAAATATATATAAACGAATATATATATAATATATAATATTATATATATACATATATATGTATACATATATTATAGAATTATGTTTTTTCACGTTGGGACTACCTGGATTCGGGATCCTCCTCTTGATCTGTTACAAGATTCCCATTTTGCCAAGTCGCATCGAAAAAGGTGGTTCTTTATAACTTAGCATCTATCTCATCTGCCCATTGATAAAGCTTGATCTCATCCAGGCAGGATTTTCTTGATACGGCCTACTGAAGACAGGTCAACGATCGCTTCTGAGCATCAACCTTCCTTAGTTTGATGGGAGTGGAACACGTGCCTTCTGGAAGGTGTCTTTTTACATGACCTGCTTTTCACGCTTCCAACAATCCAACCTCTGGCCCTACGTCCGGCCGACCCTACGGCGGCTACGTCTTCCAATTGCCTCTCTAATCATACGCGTGATGGATTCCTTAAAGTCGTCCCCTTCTAAAATTACCTGCCGAACATGAGCCTCTTATTCGTGTTTTTGGCAGCTTCGAATTTCAGGGCACGTGTCAGTGGATCTATTAGCTTAGGTGGATTTTCTAGCAGTAAGCTCTGCCTCATTTCTCCATCGCAAGATATCTGACATTGGGATATGCCAGTCCAACCAAACGTGCAATATCGGCTTCAAATTCTTTCAAAGATTCCCCTGAGTTTTGACACCGACTTTTCAGCTGCGTGTGTTGGACATATTCTAGGTGCAACTGGCCATAACGTATATCCAAATGCCTCACTAGGTGGATGCAGCATGATAACAGCATCTCCTCTCAAGACCAGTGTAAGGGTAGAGACCTTCTTCTTGAATGACCAACCATTTGCTTTTGAATCCGCTTTAAACTAAGATTGATAAATATTCCAGGATGTGGTACCATCAAATTGTGGCGGTTTGAGGCGCATTAGCACAACTGATTTCGTAATACCAAAAACTTTGTTCTTATTGTCCACTGCTGAAGGTCTATAGCGCAGCTTACTGTTAGTGTTGACGTCTCATGGTGCAATTTTGTTTTGAACTTCCTGGATCCTGTCCTCCACTAATAAAAGAATCTATTCTTTTTTCTTTTTTTTTTTAAATCTTTTCTTCTAACCTGGAATCATTTTCCCTAAGCTTTTTTCCCATGATACTTTTTAAATGGGTTAGTGTGGCATAGTTTTCTTCCAGTTTCGCAAAATTTTCTTTTATTTTTACAGTATTTTCCAGAAATTTTTTTTGAAACCTTCTTGCATCTTTGCAGAATTTTCCAGCAATTTTTTTTTTCGATACTTGCAACAATACACCGATATTATTTACGCCAGTATAACCAAAGTTCTTTGGGTCATCGTATCGCAGTTCCTTTCCTCCAGCTCCCTTTTCAGGTCAGCAACTTTTAAATGCAATAGCTTTGGCATTTTCACACTTTAGTTCCATTTATTTTATTTAGCCCTATATTACTTATTTTCATCGATGTGCAGTTGATTGAAGTCCAATTTACACCCCACACCTAACACCATTGTAGTATTAGGTGTGAATTAAAATAATCGAAAGTAGTTACCTAATTTACTTACATACTTCACTACAGAAAACACGATCACTCACAACTACTAGAAATATTTATTTTTACTGTGTTTAATTACAAACTATTGTCGCGCCAATATTGCGAACTTCACTTCACTGAACTGACAACTGACTACTATCGGCGATGCGGCTCCTTATATTCGGTGGAACGCTGTTCCGGAAGCTTCTGGTCAACCTTCGAAATGTCGTGTTAGGTTAGAGACCGTAAGGTTGAAAGAAAAAACTTTATTTCAAGTAGATTTGATAAAAATATATATGTTTTAGGTTTTTTGACCTTTTTTTGCTCTATTCGCGGTTTTCGCATAAGAAATAAACATATTTTTGTGGATAGCTATAATTAGATTATGTTAACAATTAAGTATTACTTTTATTACTATTAATATTATGTCATTTTATTTTTTACTGAACTGGTAAAAAATAGAATGATATATAAAGTATATATTACGTAAAGTATCGGATAAACTCAAAAAAATTAAATGGTTCTGAAAAAAATCCCCGAATCCGTCGATTTTAATATTTGTTTTAGGGTTTATCTACGTGGAAATTAAATATACAGAGTGACTCAAAAAAAGATATGACGTCATCAATGTTTTTTAAATGGAAACTTAAAAATTCTTTTTGAATGTTGCCAATGATATATAGACTAATATTTCTAATTTCATGGCGTATTTGTTCTTTTAAATCTTCTAAGCTCGCTGGTTTAGTGACATACACTTTACTTTTTAAGTACCCCTAAGTAATATTAAAAGTAATATTTAAGTGTGGCGGGGCTCCATGTGGCTTTATTAAAAAAAAAAATCACGTTGGTGCATGTCCGGTTCTTTCAAATCCGGTACAAAGTTATCAGAGCGGGGATAAGGTCATTTTGAAGAAAGTCCAAATACCTCTTACCAGTGATAGTGTCATAAAAAAAGTGAGGCCCTAAAACTCTTTCTTCCACTATACCGCACCACACATGGACTTGAGGGTGGTGTATATGACATTCTGTGAACCAATTGGGCTTTTCGGTCGCTCAGTATCGACACTATCTGTTCACATGGTCGTTTAGAGTAAACGTTGCCTCGTCAGAAAATATTATCCGTTCGGCGATCAAAATGATCTTCCGATAGCTCTTGAAGTAAGAATATTTTATAAGGGTGGAACTTTGCGTTTTTCAATATTTTATGCACAGCAGATTACCGTGTTTATCAGTAGATCAGTAGCCTGTGATTGTGGCTTTGGGATTATCTTGGACCGTTAACCTGCTTAACTCTGCTTACCATGCTATGGCTAATGGCAGGCCGACCGATTAGGATCAGATGCATTAATCACTTTAACCACCTTCTTTTGAGTACGCGACATACCTCCGAACCCAATCATGCACAAGATTTCGATTCTTTCACTTTCGGTTAATTTTCTCATATTTCATACAATAACAGTAGGTAATAAAGTGTAGTTACTAATAAAACGCAGGATGATGCTGCTTTCGTCTCTCAAAAAAGAATAAACTCCACTTGCAAATGTAAAAATACTTCAAACAGTTGCACCAACACTCACTTTTTGACACTAAAAGACCAAAATACCAACATTTAATTTAGATAAGTATTTCTTTAATTTTACATTTTATCATTATTTTTCATTCAAACTTAAGCAAGGTAAACAGTAACAGTCCATATCTTAGATTTCTGATAAGAAAATTTAAAAATCTAGAAAATCATCTAGTTAGCCATGAAAAAATTTATATAAATTCTAAAATTATCGTTTCTGTCATTTTTTGGATACAATTAATTTGATTTGATAAAAATTAAAGTAGTGACGGCCCACTTCGTTTTTTTAAATTTGATAGTTTAATCGGGTTTAGAGTACCCTCTTTATTCGTTTACTAGCGATTTACTCAAAGACGGTTAATTGTATCGAAAAATGCAAGAAACACAAATTATAGATTTTTTCACGGCTAACTAGATGGTGTTGCTAGATTTTTAATTTTCTCATTAAAGGCATAAGATAGGGGCTATTAGAAGGATAAGCCCTCCTAAATCTGCCCCTAAAATTGTATTTACACCATTTTTGGGACGGAAAATGAAAAGAACATCCAAAAAAAGGGGACTTGCAAATTTTTAACAGATTTGACCATAACTGCAGCCCCGATTCCAAATAATCTATTTATCGAGCAATTTTGGCGGGCTGTAGCTCTGAGGGAGATCATTTTAGGACATATGAAAAAAAGTTTTATTTTCACTCCTACATTACGCTCTGAAAATATGTGCACCGAATTTTGAAACACTCTGTATATTTAATTTCCACGTAGAAAAACGCTAAACCAAATATTAAAATCGACGGGTTCGGGCATTTTTTTCAGAATTCCATTAATTTTTATTGAATTTATTCGCTACTTCTTCACTATGTTCATAACTTCTTACTTCGAACTTGTTTGGATTATTTTTATCTGAGGAACTCGTGCTAAATTTTGTCGCCATATTAAAATTTTTCGTGTAAAAGCCAAATTTTAAGATATAAAAAATTAATTAATAATTAATTTTTGTGAATACATTTTATTTTAAATTTAACGTTTTTTTGGTCGGGATTTTGCTCAAAAGAAAATTGCATATTCCTTTTTTTATTTATTTAAGAAAAAATATTTGTTTCGACATGCTATTTCCCAACAGAATATTAATTTCTGTTTTTTTTATTTTAAAAAAATTATAAATTATGTTAAGATCTCGATTTCTATACGTCTAATATTTCATGACATCAAACATATTTTTAAAATCAACAAACTAATATTTTATCGGCTATTTTGTAAAAATGTTCAGATACTTAAATAAGTATGGATATTTAAGTATGTATAAATTTAGTTATATTTAAGTAGCATATAAAATTTTTCTGTTGGCATCTGAAAATATAAATTAAAAATTAATATTTTACTAAAGCTGAAAATTGTAAAAGCGTTTATAATTATTTTTAATTAGAAAACTAATATATTTTTAGGAAATGATGACTTTAGCGAATGTATAAAGCATTTAGAGAAAAATAGTTCTTTTAATTATTTTGAACTGGAATATATTAAATTACTAATAAACATAAATTTTGATTTTTGTGTGTTTTTTTTTGTAATCCTGAACCTATTTTACTTTACCCTCAAGTAATTAGTTTATGAAAAAAAGTGAATGTAGGTGATTACATAATACTTCAGTCATTGATATTTTGACCTGGTAATAGATTTTACATTAATTTTTCAAAATGATTTATTCGTTACATGAAAAACGATAGATTGTAGCGCCGTATAACAAGCATCGAGAAAATTTTAATGTATCGGAACATTTTAAAGATCTTCGGCTAGTTTGCATCTTATATTTTTAAAATTTTAAAATGATTTAATAAATATAGATATTTGTCGAAAATTATAATTTAATTTCCTCATGCCAAAGTGTGAAAGTACACTAATGCGAATGATAAAGTTAAAGCTGATAAAAAAACCAAGATTACAGCATTGGTCTATACATACATGTCATACACCTTTAACAATTGGTATTTCTAGTGTTCCGCACGGTATCATACTGATTATTCTTTTTTATATAACATTTATACTTTATGTTTATAATACTGTCTAAATATTAACTATAACTTTATAGTTATAAGGTTATTAAAGTTGGTAGTTACCAAGAGTATAATTAAATACTTTCGAAATTTTCGCAAAAGTTAATTTTTATTACTATTAAATTAAAAATGTTGTATACCTGTTTTAGGTTTAGAAATAAATTTGAATCGATTTAATGCTATTTTTTGCCTTTTTGTTCAACCTAATAGGCCTTGTTTAGACAATACTATTTTTTGACACTGAAAAACTTATCTTTTTGCAAAATTTTGTGCTAATCTGAAAGTTGTGTGTATTGAGGTCTTCAAGATATTCTTGCCTTATTACCAGACGTAATGTTTAATTGTAGACATTAACATTGTTAATTTTTTATTGTAGACATACTATTTTGATCAAGAATTAGGCATCTTTGTAAATATGTAAATGAGTTAGTTATTGTCATAGTTTTTGTAGTTTAAGTTGATGTTTACTTATGTTTACTTTTTTATTTCGGCCTATAGTATCTAGTTTTTAGTTCATCTTGTCTGAAAGCATTTGTGTCCGAATTTAGATTATTTTATTTTAAATATGGTAGTCTAAATTTTCTAGAATTTGTATACTTGCATGCACTGATAATCCGTATTCTCATGAAATCATTGGTCTCCATCAGCAAATGCAATGTAGAAACTTCTAGGCATTTTTAAACTGCTTTACGGATCGTTTAATAGTAACGCGTTGTGTTTTTTGATATTTTTAATAAAAATTGTTATTTACCTTGGAAACAATTAAACACAATCAATGTATGTCAGATGAAAGTAAAGCATATCTAGAAGCACAATTTAGTGGATTATTTTAACAAGAAGACAATTAATGGTATAATTATTAATATTAAAGAAATTTACACGAGCAGACACTAGAGCAACAAGTATGAAGATCTTGAGACGTAGTAATTATCCAGTTCGAGGTAACCATTGAGTAATTTGAAGAAGTACATACGACAAAAATACGAAAAAATACGAGAACTAGAAATAAAAGTAAAGCCACCAAAAATCTACGGCAAGAAAGGTCGAACTAATTTATATAGGTACTTCTACTTAAATCAGCTCAAGGCCGCTGCTAGAGGAACCCATCGGGATGACGAAGAAAAGGCAACTAATCTTAAGCTATACCTGAGAAGAGAAGCTATACTAAATACTAAGAATGACTCCATCTAAGGGCATACTTGCAATGCCCTTTTTATTTCCTTAGTATACATGACGTGGATCAACAATGGAGACCCCCAAAACTTTTGGCTTTTAATACTGAATAAAATGCTATACCAATAAAAGTTTTATATAAAACGGTAATTATCTGAAAAAAGCTTGGATTCTTTGGAATTTTTTTCTAAATTTATTTGTTAATTTCAAAAATTATTAAGCAGATGTCATTATCACTTTGGAATTGGAGCTTCTAATTGGTTCATTTTATCAATATATTTCTTTCTAGTGCAAGTGTGATGCATAATTAAAAATAAAATTAGCTGACCTATTAGAAACATTTTTTAAATTTATTTTTAAATAAATAATTATACAGGGTAAACTCAAGGCTTACTATTAGGATCTTACTACAAAGGCATGACATATAAATTTTCAATTCAATGTTATTATAAAAATCAATTATCTATTTTAAAAAATTAACTTAGTATTTTGTTTCATCATCTGATTAATAACCATTAATTAAAAAGATAATGTACCGGACTTTTTAAAATTATAATAACGAAAAGCCGACAAGAAGTTGGTTTTTAAAAAATGGATATAATTCCTTTTCACAATTCAAATACCATTAGAATAAAACTAAATCTGTTAGGCTTTTTATTTAAATCCGAATTTTGCCATTATTTTACCAATATCTTCGTAGCTCTTCATTGCATTAGCAACAGGAATCTCAAAAGAAAAAATATCTCGTAGTTTTCTACTTCTACTTAACTACATTCTTTTTTAGTTTTTTTTTCGGCTCCTGAAACGTCAAAAGATGTGCCCAGGCTAGGTATTTTTTTATTATTGTTATTTTTACTACACTTTAAGGGTTTTTAGGGAGGAGGTTGGTATAGCTAATAACATTTCTAATGATACTGAAATGGAAATTGAAATAGTATCGCCAACTGCGAAGAGATAATTTAATATAACCCGTGGTTAATTAAGCTAGCTAAACGGCTCCGAAACTCGATCTGACAGCATTATTTTTTTTTAATGTAGATAATGTGGTCAAAAATTATCATTAGCTTTATATACATACATATATTTTAAGTTTCCAGGTCCAGTATTAAAGAGCGTAATCGCTATACAGTATATAAATGAGGTTTATCGTACAAGAATTAGTACAAGAAACAGAATAAGGAACGTCCGAATTCGTTATAGAGAAATACTTTTTTTATATTATTATATATATTTATTTAGAAATGCATTTTAGTCTTAACAAAACTTATATGTACTGTATAGTGTCCATTACGTTATCTAACTATACATCTAGAAGCTTGAAATATATTTCAGGTCTTAAAAAACTATGAAAGAAGCAGAAATAGTAAAAAGAAATAATGAAATAGACAAAAACGGTGTTGCCTATATTACAGTAGTCACAGATGGTGCATTGGGTAAACGATCCTATAATGTTTATTATGACTCTTTATCTGGTGTAGTTAGTTTTTTTAAGTATCTAAGTACTATCTAATTCGGGCATTTAAAGAGTGGTGACTTTAAATGGCACGGATCTCATGTCACTTTCGGCTTTTGCAAGCTTATTTTTTTCCTAAGAAAAAGTGTATAATATAAAGTATATAAAATTTTATTTTTTGGCAAGCTTTTAAACGAGATATCAAATGGTAACTTCTTATTTGAAAAAAGTTAATTATGGCTACGTCTTTCTGGGTGGTAACAACATACGTTTTTAAAAAAAATATTGAAGCTCACTGGAGGTAAAAACTTTGTGGTAAGAAAAAGGAGGTAAAAACTAAGTGTGTAAGTAAAATTAAAACCTTTTATGCTCCTTATACAATAATGTACTTATTCTTAGAAAAAAATTCTTAGAAAAAAACCGAAGTAATTCAAAAAATGTCCCAGTACCACTACTAATACGAAAACAAGTATTTGCATGATTCCTACTGTTAAGAATAACAATCACTAAGGCAGTTCAACATAAAGCAAAATAAGATATTCCTTTGGAGAAAAAAGTTGAACTGTTAAGAGGAGTTATCCGCAATGCTTCAAGTCATGTATATGGGGAGACCCAACCCAACCCAACCATTTGGTACCTGAAATGAAGGAATGTAGCATATTTGATGATATTTTAGTTCCTTAACAAAGACTAATTGATCATTCCATTAGTCTTATAATAAACATGGATAATAATTTGGCTGAACATTGCAATAGTGTTGTTTGTAGGTGGAAAAAGAATAAACTTTTGCCTAAAAAGCTCTTATCAAACAAGATGTAAGGGTTCAGCCTTATCCATTAATGCAAAAAGTGACTATTATCGCATTATAAGTAAAACTGCGACTGGCGAGAATCTCAAGTATTTTACAAAAAAATACTCTAGTAAGAGGAAAAGAGTGTTCGTCACAACATCACATAAAAACTGTTTCAAAACTCCAAAAATCGACAAAAAGTGTCCACCAGATAAAGATTATCTTTACGAATCCTCTTGGATTAATTGGATTAATTAATAAATAGAGAAGGTAAACTATTGAAATATTATTAAGTTCTGGTTTAACCAATAATTCGTAATTTTAAGGGTATTAAAGTTTAACTTTTGTTGAGAACATTTTAAAAAAATGTTAAAAGATCAATAATATTGCGATAAAAATATAATTTTAACTCTTACCTTAACTACATACTACATAATGTAAAAAAAGTATTATGATTTTTAAAATATGAAACATTACCATTTTTCATTATAGGCTATGCCTTATAATTTTTAATAGTCGTTTTTCTTGCAGATCCCGCATAATGAAGAATTTTGAAGAGATAAAATGTTGCCCAAACTAAAATATTTTTATGAACATTATCTTTTACCAGAATTAGTTCATACACTTTATCCAAAAGGAATACCACTTAGACGGAAAGCAGAAGAATCAAACATATTATTATAGGTACAATATAATCATTAGGTTTGTTCTAGCACGATGTTTTGGATGGTTTGAAACTAGTTTGGTATATTTTAGGTTTTTAATGGTATTTAATTCTTTATGTTTGTACATTTAAATATTTCATAAAATACTAGCAAATTAACTCTAAAACTAGCCATAACACTTTAACAGCAGCACAAATCAGACTAAAATTGAGTTGAATCAGTCAAACCACAAGAGTAATCTCCAAATTGGATATTTTTATATTATTTCTTAATAACATACTATTGTCTAAATAACAAACAAAAAAAGAAAAACATGTGTTGACATACAACTTGCGCATTTTCTAAACCGAAATCCCCAGAAAATCCTTGGGACTATTTTCAATGGTTTGAAACCAATTTTCTTCCAGACAAACCTTTATTCAGAACGGTGGAGTGGGTAATTACGGCAGCTAGTGTTGCAACTTTCAGCGAAAGCTGCACCGGCCACGAAACTACGATCGCGCTTCGAAACCGATTTTGTCACGTGGTGGACCGCACTCTTAACATGCCATCTCCACACCATATGTATTGCGGACAACCCGGAATGCTCGTAATCGAAGAGAGCCCAGCTTAGCCTCACGCGCTTTAGATTCAAATATCTGGTTAACACTTAAAGTTTACCCAGCGACATTAACTCCTTTTTTTCCAAAGCTGTTGGCTTCTGGCAATCCTCGGTAGGCATGATTAGTATCCATTTATTTGCGCATAACATGCCTTGTAACTGCTGCCCACTGTTTAACAATTTAATTCAATTTAATTCAATACAAAGTTGAAGTTATAGTGAATTGAATTTGAAACATAAACGTCAGTCTTTTGCCTTTTGTTCAAGATATCATCACAACAATTATTCAAAATGTCAATGTCAATGTTTAAAAATCTTATAGGTAATGGTTTTAAACAATTTACCAGTGCCTGCCTGTATGTTATTATCTTTAAAAATGATAACAGAGATTGTTTTTTGTCGCTGCATTCAATATCGCCTTAGTCGTGCTATCTTATTTATGAAGTTTGCAGGAATTCAACAAAAATTAATTGTTGCCAATGGAAAACTTTACCAATCAAGAATTTGCGGATATGCATTTGGCATATGGAGTAACAAGCTGCATTGCATAAGCAGCAGCACGATTGTATTAAGAAGTTATTTTAGATTAGAAGTTATCCCGAATGATAGCATCCGGGATACAAAAAGTTTATTGCTATTTATCAGCGGCTCTCCGAGTCAGGCAAGGTTAAAATCAACATTACCGGTGTTGCTTAAACCGTAAGAAGATTCGAATTTGAAGGACAGGTCCTTCAGCGAGTTATCGACAAACCATCAAGTTGCACACGTTACATTTTTTGGTCACGTTACGTTTCTTGGAGAAAGTTCAAAGGCCTAAGCATAATGCATCGTTGTCTTACTTAAAATAATACATATTCATTCAAATTTAAAATAATACAAAAGTAGTAACGAGTATCAAATTTTTAGTCAAGTCCGCCGAAATTATGTGCAATGTTTACACAAGTCAAAAATTAAATGCGTTCCAAATTCTATTTAGGCAATTCATCGCCTTTCTAAATTTTAACACGTCTTAGGGCCGCAATGAGACTTTTCCGGATATTGGTCCCTATACGAAGTTTGATCCTATAGTTCTGAAATACCCTGTATACCTTCTAGACTTACTACCACACGATTCTTAAGACAACTGATCTTATCTTTTAAAGCAGATGCCTGAGTTTTATCAGTTATTGCCTATGTGTATTTAATCTGTTTACCATATCCTTCACTGTATTTCAGACAAGCCTTTAAGAGTTCAGTACATGCAGTCAGAACAAAAGTAATCTGGCTTTGAGAATTAAAACTCTTATTTCAGATGCTTCCACTTTGGTGCAATCTGCATATTACTCTTTGAAGCATGGAGATCAAAATCTTGTAATTTATCATCTTTTGGAACACAGTTTTTTTGCTCAATCTGAAATTCTCAAGAAAAAGAATAACCGTCCAAAAATCCAAAAATTTGAATAGGGTAGAAAAAATCTAGTTTTGGAGAATAACCCAACTGGAATTTCGATTTTTTTAAAGTATTTGCTCGCCTACAATACGAACTAAATGCGATTTTGCTGCTTTTACACCTGCTTCATGTAATCCACCAAAATGAGGAGAAGACGGGGGGGGGGGTTAAAGCGCCAAGCTATTTTTTTTTTAGCACTAGCCTTTTCACAAATTTCCAGAAGGTATTTCGAGGCACCAACAAAATTTGTGCCACAGTCTGAATGTAAATATCTCACTCTGCCATGACGTGCCATAAATCGCCGAAGGGCAAGAAATGCTTGCGTGGAGAGATATGAAACTAACTCGATATGAATGGCCTTAGTAGAACAACAGACAAATAAGGAAATGTAGGCTTTCTGAGATTTAGCACCTCGGGCTCTTGCAAGAGTTATGGAAAACGGGCCTTCAAAGTCAACAGACGTGCACAAAAACGGTTTGATTTGCGTGACTCTATAAGAGGAAAGTCTCCCATTTTGAGAAATATAGGGGTTGGTTTAACCCTAAAGCATTTTAAGAATTTACAAATAATGCTCCTTATTAGCCTTTTCCCACCTATAATCCAAGAATTTTGAGAAATAAGAAAGTGAAGATTTTGCACTCCACAATGTAAGTATTTTTTATGAAAGTCTTCAATTAACAGGGTTGTTAATCGATGTTGTCGCAGTAATAGCAATGGATGTCTTTGATCAAAACTTAATTGAGAATAACTTAATCGACTGCCCACCCTGAGGAGACCCTGATTATCAAGAAAGGGAGAAAGTTTTTGCAAGGGTTTTGAGCAACGACCATTTTTTATCAAACTCGAAATATCCTCATTTAAACATTCTATTTGTGCATATTTCACAATAATAAGAAGACTATCAAAAAGTTCAGGTTCATCAAGGGGGTAACTATTAAATTCTTTGTTTTTAAATTTTAAAGCCTTAAAAAACCTTAAACAATAAGTCACAACTCTTAGAATTTTCTGTAAAGATGAAAATTTTTGCAATAAACCCTTTAAAGGAGGGTCATCCTTTATAAGACAAAATTTCTTTTCCTCTTTGGATGAAGCTTCCTCAGCCATATAAACAAATTTTGAATGAATGAAATGAAAAAAATTACATCGTTGTATTTAATATTTGCCAGAAAATCGCTGAAAAAGTACAAATTAAAATAAACCGCCCTCTAGCGCTCAACAAAATAACTAAAACGGCTAAGTAATTATACCACATAAAAGCCTAATAATTATCCTTTAAAATAAAAGTAAGCTCGTTAAAATTCGTTAGGCCAATCCAAAGTTATCAAGAATTTTAGATATAAATATTCAACCCTTCCCCCACCTATTATTTGACAGAATAAAGAAAAAAGTTTGAAATAAAAAATGTTTAGAATTTATAATACTTTTAAATGACAGCATTTTTTTCTAGGATATACTTTGAATATTTTCAATAAAACCTTTTTTACTTTAAACCCCCAAATTTTTTCTATTTCAATGTTGTATTACGCCCCCTAGCGGTCATCGTACGAACTTGTAAATAATTTCCAGCAATTTCTCTTTGCCGCTTTTATCAAAAATATTTTTTTCCCTACGCTGTGCGATGAGTAGTCACTCAGATATGGCCGGCAACCTCTCTTAGTTGTACACTCGGTACATTGAGTACTAAAAACTTTAATCTGATATTAAAAAACATCTTCAGTAAGGCACCAATGAAGTCCTAATACTTTTAAATACGTATCGTGCTCACCTTCCAATAAGAAGCAAGAAGAGTTTTTAAAAATTCAATATTATTGCTTGTGACTTCCTGAGCTCAAAATTACCTTGGGCCAAAAGTGTGATTAACTCCTGTTTGGTCTCTAAAGCTTCCTCGAGCGTACTACAACTATAGGCGATATCGTCAACAAAAACATGATTAAATAAAACGATAGAAGCTTTAGAAAACTGATTTTTACCCTTGATGGCTAGCTGCTGAATACATCGTAGAGCAAGAAAAGGGGCAGAAGAAACACCGTATGTAACAGTTTTTAAACGAAAATCCTGAAGTTCATCGTTAGGGGAGAAGCGAAAGAAGATATGCTGGTAATCCGTATATGCAGGATTTGACAAGAATTTGACGATACATCATTTTTATATCCGCCGTAAAGACAATAGGATGTTGCCTAAAAGCCAGAAAATATTAAATATATCCTTTTGTAATTTAGGACCAATGTGAAGGGCATCATTTAAACAATCTTGTTTAGGAGATTTAGCGGAAACGAATAAGTCGTTATGCATAAAGTTATAAAGGAAGTTCATAAACTTCCCTTAATCGATTTACAACAACAGAACGTTTAGTCTTTAAAACTTCAAGTTTTTCTTGTGTATTACTCATTTTACTTACTTAAAAAAGAAAAAAATTACTTAATTAATGCTGCTAAATTAAGCAAATTATTTTGATGTTAATAGGGAGAACAGCCAGTTATCAGTACTAGTTTCAACCTTCAAAAAAATTTTTAATTTAAATTAAATCTTTAAAAAGAATAAAAATAAACAAGCACTAAAAAGCCTAAATTCCAAAACAATAAATAAAACTGAAAACGTAGTTGGAAGAATGCGAAGCACCTTCAAGGCCACGAACAATGCTCGGTTTACTATTACTTGGCTATTTTTTGTTTAATAATTAGGTTTACTAGTAAATAATATTTTCAAAAAAATACAAATGACTTTGGTGTTTTGTCAAAAATTGCGAAATGTATGCTTTATGTTTAATTAAAAAACAAATATTTAAAGTAACTTCTTAATTAATTTTGCCATCAATTTAATTCAAACAAAGTTTAATAAATAGAATAAAAGCTGAATAAACAATTCGAATGGAACAAAAAAAATGATTTGTAGCTTTAAGCGGGTTCAAAAATTCAAATATAAATTTTTTACTTAAATTTTGCGGGTAAAGAAAAATAAAATTTGCGGAAAAAATCCCAGAACAAAGGGCTTACCTGACAGGCTCGAATGGATGTCCTGCAAGGCGTTGCACCGTTTGTCCGGTACCGTAAATGCCCAAAAGGGCTCTGCGGCGACGTCAAGTACGTGTCAATCAACGAGAAAACTTTGTTGCGATCACAATTGACTTGACCGGGCGATTGATTCAGTACGAATACCATACTCCGCGCACTCACGCTTCAGCCTCGATGCCCTAGGATTTTTTTTTAAATGCACACGAGTTTAAAATTCTTGTAATTTTACACATCACAATGATTAAATTTTGCTTGTTGAAATAAAAGTAATAATTTATCAAAATTTTCTTGGTGAATTCTGACTAGTTATTACTTAAATACTATAAAATGAATACATTTTTGCAAAATATCCAAAAACATTACATTAGAACACCTTGCCAAACTTTAAAACGGTTTTATTTCAATTATTCGATTAAAAAACAATGATTTTCAAAAATTCAAAATTACACAACATGCATTCAACAATAACCATAGAATAAACTGGAATGCTTCCTCAATTTTAGCAAAGGAACCAATTTCAAAATTACCTAAACTAAAGGAAAGTGTATTTATAATGTTAAATGAAGATAAATGCTTAGCTACTTGTTCGGTTGATTTTAATAATACATGGATTCCTTTGTTAAAAAGAGAGGTAGAACAGGGCATTCTCAAAATTAATTAATAATTTAAAATATATGATATTCGTATATTTTCTATCATTAAATTACATTAAGATCACACCCCTTTAATTTTAAAAGAAGTAACCTTTGAATCTTTCAAAACAGTTTGTTAAGCTATTAATCAATCGTGAAATTATATAAAAAAGTATTTAAAGTATTTAAAGGGAGGAGTTGTAAAGGAAGTATTAACAAGAAATTTAAAAGATAGGTATATTTTCTTTATACCTTTAATTTAATTTCATTTAAATTTATTTACCTTAATAACGGTAGTAGCTATAACTACCGAAACGTTGGTTCAAATTAGGTATTTTTATTTAAAAAGTAGGTCTTCTCGTTGTTTTTATCGTTTTTAATTTTAATATTCATAACAAAGTGAGGTAGGATATTGAAAAGAAAAAACGAGCTCAGAGATTAATAGATTAAACCTCAGCTCCTAGGTATATAAAAAAAATCTATTATACCTTAAGTAAATTATTGTATGTAACTTAAAATATTATATTTAAAACTTATTGAACTTAAATTAAATTAAGTATAATGAAAGATATCATTAAAGATTTAGTTCATATTTGTTTTAAATACGTGAATAAGTCTATTTTCTTCTTCTTTTCAATTTTTGAGCGTGTGAGAGTATTTTCTAAATTGATTTTTGCTATAAGTGATGTAATACCCAATAAAATAAGTAACTCATAACAGATCTAAGTAATAAAATACAGTGAAAACTATTTTTGCGTGATTACTTAATTGAAAATTAAGACTTTATCTCATTTATGGCACCCTATTTAAAATTAAAAGATTTTTTTTTTCTATGATTATAATACAAAAAAGTAGCAAATGGGGTATCATTGTTTATAAATATGATTTTCTATTGAAATACGTATTACCATACCAAGTGTCCCATATAAAATAAGAAAGTTAGTGTCACACAGAAAATAACTGATGGTTAAAATATCCTCTTATTAAAGATTACTTACCTTATGCAGCATCGTTCGTCCACCAATTATATAAATGTATGCTTTATTAAAATGTTTTTCACAAATAAGTCTATTTTTTAGTAAAACCTCATCCATAACATATATTTCCTGGTTTCCACAATTATTTATCCACTCAGCGAGTATTTCTGGCTTTTTTAAAGGGAACTTAAAAAAACTTATAATACTGTTTGTCCTTTTCTTCACGTTACTGCATCTACGATAAACGCAAATATTCATTTTAAGTGACGACCTAACAAGTTTTATTTAAAAACAAGCAAAATAAATCTGCCCAATTAAAAGTATTAAAAATAAATAAAGGAAATTCAAATTTAATAATCTAGGTGTGTGCGAAAACTCCTAAGCCTATTCGTCCGCTCTCCAGACTAGTGATGCGAAGAGTCCGGATTAATCGTCCGTTCAATCCGAATATCAAATTATTCCGAATCAATCCGGATATCTAAATCGTCCGGATACACGCCGCCCGTTCGACCGACAATGAAATAAAAGCTTGCACGAGGCCCACGGAGTGACACGAAGTTCCACGTTTCACCGGCTAAGAGAATCCGAATTAAATCGTCCGGACAAATAACCCGGCAATCGGCAATAAGGGTCGCCTGACCTTCAGAAGTTTTTTTGTAAACAAAGAATTTTTGTATTGATATTTTGCATCGTTTAAAATACACTTGATTTATACACAATGTAATGTAATAATACAATGTAACATAACTTTTTGAAGAGACCAATCTGGCAAACCATCGTGCAAAGTTTCAAAAAATTTTAATAAGCGAATCTTGAATTATTTAATTAAATGTAATTGCAAAATTACCAAATTTTCGGTTCAGGTAAAACCAGATACCAGCCCCCAGCAAATAATTTGTTATAAGGCTTTGTCAAATCTGACGTACAGCCGAATATAAAAGATATTTTTTTGTTTCTTTTATCAATCTCACAACCATACATTCCAAATAAGACACGTTAACATTACTTTTTTATCTAAATTTTTATTTAACATAACGATGAAGTTAAACCGATAATATTTATTATTATCGATTATTAAAAAAATAATTTTATCATACTTAAAATTTAATTATATATATTATACATAATTAGCTATTTTAGTTTTAACATCATGTAGAAATCCGTAAAAACGAAATATCTAATGGGTTGCATGCATGATGGTTACCTCATATTCGAAAAACAGCTATAAAAAATAGTATTTTTATTTATATTTTAATTTATCGGACGGTCGAGCATCGAGCCCGAAACATGGCATAAATTGCCGAACGGGCGAGATATCGAGCGGATGAATTAATCCGGATGAAAAAACCGAATTTTCAATTCATCCGAATCAATATTGTCCGGATATAGAATTAATCCGGATTTTTACAACACTACTCCAGACAATGAAATGATACATGAGATTTTTAAACGAGACCGGGGCGCGCTTCTTGTTGCGCCATCTATCCGCCGGCCGCTTTTAGTGGTAAATTTTGCCCGTAAAGTTGCGCATCTTCCTATATTCTTAATCAACGGTATTATATTATATTAGGCAGTGTTGTCGTTTCTCTACTTGGAAAAATCACAGAAGTTCACATAAAAAAACATGGGTTTTTAGTTTTTTTAAACAAACGCCATGTTTTAATATATAATTTATTATGGTTAGGTTTAAGTTGTTCTTAAGTCATCCTTCAAAGTTTTGAATAAATAATCCAGTCATTTTTGAAATAAGGTTATTTTGAATAGGAAAATTATGGCATAAATCTTTGTCAATAAACTGTTTGGTATATAGCAGCCCAGAAATCGTTTTTGTTTCAAGGCGATTCCTCTGCTTTGTTTTTAATAAATTATATTTAGAGGATACTCTCTTACAATTTGCAGAAGAATGAGGCAAACATAAAGGTTTGCTACAAAATTGGCAACGGTTTCAAATACCTGAACATCGTCTCCTGATTTTATTTCCTTAACGAATTGCCAAAATGACTCAACCTTACTAGTAAAGTTTTTTTATTTCTTTAATGTTTTTAAGCAATCTCCACTCTTCATCTAAATTTTGGAAATTTCTTTCATCAATTAGATGAGGAAAAGATAAAGCAACATTAACAATGGATTATATGGTACCTTGTTTTACTTTTTCAGGGTCAAGAATTTGAAGTTTTTGAAAAAATGTTTGTTGTTGTTCGAAAAATGTTTAATATAGTTGCTCTCACTAAGGGTCCAAAGTACATATTTTCTAGAGTTTGAAAATTTCGTGGGTTTTTAAAATCGATAGCAAATTACAAAAGCTATTTGGGTTTTAATTATATATTTTCTTTGAAGGAAACAATCAAAAAAGGTTTGAAGCGCATTAGTTATTTTTTTTATATAAAACATGTAATTTAGGAGATTCTGACTGCATTTCACGATTAAGTTGATTAAAATAAGGCAAGACATAGTCCGAAAATTGAAAATATAACTAATTTTTTTGGATCTTGTAATTTTTGTAAAATATTTTCGGCTAATAAAATCGGCATAAAGTCGGCAATAAAAAAAGTCATTTTTATTGCCGACAACATCAATAAAATACAATTTTAATGGATTATACTGCTCTAGGATTCTTTTAACAACATTTTCAAGGGACAACCGAGTCAGAGATGGGTGAAGTAAATTATGAATTTTAATATTACAGAAATTTTGAAATTCTTTAAATACAAATTTTTGCTTTGGACTGCTATTAAAATAATTATGAATATTTCTTGCCAAATCCTATATACATCGGGAGCTTATGGCAAGTATAAGATGCGCAGAGATGAAATGAATGGCATATGCACTTCATAGTAAATAACCCTGGAACATCATTTTGCAAAAACGCTATCTCAGAATTATGAGCACCAAACATAACATTAGCTCCATCTGAAGCAAATCCAATTAAATTTTGCTTATATGGAATGTTATATTTTTTGAAATTTTCTACCAATAAAATGTAAATACCTTGTGCGGTAGAATCTTCAATTTTCATTAATCTAGAAAAATGACTTTAATTGAATTTTCTTTAACAAACCGAACAACAACGCAAATATGTTTTTGAGTAGATAAATCTGTAGATTCGTCTATAATTAAAGAAAACTTTTGGCTTCTTAGTATATCGCAAATATTTTTAAATTCCTCATCACGGATAACATTATTGATTACAGCGGTAGTTTTGATACGTGCACAAGCTAAACCCTTTGCTATTTTAGAATCCGGAAATGCTGCAAGATACAATTGAGGTAAATGATCCATAACCATTATTGGAAGATTATGCTCAGCCACAAATGCAAATAATCTGATTTCAGCTAAAAAATATTTAGCTTATAAACATTTTTAAAATTAATTAAAAAGTACCCTCTTTAATATTTCGATCTGTGGCAAGTTTAGCCGAAGTATTAAGGCAAAATTGTGCAATAGATGGTTGGCTTCTTAACACTTTTATTTTATCCAAATGAAATTTAGATGATTCATGCTTCCACAAGGCGTCTTTTCCACTGGTTATATTTATATCTTTATCGCAACTTCTACATTTCGCATACTTCGCTCCCTTTGGACTTTTTACAATCCAGCTCTTAAATTCAGGGACTTTTTCCCACTCCTCTTTATATTTTTGGGAATATTTTCTTTTCTTTGGCACTGGAGAAGTTAACCATGACGGCCCGGCGGTATCGCTGTCATCACTAAATGTAAGTCCATGGTGAAAATATCTACCCAAAAAAAAAACGTTTTTGACGGGGCAATTAAGAAATTTAGAATTTATAAGATGTGAAAAATTACATTTGTTATGCAATTTTTGAAACCCAACTTTTGCCACTTTAAAAACACTACCTACCTGTAATAAGAAAAATCTATAGCACTATTAATACTCACACAAAAGTTTCTATAAAACAACAAGAAGTTTGTAATATTGAAATCAAATAAACAACGTGAAATAGCACTAATAATCCTCACTTTATAAAATAGAACAAAATAACCTTATTATAATATCGAATTAACAACGTGTTATTCGTAATTTACGGCACAGAAAACAGACCAAGGACCAAGACAATTTTCCTCTTTGTGTTCTGTGATTTACGGGGACTTTTTCAGTTTTTCACTTCGGGGATTCACCTAGTCATAGCCAATCTCTTGTCGATCCTCATATAACAGCGCACTATTTAATAACTAACGTCTGGAGACAGAACATACATCAGCCAGTCAGAAGCCTTGAATTCACTTTGAGCTTCCATGGTGTGTTATTGGTTAAAATTGAGTTTTCTTCTTGACCGTTTTGACATTTCGCGAGTAAAGAGGTTAGGTTTCTTCTTAAATAGTATTTTTATTTTGATTATTGAGAGAAGAAGATAGATAGAAAGCAACTTTTGATTGATCATTGTCAAAAATATATCGCAAATTTAAGTCGGAAAGTGTGATCGTTTATTGATATCTAATTTATTTCTTCTGTGGTAAATTATTTATGTTTTTACGTGATGGAAATTAATACAAATCTATCATGTCATATTTGCCAAAAACACTTCTCTTCGGCATGGAATTTTAGAAGACATTTAAAGGTCCAACATAGTTATAATGAGTGTAGTAAGTATTTGAAAGAAAAGTATGAGCCTATGTATAAAATTTTATTCTAGTAGCCTCAGAAGGTATTTAAAAAGTCAACATGTAAACATTGAAGAAGATAAACCCACCAAAAAGCAAAGCATTAAAGTTAGTCATGAAAGTCAAGGTTAGTAACCCTAATACAGACCAGCATGGATCATGGAAGTTGAAAGTGCTTCCATAAAACTGGTAAATGTGTTTCTTTACCAGTCTAAATGTGACAAGGTATATTAATTATCTGATAAAAAATAAATTTTCAGGAAATGAAGAAAAAAACTGTTCAAACAAAAATGAGGCGCATAAAGTATTATTAGGAATTGTCAAAACTTCAGTGAAACATGTGGAATTCATTCCAAAACCAGATCAAACTGTTGAAGTTTTATTACAGAGCAATAACCAAGGTCGTGAAAGTGGAGACAAAAGTCAAGGTTTGTATTTTTTTAATCAAATAAAAGCTTTTTCGGTAAATTGTTTTTTTATATGATATTTATTAAGACTTAAGTATAATGTTTTATACTTAAGATAATGTTTTTTTTAGAATATGGCTGCTTACAGAAACATCATCGGCTACACAAAAACATATGAAAAAACATCAGAAAAAAACAAAGAAATAATGGAAAAAAAAGGTTAAATCAATTGAGATGCTTGGAAGAAATGTGCCATTTTAACTGTACTAGATTAAAAAGCCTTCGTTATCATTTAGAGTTGAAACATAATATTTTGCAAGAAGTTTGAAAACATTGAAAGTTTGTATATATATTTTGATATACAGGGTGTCCCAGCGAAAACAAAAGAGAGCTATTTTCGGTATGAAAAAAAAAAAATTTTCAAAAATCTCGGACACGTCGATTTTATTTTTGAGGGGGACAACTTTTCCTTACCAAGGCACCCTCATACCAGCAACCCCCTTCGAGGGAGTGGAATCACCCCTAAAATCCTAAGAGGGGTCGTATGATACCTTATTTTAAAGGTCTTTTAATTCTGAATATAACTGCCAAATTTGAAGTAGCTAAAATTATTTCTCTGGATAAAACAGCTTGTCAAAATTGCGGAAACAGCGAGAATGAAAAAGGTATTATGGACTCTTTTTTGAATAATATTTTTAAAAGAACAAGGAAATCCTATTTTCGAAGGGGTCACTTATTAATTAAGAGGCCACCTAATACCTGGAATCCTTTACGAGGGGTTGAAAGCACCCCTTAAATCTTAAACAGAAAGAGGGATCGTGTTATACCTTATGTTGAAAGCGTTTTCACTTTAAATTTAAATGGTGACTTCTGAGTGACTGATGGATTTCTTCTGGATATAAAAGCCAAATAAAATTCTGGAAAAAATGCTTTAAATAAACCTTTATGCCTGAAACCCTTTCTTACAATTTTTTTTATTGGATCATTAAAACATGATTAAAAATGTATTAGTATTGTTAATATTATTGTTATTACACCTTATCAGCATATTATAAATAAAAACAAAATACCAAATAAAATGCAAACACAAGTATCTGAATAATTTATTTAGCTTGCTAAATATCATTGGTACTTTTTTCATAAAGCAGCATTTATTTAAATAGTTTTAAATTATTACCCAGTCTTTTACGTGTTGAAACACTGTTAGCAAAGGTTTATTCTACTGCAGAGAGGGTTGAGATGATAGAGTTTTTCTTTCGGCATAACAATTGTGCCAATTAAACGGTACAAGAATTTAATGACCTTCATCCAGAAAAACGAGTCAACAGAAAATACGTTCTAGAAATAGTTGCTAAATTTAGGGAATCTGGCAGTGTCTTAAATAAAAAGCGTGAGGTTCAAAATGTTGTTGTTGTCAATGAAGCAATGCAAATAACTGTCCTAGGTCAACTTCATGCCGAGCCAGGAATAAGTGTCAGAAAACTGGCGACGAGTACAAGAGTAAGCAAAAGTAGTGTTCATAGGATACTTAAGCATAATAAATTCCATGCTTACAAAATTCATCTGGTGCAAGAACTGAAGGAGGACGATTTTCACAGACGAGTGCAATTTTGTGAATCGCTTAGTGATATGATAACTGTTAATCCGCGTCTTATTTACAACATTTGTTTTCAGATGAATGTACTTTTTTCTTAATGGCAACGTAAATCGTCATAACTGCCGCTACTGGTCAAATGCAAATCCGGGCCAGTTTCGTGAACTTGGGTATGAATGTTCCCTGAGAAGTTAAATGTTTGGGCGGGAATCTTGGGCGGCTCCATTGTTGGTCCATTTTTTCTGCCCGGAAATTTGAATGGAGAAATGTACCGAGATCTCTTGGAAAATGCCGTATATCCAAGAATAGTAGAAATAATGGAAGGCGGAAATCATTCTGATGATGATCAAGTCGTTTTCCAACAAGACGAAGCGCCTCCACATTATGCTGCTGGTGTGAGGCAATATCTTGATGAGATATTTCCTGATCGTTGGATTGGAAGGAGAGGACCTTTTATGGAATGGCCAGCTAGGTCACCCGATTTAACCCCATTAGATTTTTTTTTATGGGGGCATTTAAAAACAAAAGTTTACGCTATCCAACCAGACACCCTAGAAGACTTACGCCAGAGAATTATAAATGAGTGTCAGATGATAACACCTGAAGTTCTACAAAACGTCAGGCATCGTTTTGAGCAAAACCTGTATTCCTGCATGGAAGTAGGCGGGGCACAATTTGAACATTTAATAAATTGACGTAATTTAAATAAACTTGTTTTATTTAAAAGACACAAAAGGAAAAGGGTAGGTATTTCTTATCTCTCCACTTTTACTGGCAGTAAAGATATTTCTTGCTATTTTTATATCCACAAGATATCCATCAGTCACTCAGAAGTCACCATTTAAATTCAGAGTAAAAAGACCTTCAAAAGAAGGAATGACACGACCCCTTTTTCTATTTAAGATTTAAGGGGTGCTTTCAACCCCTCGTAAAGGGTTCCAGGTATTAGGGTGGCCTCTTAATTAATAAGTGACCCCTTTGAAATTAGGACTTCCTTATTCTTTTAAAAATATTATCCAAAACAGAGTTCAAAATACCTTTTTCATTTTCGCTGTTTCTACAATTTTGACAAGCTGTCATATCCGGATAAAAAATTTTAGCCACTTCAAATTTGGCAGTTATATTCAGAATTAAAAGACCTTTAAAATAAGGTATCACACGACCCCTCTTTCTATTTAAGATTTTAGGGGTGATCCCACCCCCTCGAAGAGGGTTACTGGTATGAGGGTGCCTTGGTAAGGAAAAGTTGTCCCCCTCGAAAATAAAATCCACGTGTTCGAGATTTTTGTAAAAAAAATTTTTTTTTCATACCAAAAATACCTCTGTTTTGTTTTCGCTGGGACACCCTGTATATATGTCTGAAATTATTTTTTATAGAATTTAAAAAATGGAAAAATCAGGAGGAAAGCAAATGTGTGGCAGTATGGGTAAAAGCATAGGGTATAAAAAAAATTAGACAAGGTGCATTTATTACTATTGTAATCGAACTGGTAAAAGGAAAGTTTTGGCAGCAGCAAAAAGGAAATGTGCCCTAAAGGGCAGGGCTCATGCAAAATTAATGCTTCCTGTACTTCAGCCCTGATAATTAAGCATATTTCTCAAGGTGTAAAAGTAACCTCTTTTAAAAATCATTGTGAGAATGAAAAAAAATGGCCTATGTTTCATTATCCATAAATGATAAAAATAAGATAGCACAACAATTGATACAAGGTAATTAAAATATTATCTAAAACTTAATTAAACCTAAGTGATGTTTATGTTTATTTATTTTTAGGCATTCCTTACACACAATATATATTAATACAATTGTATTAATAATATTATAATATTGTATTAATAATATTAATACAATATACACACATTATTCCCGAATATTGAATAATATTTGGGAAAGTGTGGATGAAACTTTTTAAAGGATTCACTTGACCACTAAGAATGACATCCATAATATTGCCCAAGCTTACAATTTACATGATACACCCATAAAAGATCCCAATGATGCCATAAGCATTGCCATGTGGGTTGATGAAACGCAAAAATCAGAAAAAAATCCTGTAATTTTATATAAGAAGCAAGGAGAATTGGACTCAGGATTGTCTTTAAAAAAAGAGGATTTTTTGATGGGAATCATGACAAGATACCGAGGTCAGATGTTACAAAAACTTGGGTCTGGAGGCATTATTTGTATGGATGCAACGCATGGAACTAATCTTTAGGATTTTAATTTAATTACTGTTTTGGTGGTGGATAATTATGGTGAAGGCTTTCCTGTTGGATTTTTGTTTGCTAATAGGGAGGATTATGTAGTATTATAATATTTTATTTTGGCTTTAAAAAGTAGCATAGGAAATATAAGAGCAACTACATTTATGAGTGACGATGCCGAGCAATATTTTGCTGCATGGAGTTCTGTAATGGATGTTTCTGAAACCAAAAAGCTTTTATGCATATGGCATATCGACAGAGCTTGGCATTCCAAAATATCATTAATTAAAGATAAATCAGAACAAATAGAGGTATAATATATGGTCTATGTTTTCTCGTTGCCCAAAATAATTTAACGGGATAATTTTTAGTCTCATTCTGATTGTTTTTTTAAGGTATATAAGATGTTGTGTTTCCTTCGGCAAGAACCAAATGCAAATAATTTTAAAGCATCATTAGGAAGCTTTATTGCGGTCTGATCCACTTTAATTAAAGAACTGTTGAATTTTAATTACATAAAGTTGTACTCAACAGTTATTAGTATTTAGTGATAAGTGTCTTGTTAAACACAATTTCTTTTAGGGACAACTTGCAGGAGATTGGATAAAACTGTGCATGTACTATTAAAGTATATCAGAGGCAAGCAATTCGGTAGGATTATAAAGCTGGAAAAAGGAAAAATAACACACAAAATCAGCAAAATTAACAAAAGTCATATTGCAGCAGTAAAAGCAGATATACATATAATAAGTGTTGAAGATGGTTGGAAAATTCAATCTGGGCAGTGGCGGCTCGTGACATGTAACTATGGAGGGGCGCGCAAATCCAAATAAATATATACTTACTAATAAATAAAAAAATATAACTGGACGTACCTAAGTATATGTTATAATATCTGAGACATGACGGTTTGCAGTCATCATGGTATAATCACAAAAAGTTTGTACATAAATGTCTTAATTTGGCAATCAAAAATAAAGAACATTGTTACAAAACAATCGCATTTACACATCACGGAACCTCGCACGAAAATATTTTTGCCACCTCTCTGCGGTTTTAAAATCAATAACAAGTAACTTTAAAACGTGAAGAAAAATTATACTTATTAATAAATGTTCAATAGGTACTTAAGCTACTTCTTAAAAGTAAAATCTGCTCGACGGTCTTTCATATTTATAAATCTTTCCATTACTTTTTCATCAAAATTGTTTATTTCCATCACTAAATGTCTATTGATGGACATCATGGCTAGAGCATTAAGTCTTTTATTAAGCATAGTACTTCTCAGGAAGGTTTTTATTCGCTTAAGGATGGAAAAATTGCGCTCAGCCTCTGCAGTTGTCATTGGGGTAGTCACAATGATATTTAATAATTTTATTGTTTCGGCAAATGTTTCGCCAAGATTATTTTCTAAAATAAATGAAAGCAAGTTCATAGCTCCAATATTTTGTGAGAAATCTGGTCTTGAGTAAATGATTTCTAGTTCAGTTCTTCAAATAGCGACAGATCTTAGAGAGTAATATTTAAATCCGGCAAAGGTCTGCCTAAAGTCTTAATGTTTACTTTTTCTTCCAGTGAAAGATTTGAAAAATTACAGTTAATTAAAAAGCTTACACGATTCATTATTAAATTTTAATAATAATTATTGTATTGTTCACTCTCGAGTTACTCAGACACACACAAACCACCGAACACGGAACCAATTAAAAACAAAATTTTGCCGAATAAACAACAAAAAACGTCTTCCTGCCGCCTGCGGTCCGATTTACAAAACATTAAAACAAAAGCCGAATCCACCATAAAACTGGGGCGCTAAATTTTTGCGCGCCTCGCTGTCGGTAACAAGCGTGATAAAAGCCGAGAAGATGGGTCGTCGAGAGTAGCTTTTCGGTCGAATTATGGACGCGGATGTGAGCGCGCCCCACGACAAATAGAGGAAGATAGATGAGCCGTACCTTGCGCGAGACAGAGAGCGGTATACGTAGAATGCCAGGAGCACTTTGGTTGTTGATTTGAATATCGCATTATCTCCTATAGTACGGGCGCTTGTGTTAAACGTTTAAACGTGGGTTGATAAAAAATATATCTGATATAATTAATAATTACTGCACACGAGTTTTAAATTTAAAATAAGTAATTTTTAATGAAATTACTGGAGGAGCGCGCGCCCTTGCGCGCGCCTTGCTAATAGGGGTGCAAAGGCGCCGATGAATCTGGGAATAATTTCTACCTTCTGAAATTGAATGAATTAGGTAATCATCAGTGCAATTTAAAATGTTCTTCATGTATGTCATGTGTTCATTCTTACACCTGTAACTGTATGGATTACGTAATACACAACAACATGTGCAAACATATACATAAATTGTGCATGAGCGAAACTTGTAATAATAGCCCAATGGAGATAACTCATCATGATAATACAACAAACAATAATGATGAACTGCAAAGCCCCCTTCTTAGTTTAAAACAATGTAATAGTTCTGAAACCATTAAGAAAATAAGGGAAGATATCAGTTTTATGTCTGCTTTTGACTGGCCATCAGTTGATGATGCTGCGTTAAGAAAAATTAGTGGCCTCCTAACATCAGTTAAGCATAATATGATAAGTAGTCAAGAATCATCAGCTCTAATAACAGAATCTAGTAAACACAAAGTTTGTCCTGCGAACAAGAAAATCACTACACAACCTCGGTGGGTTTTAGTTATAAAAAAATACAGAATTACTTATCACTTATATTTAACATTTTCTAGGTTCTTCTCTACAAAACGAAAGAAAAAGCCGATGGCTCCCAAACTGGCAAAGCCTTCACAAGAAGAAATTACAGAAATATGCTCAAGATTCAGGGAGTTGCAAGAGAATAAATAATTTACTACACACACACTTTATGTAACTTTTTGATTAAATGAAATCTGACAAAATTGCACTTTTTTTCAATGGATTTTTTTGTTCATTTTTAAAAGGTATTACAAATACAGAGCGCGATTTATAAACTTTTCAGCTCCTGTTGCCGCTCCCGTAGTCACTTAAAATATTCAGAACTGTACTTAGGTACCCAATTTACAAAACTTCATTAAAACTAGAGATCACATCTGGATCATAATGCTTTTATTAATGTAATCATTTTTTAAATAAAAATGTAAAGGTAAACAAAATATTCTTTTTAAGATAATTACTTCCCTAGCCTTCTGCTCTAGCAAAAATTATCACAGCACCTATATCTGACATCTCTAAAGAATTGAAATCCCAAACAAACTATAGATACGTATATCCCTATACTATACTAAGAAACTATACCCTAATTATTACTATTAATCTTGTGCATTATTAGATCTGGTAAAAAAGGTTACATCTTAATAATTCCTATTAAATTTTCATTCAAACTACTCTAATTCAATGAAAAAGGCAAAAAGCGACAACCGAACAATTTATTTAAAATTTATTTAAATCAGAGACAATGGTTGTTTTTTACTTTAAACATTGTCTCTGTTTAAGGTAAAAATCGTTAAACTATGGAAATTCGGTATATGGTAAACTAAAATCGGAAGATCTACCGAAAAATCAGTAGAGGTGGCAACACTGCACAGAATACAAATATGTAGAAAAACAAACTCAAATGATAGGACAATGACAAATAATGTTCTATCTGTCAATGTCAACAACGTCATTTCTGTCCGCTGCCTGTTAATTTTTCCAAGCAAGATGGCCGATATACGATTCCGATTTTCACCATACAAGCTTCATACATGTAAAAATAGTCTGAAATTGAGACGTCGTAATACATGAAATGGAAAATTTGATGTACCAAGCAAAAAAACGGTCTTCTCAGCATGCATTTTCACAACGACTCGAGCAGCATTCCAATTATTCTCAATTCACGAAAATTATACATTCGAATTGGATTATTTCCATACAACCAAACCCAACACATTCTACCGTTACCCCTTTACCGTCAGGTTCTCAATCATTTTCAAATCCAGGATCAGTTGTATCTCATGAATCACACCCAACTGTTACCCTATTATCGTCACCGTTATATTCGCAAGCAGATTCCAACCCACCATCAGTCGCTTCTATGTCAAATCACGCAGCCGAGAGTGCAAAATATTTATGAAAGTTTTGAATAAATAACTTTTTTTCGTTAGAATATTTTGATTTATAACATGTCGTTTTGTAACTGTTAAGTTGGAGTTCATTTCAGTTCATTTGTTTCTTAATTATTAACCTTTCATTTACTATTACTGTTCATGTTGAATATTACTTACTTTTGCTAAATAAATAAATAAATAAATTTGTATAATTTACCTTAATTAAGTATTTCAATTCTTCGATTAAAGCTCTGCATACTTCAGGTACCATTTTTGATATTAATTGTGGAGACACTTTGAACAGGTAATGCAGACTCTGATAACTATCACCTGTTGCTAAAAATCGCACTTGGCAATGGTAGTACGTTTCAACGAATATTTTACTATAAAAGATAAATTTATATCACTTGTTCCTGTTAAAAATGCAACTGCCGAGGGTTTGTATAATGTTATAGTAGATTTTTCAATGAACATGATATTCCTTACAAACAGAATTTAGTCGGTTTCGCGGCAGATGGCGCAAATGCAATGATGGGTAGAAATCATTATCTTAAAACTCTGCTAATAAAAGATATTCTGAATTTATTTGTAATTAACTGTGTTTGCCATTCTTTTGCTTTGTGTGCGTCATATGCCTGCGAAAAAATACCAAATTCCGTAGAGAAACTTGTAAGGAACATTTTTTCGTTCTTGCAATATAATAAAAGGCAACAAGAATTTTAAGAATTTCAAAAATTTCTTACTATTAAGCCACATAAGCTATTGCAACCCTCTCAAACAAGGTGGTTGTCATTAAATGCTGTGGTTGTAAGAGTTATTGAGCAATTTGAAGCTCTAAAGCTGTATTTTAGAATAGAAGCATTTGAATCTCAATCTTTGGGAGCAAGTGAGATCCATACAGCCTTTTCTGATCCCACGGCAAAATTATACTTATTTTTTCTGGGAATATATTTTGCCAACGTTTACTAACTTAAATTTAGACTTTCAAGCTGAAACCCCAAAAATTCATTTACTATATGAGAAAATTACTACCTCATATCAACTTTTACTGAGCTATTATATTAAACCGGAGTATTTAAAAAACACTGAATTATCCAAACTACAGTATAGAAATCCGGAAAATTTCTTGCCTTTAGAATCTATTTATTTTTTTCAACAAAATGAGAAAGTAATGAGGAAAAAACAACATTTTTGATCAAATGCCTGGATTTTTACGTTAAAGTAGCTCACCAAATTTACCAGAGATTCCCGTTTAATAGTAGAGAAATGAACATTCTTAAACAGATTTCATTTTTGAATCCATTAAATATTCCAAACGTAGATAGTATAGCGTCTGCTGCTATTAATTTTCCAAATGTGGTAAATGACATAAATAGTTTGGATAGAGAGTTTCGATTATTAAAAAATAGTTCCATTGACTTCACAATAAATTATTTAGTTTTCTGGAAAAAAATATGTTAATTAAAAAAAGGCGATGATACCTACGAATATCCGGAATTGTCCAAATTTGTTAAAATATTGCTTACTTTACCTCATAGCAGCGCGTGCGTCGAAAGGTTATTTAGTACTATCAATCTTAATAAAACAAAATTAAGAAACAAATTAGGAGAAGTAACCATAAGTGGTATTTTACATACTAAAAGACTGATTGATAAAAACTGCTATGATTATAACATACCAAAAGTTGTTACATCAAAACATAATAATAATATGTATACCTAAATAAAATATATCTTTATAAGGTACTGTTGGGTAATAAGGCCGGGCAGGTAATAAAGCCAAAGTTATCCCAACGGATACCTTAATATTCTGTGGTCCTAGTGGCACCATCTAGGTGTAGACAGATCTAACACAAAACAGTTGGCGCTTTGCGAGCTAGTATACATTCCTCCATTTACCTACATGCGCGTGTTTAAAAATTTGGAAGTGTTTTCGTGCCCGTGTTGTAAAAAATACCTGCAAAAGGTGAGTAACATTTTTTGGTAGTTTGATTAGAGTATTGTTTGCATTATATTTTCCAAATTGTGTTGGTATATAGATTAACTTAACATAGTTGTTTCGTTTTATTTACTCTTTTTTTGTTACACCTAACCTCAAAAAGAAAATGGATGCCAGACTTGTAACAAGGCCGCGGCCTTATTACCTGCCTTACCATTAAATTTGTTTGCAGATAATAAAGCCGGCTACAAAATAATGCGTAATTTTTTGTAAATTTATCTTAATTGTTTACGCTGGCAAAAGTCTTAAAAAAATAATCCCATTACTTATATATTTTTTACTTACTTATATATTTTTTTAAAGAAATTTCCCACCTTATCTCAATGCAATGAGCTCCCGGCCTTATTGCCTGCCGAAATGGTTACCTTTAAGTTTCTAGCCAGGTAATAAGGCCTATTACAAGATGGTCTAAAAGTTGTTTTTCCATGTAGGATTCCTGCGGAAGTCTTAGAAAATAGTTTTTTATACCAACGTGTCAGCAACAGTTACAGCGCGGAGCAGTTTTCTAGCTTAGGTAAGTATTATAGCTGTAGCTATAATGTTCCGGCCATATTATCTGTCTCCTACATACGCAGTAGAAAATACTTTTTTATTTTTCAGTTATGGGGAAAAAAAATCGAGGAATACGAGCAAATTGGACCGAAGAAATGATGGAAGAGGCCCTTCAGCTATTAAGGAGTGGTCGGTCTCAAGAATGGGTGGAACAGCAATCTGGGATTCCGCGTCGTACCTTAAGGAATCACCTTAAATCCGGTTCCTCAAACAGGTCATTGGGAGCAAAACCAGTATTAAATATGGAACAGGAAACGGACTTAGAAAGGAAAATATTGAGATTTTCTAGCAGAGGCTTTCCGTTAACTTCGAAAGTTTTACGCCGAAGTGTTTTCAATTATTGTGAGAAAATGAGCGTTAAACATAAATTTAACCGGGAAAAAAAATTGGCGGGTAAAGAATGGTACCGTGCCTTTCTAAGACGTCATCCACAAATAGCTCAACGCAAAGCACAGCAATTAAATCCTGCCCGAGCTCAGAAATTGAATCATTTCATTGTAAATGATTATTTTGATAAATTGGATGCTCTGCTGTGTAGAACCGGATTAAAACATAGCCCCGAAAAAATTTACAACATGGATGAGAAGGGTTGCAGATTAACCCTTCATCACCAGCAGCTAGTACTAGCCCAAAAAGGTGCCAAAAGAGTGCACTTAGTGGCGCCTGAACATGCGGAAAACGTCACAGTAGTTGCTTGTACAAATGCCCTAGGCCATGTCATACCACCTATGATTTTATTCAAAGGGCAACGTGGAAAACCTTGCTATTCTGATGGTTTACCAGCAGGCTCAGCTGTACACATGACCGCAAAGGGCAGCATGACGACTGAGATATTTATCAAATGGCTGGAGCACTTCTCACAATTTATGTCTTCCCCTCCAACAATTTTAATTTTTGATGGAGCGTCAAGTCACCTAGATGAGTCCATTGCTGAAAAGGCAGAAACTTTAGGAATTGAGCTTTTATGCCTACCCAGTAATACGACTCACGAGCTCCAGCCAATGGACAAATCCGTTTTCCGGTCTTTTGAATCCCACTGGGATCAACAGCTTCTTGAATATTGGAGTCAACATCCTGATAGAAGGTTGAGTAAAGAGAGATTTTCTGATGTATTCACGCCAGTCTGGGGAAAGTGTATGACTATTAATAACATCTGCAATGGTTTTAGATCAACTGGTATCTACCCGTTCAGTAGAAACGCCATTCCTGAACATGCATTCGCCCCAAATCTTCCAACTCATCGTGGTCAAAATATTGCAGCTGAAAATAGTGAGGAAAGTGCCATAGTAAGGGAAGAACTTTGGGATTCGGAAGATGATATTCCATTAGCAACATTATTTAAGACAACTAAGGATAATTCAACAGTACATTCCAGTACCAGCCCTGCAGATCAGTCTCAGTCTCAATCAACTCAGTTAGAAGATTTAGCTGAAAAAGGAGAAACTTCACATCAAAACTCTTTCTCTGAAGTTTTAGTTACACCTGATATGGCACCAATAAAAACCTCCAATCGAAGAAAGGCTTTGAATTATCGTGCTCAAGAGGTCAAAAGGCACATATTTAAGGATCGTAGTTCTGGTAAAAAGGTTACCAATATCTCAAAAAAGGGTTCTGTTGTGAAGAGGAAGTCCGCCAATACGCCAACTACGAGCCTTTCAGCTGTATGGATGTGTTCTGTTTGCCTGCTTGACTTTGTAGCCGATATGAGAGCATGTTCATCTTGTGGTACTTGGGTTCACGAAGAATGTGTTGGACTAACAGTTGAAGATAAAGAAGCATTTATTTGCCCTGAATGCATGCCCTGAGGAAATTTTAAAAATCGGCCTTATTACCTGCTACAAATTTTAGTCCGTGGCCATATTACCTGCCTATGCTGGTAATAAGGCCAAAAGAGTTGTTTTTATTTTTTTGCATTATGAATGTTTAAAAATTCTTGTTTTCATTTTTTAGTTATGTTTTTTAAAAGAATACATGTTGATTTATCTTTTGTATCTTACTTTGTAATAAAAATATTTTTTATTTGGTTATAACAAAAATATTTTTCTTAACCCGGCCTTATTACCCAACAGTACCTTATACATTTGAATATCTTGTTGGCCTGTTTTCAATGTTTTTTTTAATAGAATATTATTTTTTGTAATATTTTTGACGGAAAAAGAACCTTGCATATTATACTAAATAATAACTAAATAGAAACAAAATACTTAAAGTAGTTTTTTTATTTATTTATTTTCGAGTAAAGCTTTTCATTTATATAATAATAATATGTACCACTGAATCATCTTTAAAAAAAGAAAGTAAATCTGGCAACTTTTTTGGCTCCGACCTGGTGATTTTTTATTTTTTGACCTGGCAACACTGGTATACTGTATCATTTCCATTTGACATCTCTCTAATTTAATTTCTTTATATTCGTGTTGCTTGTGATTTGCTCCTACTGATTTTTGAATAAGTGACTTTAAAACTTTCATATCTCCTAGAATTTTATTATTAATTCAGGTATGGATTTTAGTTTCGTTCTAGATTCTGTTGGAGATAAGGCAAGAAATGAAGTATTCTCTTCATTCCCAATAGAGGAAACAGAAGGTAAGGTAATAATTGGGTACTACATATGTAGTCAACTTATCTTGAATAATTAAAAAGAGGCCTTTATTATAGCTTCCACCCACACAAAAGGTTTACTTATTGAACAATTAAAGCAATTCAGAGATAAGCGTTCTGGGTTATTAAAGCAAAAAAAACAAGATGTAATACCAAAAACAGGACAGACGGAATTAAAAACATCCATGAGGGCTTTTAAAAAAACTGAATGGTTCAAGAAACAAAAAGCTAAAGCTGAAGGAAGAAAACCTGAAATTCTAAAAATAAAGTCAATAATAGGAACAAATAATATAAAAGGTATGTAATATTTAGTAGAACTATCCCTTCATATGAATACCTAACTTTTCTTGTCACCTTAAATTAGAAAGTGAGATGATTGAATCTCTTTCTAATTTATGAAATTTCAATTAAAAATGATGAAATTAAGGTAAACAACTTCTCTTAATGCATAGTGATTTTTATTAATAGTGAAGTTTTATTTCATAATCCATAATAGCTAAATGGCTGCAGAAGAGAAATGCAAATAGAGATATTTTTGTTGTTGCAAACCAGATATAACATATTGGTTTGTAGATCACATTCTTAGTTATATATACAAGATTAATTATGATGTTCAATTACTACTTTTCATAAATGTGTAGAGCAATGAAACTTCATTATCTATGTAAAAAGACTACAGAGGACCCAGTAATTTATGTCACTCCTGTAGGTTGGTAATTCAAAAAATTCTTACTTTTAAAAAATTAATGTAAGTAGTATAACCTTGTTTTGGGGCAATTCATGAGTTTTTTATACCTAGGACCTAAGTAATTGTCCAGACCATACAGTTCTAAAGTAGTAAGTTTTTCAGTTATTTTTAAATAAAAACATCACTGCTTAAAATATATACAATGCATATACAGTTAGTATTCTCTTAGATCTAAAAATACCTCTACATTATTCCAAGTATTGCATCTCAAACATTATTCTAATTACCCTTTTTTGAATGACAAATATACTTTGTATCTTAGAATTGGCTGCCCAGAAAATAATGCTGTACTTACTACAGATTCAGAGTTCACAAAATACAAGGCTCTTTAAGCCAGGCATAGCTCAGAGATGTTCGAAGATGCCACTAATACATTTTTGTCAACTACAAATATTGTTAGGGTTTTGCATACTGTTTGAATTTTATCAATATTTTTAAAAGGCAAGTAATTTATAAACACAATGAACAAAAAGGCCCCAAAACCTCCCTTGTGGTGTACCTATTTCATTAGCCTGAATTTCTGATCTGCTGCTTTTTACCATTTACTTGTTGGACTATTTTTGAGATAAGAAATGAACCATTTTAAGGAATTATTTCTCACCCCATATAACTAATTTCTTTATTAATAAATTTCTATCTAAACATAGAAATATATGCCTTAGAAAGGTCTAAAAATATTCCCAATGAAAGCTTTCACTCCTCCAAATTTCTCAAAACTGCACAAGTGAACTGAAATATGGCAGTTTGTGTAGAACTACCCTCAAGATGTTGATGTATGTTGTTGTTGTTGATTATCAGATAAAATATTGCACTCTTTTAAAAAACTGAGAAGCTGATTGCAAACTGTCAACTGAAACAGCTTTGAAAAACTTAGAAGTAGGCTGATCGGTCTATAGTTGTCAAATTCATTAGGATCACCCTTGTTTTTGTAGATTGGCTTAATGAGTGCACTTTTTAATTAATCTGGGAAAATTTCATAATTTAATTGTTTAAAATGTGGCAAAAGACTTCAGATATGGTTGGAATGCAAACCATGACAATACTTGCTGGCATATCATCATTTCCACAGCTTAATTAATTTTTTCCTTTTTCAAGAATACTTAAAAGTTCACTTGGGTTTATGGGCTTTAACAAGAAGCTTCTAGGGTTAGCTGCTATATTCGTTTGCGATGTTGTTTGTTTTAAATCTTTTAAGAGATAAGGTACTATTTAAAAAAAAAAATTGTTGTACTCATTGGCAGCTTGCTCAGCTTGCCCAGTGATAGAAGGTTCTTGACTTATGACTTTCCAAGAAACTTCTTTGTATATAGTCCACATACATTTATTTTTATGAGCTAATGTATTTATCTTATTTTCATATTTTTTATATTTACATTTTATCAAGAGGGTCTCTACTCTTTTTTTTTACAATTTTGTATTTATCTGTATACATAGAAAAACATTGTTTTAATTTAAAAAGAGTATCTTATCTAGCCTTCACTTCCCTAACTTCCTCATTATATTTATAGAAATCTTCTTTTTTACTTTTCTTACCTATTAGTTTCTTTGGAAAACTTTGATTAAAAATTGGTACAAATATATTTATAAAAGCTCCCCATTGGCTATTTACATCACAATCTTCCTTACCAAAAACGTCAGCCCAGTTTTCTTCTTTTAGCTGTTGAATAAAAAAAGTTTTGAAGTAGTCCATACAAGATACGGACATATAAGATGTCCATCTTTAGGGATCTATAAAGAACCGAGGAAACTTATAAGCTAAGGATAAAAAGTGTTGAAATAAAAGGTATTAAAATTAACTTACATACAATGAGGGTTTTCGTCACAACATATAACCAGCTATCGTGCCACTGGCAATGTCAAAAGTTAAAATCTCAATAATAAATAAAAGGGCATCTACAATAATGATAAAAAGCCTTAATTAATTAACAAATAAACAATTCAACGTTAAAGACAAAAAACTTACATTAAGATGCATGAGAAGGGACTAAGCAGGGTCTATACAAACATTAAAATCACATAATTACAAAACTAGGATAATTGTTATGTCAACAAGTACTAAGAACAAAAGAAATATATAACTTTTCAAAAGATCGGGCGCGCCCTATTTAAAATATGGTACCTGTAATTTGTAAAATTAGACTTAAGTTAAGTTGGTTACAGATGGCGGTACTAGAAATGATACTTATAAATAAAAAGTTTTGACTCTAATATGAGAGAAAGAAAAGGCGTTATAAGTTATCATTAAAATTTAATGAATTAAAAAAATGTGTAGATGAATGATTAATTTGATCATTGACACATATAGTATTATTATTTTGTATAGCTCTATTTATTTCTAATTTCAAGTAAATCCAGTTTATTACCTTTATGGCAGAAATGTAAATATTTAGTGTCTAAAAGAGGATCGAAGTTATGGTTATTGAGATGTATGTGTCTAGCAAAATTGGATTTGATATTTGAAGGGCAAAGATTGCGTTTTCTAGCCTTTTAGATCTCTTTACAATGTTCAGTAACGCGAGTGGAGAATTTTCTACTGGTTGCGGTTGTTATATGGCCTCCCTAAAATCCATAAGCAAGACATTCCTATTCGTCCAGTGGTGTCCTACTGTTCTTCTCCTTGTGATAAACTCAGCTCTTGGCTGAATCACATTTTGCTTTTAGTTACCAACTTTAAGAGTCCCTTTTCCATTAAAAATTCTTCACAACTAGCAGATGAATTAAAGTCAAAAATCAAAGTCAAAATATACTTTATTTGCTAAGTTTACAAACTTATGCTAAAAGCTTCCTAATCCTAGAATTTATAATACAAGTATTTATTTGGTTATACAGGACAAAAACAGAATACAGAATCGATTTTGATTGTACATAGAAGCATATTTTATATAAACAAAGAAAAAACCAAATAATTTTAAATATTAAAATGAATCGTTAAAATACTCTTCAATTCTGTAGTAAGCTTTTGGTAAGATTAATTTCTTTAGTTCTCTCCTAAACTTTTTAAGGTCTGTAACAGTCCTAATCGAAAAAGGAACATGATTAAATATTTTACGACTAATAAAGGATCTGACTTTACCACCCGCAATCTTTCTAGTCTCTTTTGACGTCTGTAATCTATTTCCAAGCATCCCCCAGTGATTGTGTGTTGTTGGTGAGAGATCTGCTTAAGGACTGTTCCAGTTTTTCCCAAATTCATATTGATAATTTATCCCTTTTAGTTGAGTTAGTTCTACAACAAAATTTTTTCCAGTTTAATGGATGTTTTTACCAGCAAAACACAGGAGTCGCTATGGGCTCAAGCTTATCTCCTCTGCTAGCAGAGATTTTCATGTCTAATTTAGAACACAAAATTAAGAACAGTTCTCTTTTTCACCACATCTTCTTTATCAAAAGATATGTGGATGATGTTTTTGTCATTTTTCAAGGGAATAAAGAAGAGTTAAACACTTTTGTAACTTTTCTAAATGCCTTACACCCTTCAATAATGTTCACTTTTGATATAGAAGAAAATGAATCATTGCCTTTTCTGGATCTTAATCTTAAACGCTTCAACAATAAAATTAAATTTTCGATATATCGTAAACTCACAAGTACTGACAGCACCATCCCCTATAGTTCCAACCATCCCCATAACCATAAACTTGCTTAGTTTCATTCATATTTCTCTAGACTTTTCTCTATCCCCCTAGAAAGGACAGACTTCCTCTCGGAGTTGAAGATCATTAAACAAATTGCAAATAACAATAATTTTCCAACTTATAAATAAAATTTATTACAAACATTTAAATAAATCACTTAACAGAAATTTAGTGTATAAAGAACCTAAAGAAACTAAATATTTTTCACTGCCGTTTTGGGGTCCGATATCACATAAATTAAAAAACATCTTTAGCTCTCACCTTATTAATACAAGCTTTAAAACCGTACACACTCTTAAATCCTTCTTAGTTAACCCAAAGGACGTAGTACCCCTCGACCAAAAATCAGGTGTTTATCAATTAAACTGCTCCAGTGATAACTGTGGCGTTTTTTATATCGGTCAAACCGGTAGAAAATTCTCCACTCGCGTTACTGAACATTGTAAAGAGATCGAAAAGGCTAGAAAACGCAATCTTTGCCCTTCAAATATCAAATCCAATTTTGCTAGACACATACATCTCAATAACCTCGATCCTCTTTTAGACACTAAATATTTACATTTCTGCCATAAAGGTAATAAACTGAATTTACTTGAAATTTTAGAAATAAATAGAGCTATACAAAATAATACATGTGTCAATGATCAAATTAATCATTCATCTACACATTTTTTTAATTCATTAAATTTTAATGATAATTTATAACGCCTTTTCTTTCTCTCATATTAGAGTCAAAACTTGTTATTTATAAGTATCATTTCTAGTACCGCCATCTGTAGCCAACTTAACAAAGTCTAATTTTACAAATTACAGGTACCATATTTTAAATAGGGCGCGCCCTATTGAAAAGTTATATATTTCTTTTGTTTTTAGTTCTTGTTAACATAACAATTATCCTAGTTTTGTAATTATGTGATTTTAATGTTTGTATAGACCCTGCTTAGTCCCTTCTCATGCATCTTAATGTAAGTATTTTGTCTTTAACGTTCAATTGTTTATTTGTTAATTAATTAAGGCTTTTTATAATTATTGTAGATGCCCTTTTATTTATTGTTGAGATTTTAACTTTTGACCTTGCCAGTAGCACGATAGCTTGTTATATGTTGTGACGAAAACCCTCATTGTATGTAAGTTAATTTTAATAACTTTTATTTCAACACTTTTTATCCTTAGCTTATAAGTTTCCTCGGTTCTTTATAGATCCCTGAAGATGTACATCTTATATGTCCGAAACATGTAGGATAGATGATTTTTAAATAAATTTAGTGGAGGATGACAGAAACAATTTTAGTTACCCTTTAAAAAGTTTTGTTTTCTTCAGAAAAAAATTGTATTCTTTTGCGTATATGTACTGGTTTTTAGTTAAGAAAATTACTTTTTGCCATTTATGATTAAAATATGAGATTGTACAGTCACCAATGCTTAAAAGCTTGGATCTCAAATTAATTATGAATAACTTTTTTTACAGGGATAATTAGCTATTTTTATTGTTTTTTTTTATATATAGTTTATTTTCTATCAATAGTTTATAAGAAATGGCTAACAAACCATTAAATTCTTATTTAAATGTAGCCAATTTAAATATTAGATCTATTGCCAAGTTTTCCGGATTTTCCTAATTTTGTAAGCAAAAAATATATTTTGGGTATAAGTGAAATGTGGCTGAATGAAAATATATTAAACAGTGCGGTGTCTATGCCAGGTTATAATTTTTTTAGAAAGGATAGATTAAACAGAGTTGGGGATGGTGTTAGCATTTATGTCAGGTCAATGTTTCAGTGCGAAATTGTAAATATTAATGTTAATAATGTAAACTTTGAATTTATGCTTCTAAATGTTAAATTTGGTATACACAATATTGCAATACTTATAATGTACAGGCCTCCTAAATCGAAAGCGTTTGGAATTATAAATTTCCTGGAAGAAGTTGTTCCACATCTTTTAGTGACCTATGATTATTCAGTAATTCTCGGAATTCATTATATTCTATGCTTAACTCTTTTGGGCTTGTGCAATTAATAAATGAACCAACTCATATAAGAAATACTACTGCAACATGCTTAGATCCCATTTTTATTAATACTAAAGACATTGTCATAAAAGTGGCACCGTTGTTGCAGGTTTAAGTGATCACAAACAAATGTCTTTCTGCACTTTAAAATTAGTCGTTAAATGACAAAAACAAACATTTATAACCATTTGCAATTTTAAATATTTCAATGAGATATACTTTAAGATTGATTTATCACATATTTACTGGGATAATATTTATTATCTTGCGGACATAAATAAAAAGTTCAATATTTAGAACAAAATATTAATTGTTTATTTAATATTCATGCACCCTACAGAACTATAAGAGTCAGTAAAAACCCAGCTTTCTGGTTGACAGACACCTTAAGACTTATTTTAAAGAAATATGATAAGGCTTGGACTAAATACAAAAATCACAAGTGTTTAGTTAGAAAAATGGAGATATTGTAATATCATAATTTTGCGATGGCATCAATAAGACGAGAAAAAGCTGCATATCTTGCAAGCTTGGAGAGTGACAAAACTGGTAAACAACTTTTAAAAGGTCTAGAAACTTTAAATATTAAAACAACCAAGAATAATAATGAGCTGCCGTTTAATATAATTATCTGATCCAAATCAAATAAACAATTTTTTTTGTAGGCGTTTTTAATAAATCTGATTAATCTTTAAACAAAATTAACTTCTACTCCCGTAATAAATTTACCGAAGATAATTAAAATTTTTCTTTAGACCAAAATACTGTCGAAAAAACTATAAAAAATATCAGGTCCAATGCCTCTGGTGTGGATAACATAACTCGACGTATGTGATACTTATATCTCCCTGATATTCTGGATCATGACACTCATATTATAAATTGTTGTTTGGATGTAGGATATTTTCCCAGGCCCTGGCGTGAGTCGGTGGTATGTCCGATTCCCAAATCCTCCAATCCTGAAAGTGTTTTAAAATTTAAACACATTTTAAATTTTAAAACTAGGAAAAAACTCGTAGGAGCTCTTGTTTTATCTATTTTAAATTACTGCCTTATAGTTTATTATCCTTGCTTAGACCAAATAAATCGTTACCGCCTGCAACGTGTGCAGAATACTTGCTGTAGATTTATTTTTAACCTCAGAAAGTTTGATGATGTGTCAGACTCTATATTTCAGTTGAGGTGGTTAATGCTACCTTACCTATTCAAATACTTCACTTCTACTTTTCTTTACCGATTATATGTTAGTCAAAGTTCTGAATATCTTTTTGAAAAGTTAATACCAAGAAACCAGGTTCACACTCGAAATATTAGATACAATATCTTGACCATGCCGCACCATTCCACGGCTCTGTTCGAGCGATCTTTTACTTATAATGCCGTTAAGTTCTTTAATACTAAACCAATATTTAATACTTTGTTAAATGTGTATAGGAAATATTATAAACTTTTGTTTTTAAATCAATCCAAAATATAGTCTAGAAGATAAATACTTTATATATACTTGTTACTTTTTTAATTTTTTTTTTAGTTTTCTCCATTTAAACTGTGATTGTTAGGAAGGTTAAGAGTTAAAGAGTAGCTCTAAGCTAATCTTCGCCTTCTTTGGTAATGTAGTATTAAGTAATATTGTAAGACTAATACTGCTTTTTTTTAATAAAGACATATTATTATTATTATTATTATTTTTATTATTATTATTATTAAAAACTAAACTATACTAAAATACTAAACCTAGTTTTTTCTGTAATTGTTGGATAGAAATTAAATGAGTTCATGATTGAGAAGAGTTCTTGTTTATCTCTATTAGGTTTTAAAAGTTTAATATTAAAGTCACCTGCTATAAATGCCTTCTTTTGACTGGCTGTCAAAGACAAAAGTAACTCGTCTATTTTTTTTTAAATATTTTTACATCACCTTTTGGAGGTCTATACACTGAACATAAAACTGTTCACTTGCCAGAATACACTCGACGCGAGTGCATTCAAACTGCTCTTCCATTGCCAACCTATTGTTTATAGTTTTTAGAACCTTGAAAATAAATTTTTTTCCACATACCCTGCTACTCCACCATATCTCTTCTCACAGCAAAAGGAAGAAGCTAAATAAAAGTTTCTAATCTGGAAAATCTGAAGCTGATTCCTTCTCTTCCAATGTTCTGTTATACAGATGAATTTGCAATTTTCCTCAATTAGGTGGTTTAATCTATGCAAAGAATTTCCAACAATGCTGATTCTTTGATATCTATTGTTTTACCTGGGGTAGTTATAGTTAAGCCTGTTTTTGGACCCAAAAAATTTTGATTGTCACTTGAATAGTTTACTTGTCGCATTTTGTTTAATTTTTGCAAAAAAGCTAGACAATTTGGATCTCTTGCCCAGTGGATTCGGTCACGTAAGTTCAACCTTTTACAGTTAGCAACGTGACCTTATAACTTAACCACTTAAAGGATATAGCTAGATTGGTGTATTCTTGTACATAAGCTTAAGTTAAGTCAAAGCTTAGGTTGTCATTTTTTATAAACCATTTAAAGATATCAGCTTTAGTTTGTAGCACCCAATTTTCTCTATTCGTTCTTATTGATAACTATAACTTTTATGTCAGGATTCTCTTCTATTAATTCTGCCACAAAGTATTTTGGGTCATATTCTTGTCCAATGCCAGTTATCAAAAACATAGGATCTGTGTTTTCTCATTTTTTGGCTGCAAAGTTCTTGAGTGCATCTTGTAGAACATTTTGTTGAGTTTTGTCAATAATTATTCCTCCATTCCTCAAATGCCCTACATTTTTAAATTTTTCTGTTCCACCAAGGGTTTCAGAAAGGTTCTTTTTTATTTCCTGCATTCCTGGAATTATCTGATTTTTTGGATTTTATCAGCTTCTCATATTTATTTACTTTAGGAGTTTCCCATTTTTTCTTTACAGTTTTCCTTTCTTTTCTGATTACCGTTTATATATGCTAATTTGTTGGAGCATCATTTGATTTTCTTTCTCCAACGATCGTACTTTATGGGCTAAACTGGTAACTGGTAGAAAATTGATTTTTAGGGTTGTCCGTTTCAAATTTGTTATGACATTGTGTTCTGAAAACAGTAAGACGGTTCCTGTTGCCTCACTTAAGAGTTTTATTATATTTTCAGCTATGTTGATTTTGTTTCTGTATCTAATCTGTGTCTTTGAGGAGCAATGAGTCATGTGCATGATCTGTCAAACTCGCTGGATGGATTTTCATTAGCTTTGTATAGTTTGCTCCTTGCTTGAGCATCTTGGGGACTAGTTTCCGAGCGTGACCTTTTTATGTCACTGTTTCTATCCTATCTTCAACTAGTTGGAATTTTTGGAGGAGTTCTAAGGATTGAATTCCGAGGCTTAAAAATATTTTCTGAATTACAGGGATTGGGTTCATGCATATTAACGTTCTTATTTTGGTTTAGCTCTACTTAATTAAAATCATTATTTGTAAATATTTCGGAATTGTTATTTTATTTCCGTTGACCTCTGCATTGTTACCTTGGAATTTTAGCCAAATTTTTATCTCCGCTGTGGTATTCACACCGATGATTGTATTTATTTCAGATCTTAAAATGTTTATAGATCCTTATGAATTGGCCCTATTATGTCATAGATTTATATTGTATCGTCCCGCTTTCTTAACACCGTCTTTTTCGCCGTCACTTGTCATATCAATATTGCACTTTTTCTCACTTTTTTTTTAATAAAAAAAAAAGTTTTTTTTTTACGGTTATAATACGGGGCATCGCTATTCATACGCACGCTGCCAAACGTCTCTGCAGAAATAAGTTTAAAACTATACAAAGGAGTTTTCCTGTAGTACCTAACATTGAAATTATTGCAGTGCAAATTTGTATTATTAATTTCAGTGATAATAGATTGTACAGTGCGAGTCTGTAACTTTGAATAAATTCGATAATAAATGGGAGCGTGTTCGGAAAAACGCTCGGACACGTCAATTGAGATTGTAAGTTGCCTATTTTTTACAACAGATTAATGCAGCAGTTCAAGAGAGGTAGTATTACATTATTATTACACTAAATATAAATTTAGAAAATACTACCTCATACTCTTTTAACGGGGAGGTGTTGACTCAAAACGAAACCCTTACCGTCAAAAATTCCGAACTCAAAGAGAAAATGACGGCACAGGGAGGTCTGGCTAGTGATGGAAATCAAAAGGAACGTAAAAATAAAAGAACCAGGGAAGACGCGGGCCTGTCTCCGCCCTCACAAGACGGAGGCGAGCCGGCCTCGGAAATGGTTCACCCTGAAATAACAACAAACAGTCCCCTCAACATCGTCAGCCTCAGATCCCATCCAAAACTCCAGCGAAAATCCTATGCCAAAATTAAAAAAAAAATCCACCGTACAGGGTGGGCCAATTTAGACGTTTTCTTATGGGAAGTCATGTCCCTGTTAGAGATAAAAAAATGTTGACCTCCATTCTCCGGGCTCAAATTTTAAAAGAAGTTTATTGAAGCAAATGAAATTTTGCTATGGCAAACAGTTTGGCCGCTAGAGGGCGTTTCTGAAATTTGGTTATTTTCGTTTTTCGGCTATGGCTGCTGTGTTTTTAAAGATAAATGATTTCTGTAAAGACTTTCTTATAGCACTTTTAAGCGCTTAACATGCTCATGATATTTAAATTTATACAGGGTGCATCATTATTAATTTTTTTTTTTTAAATGGAATGCATATTATTTTTTTGCATTTTCTTGTAGCCCTTAAAATTCCCTTTTCAAATATATATAACACTTATAATCTAAATTCATTAGTTTAGGTGATATAAATAGATTTCTTAAGTATCAATAAATTATAATGCCGTGCCATTTAAAACGCCTAAAAAACTGAGTAGGCGGGTGACACAATTGCGGGTGAAACAATTGCGTAAAGGGTTGAGTAGGCGGTTGTCAAACTGCTTTGAGTAATACGTCATTTTGACATAAACAAGCTTATTTTCATAATCTGTTTTACTTTGTATTTCTTTTATGTGATAATCACAATGTATCAAAACTATGAAAAATTCGATATGATTAAATGTTTTATTGAATGTAATGAAAATGCAAGAGAGGCCTGTAATTTATATCAACGACGATATCCAGAACGGGGGCAGCCACATAGTACGCTGTTTGAGAAATTAAAAAGAAACCTTATTAATTTTGGTTCTTTTGCTAAACCGCGAAGAAATGCTAATAATAATATAAATGACGATCAAGAACTATTGGATATAACAGTTTTGGGCGCAATTGAAAATAACTCTAATCTATCCACCTGGAAATTGGAAGTAGAAACTGGTGTGCCAAGGACCTCTGCAAGACGGATTTAAAAAAAATATAGGTATAAAGCTTATCGAACCCGAAAAGTTCATCATCTCTTTCCTGCGAATCGTGATAGAAGATTGGAATTCTGTCGGTGGTATTTGCAAAAGTGTGGTCAAGATACAACATTTGGCTACAATTGTATTTGGACGGATGAAGCATCGATTAGTAGTGCAGGCATTTTTAATAGGTATAATAGGTATACCTGGGCTCGAGCAAATCCTCACGCAACGGTGGCTGTAAGAAATCAAGGCCGTTACAGTTTTAGTGTATGGGTAGGCATATTTCATGGTAGATTTATTGGTCCCTATATTTATGATGGACAGTTAAATTCAGAGCGATATTTACAAATTCTGCAAACGCAAGTTGAGCGCTTCCTAGAGGAATTGCCTCTAGCCCAGCAGAGGCATCCTATATTTTTCCAGCAGGATGGTGCGCCACCGCACAATTCTAGAGTGGTCAGTAATTATTTAAATGAGAAGTTTGGTGAGCAGTGGATAGGAAATCAAGGTCCAATACGTTGGCCGCCTAGATCCCCTGACTTAACACCCTTAGATTTTTATCTTTGGGGAAGAATAAAAGACTTGGTATACCAACAGCCAATTACTTCAAGAGTAATGTTGGAAGAGGCTTTACATAATGCATTTGCAACAATAACAAATATTGAATTAAGAAACGCTGTTGATAATGTTGAAAAACGTAGCCGCTGGTGCATTGATCAGGAAGGAGCTCAGTTTGAACACTTGTTATAAGTACGTAATATATAGAGTTGCAGTTTTAGTTAAAATATCAATAAAAAAATAAAATCTGGTTTTTACTTTTTGTTTGTTAGTTCATATTCTAAGTTTAAAATAAATAAATAAATAAATACTTTTATTTTTTTATTATTTTTTTACAGTATTATTTTGTTTTTATAACTGTATTTGTCCATTAATATAATTAATATTTAATAAAACAGGAGCTATTGTTTAATTTACTTTTGATTTTTAAAAGCGCTTACTGAAGTATCACAAATAAAAAATACAGAACCTATAACGTCCTTTTTTAATCTTTGAGTGTCTTAAATAACTGCACTTATTTTTAATAAGGATGTTGATATCGCAGGCCCTTAAATTCTCATTATATTTGATAAAACATCTAATCATATGGAATTTTTTGAAAAATTGATACGTTTTTGGATTCTAATATCAAAATATAAATACAAAGGAAAACATAGATTATAAAAACAAGTTTGTTTATGTAAATATTAAGCTTCACTTATAGCAGTTTAAAACACGCCTTCTTTTCCGTTTACGCGATTAAAATGGCGGGTGATTACCTACGTGTTTTTAATATTTAAGAAATTTATTTATATATCGTAAACTATTAAATTTAGATTATTAGTATTATATATATTTGAAAAGGGAATTTTAAGGGCTACAAGAAAATGCAAAAAAATAATATGCATTCCATTTAAAAAAAAAAAAAAAAAATTATTTAATAATGATGGACCCTGTATAAATTTAAATATCATGAGCATGTTAAGCGCTTAAAAGTGCTATAAGAAAGTCTTTACAGAAATCATTTATCTTTAATAATGACCAAATTTCAGAAACGCCCTCTAGCGGCCAAACTGTTGCCATAGCAAAATTTCATTTGCTTCAATAAACTTCTTTTAAAATTTGAGCCCGGAGAATGGAGGTCAAAATTTTTTTATCTCTAAAAGGGACATGACTTCCCATAAGAAAACGTCTAAATTGGCCCACCCTGTACATGCCCTTAAACGACCTTTCCCTAGCGGGCAAAAGGAGGAGCACTGATCCCATCACAAATATAAACAAAGTCCAAAAAGTAGTGTTAAGAGACACAAAAAACTGGGCCACAAAATACAAGTTATTTTGTGAAAAAAAAATAAACATCGTAAAAGTGCAGAAAGACAGATTGGGATTAGTGCTCTTCCCCAAAACTCCTAACGACCACCGGGCACTAACAGGACTTCTCAAGGGGGAGGGAATTGAATTCCATTCCTTCTTCCTGGAGGAGGACAGGAAGCTGAACGTGATATTGAGAGGACTTGACCAAAACTTCAAGATAGAAGAGGTCGAGGAGGAGCTGAGAGCGATGGGGTTTGAGCCGGAGGAACTGGGCTGGTTTAAAACCGGCCCAGGCCGACGAAGACCCACAGACCTTATCAGATTTCTCGTCCCCAAAGAACAGGAGAATGTGTTTGAAATTGATAACATTTTAAAGATTAGGGTCCGCGTTGAGCGCTTAAGGACTCAGACTATTGCAAACAGGAAGCAAATTGGGCAGTGTCATCGCTGTTGTAATCTATTGTTTGTTATAAATAAGTTATAAGTATTTGTGGTATTGTTCTACGTTGCGATTTATTAGACGGTTGAAATAAATTTATCTTCAAATCTTAAGTGATTTTTACAACCCAATTTGAGGAGAAAACGGAGTCAGATACGAAAAAATATCAAGAGGGCATTTTTGTTTACAATTAAATGCACTATTTAGAAATGATCGTTTAATCGACTTAATCCAGTGGCGTGCTACTTTTTTAGTCACATTAACATTATTAATTAGTCATATCTCCGCCACTGGCCAACGGAGAAACATGACATTATTTACGATTATGACCCTTCATCCTAGAACGCTCTGTATCTCAGAAACAAAAATTTTGACGATCAATATTTATATAAGAAACCTACCTTAAAATTAATTTTTCTAAATACTGTTAAAGTCCTGCTACAAAAAAGTGAAACACCCGTTCAATTTAACTGACCATTCATCAATTTATACAAAACCACCAAATCAGCGTAAACTCTCCTTTGCCTCAACGTTGATAAGTCCAACAACCTCCGAGCATCATCATAAATGTGATCGTTGGGAATCCTCATATGAAGCTTATAAAAACAAAAATATATCTAAATTGATATTTAATATAAGTGACATAATACCCAATAAAATAATTAACTCATTAATTTTAATGTCAATACTATTTAATCTTGAATTTTTGTCTTAAAAAACAGTACTGTCATTTTTTTTTATCAAGGTAAATTAACGATATATCTTTTAACGTATATTGTATCTAAAAATTCTAATTCAGGTTTAAAATATATTCAAGTCGAAAATGACACGTGTTAACATGGTAAAACGTCCATAAACTAACATATTATAAAATGTCTAAAAATATTTACCACATCTATTCGATTCACTATCACTAGTAGCAATATGCCGCCAAAATGACATTTATACTCTTTAAAAGTTCAGACGAAAGTAAATAAAACAAAACATCGACAGTCATCATCATCTTTGCACTGATATTTCCGGTCTAGCAACGAATGGCTCTTGCCGGTCTTTTGATTGATCCTTTTGTCGAGATTAGGCGCCATCTTTTTATAATTCTGGGTCGTATCTAGGTGCTTGGACGTTTGACTTGCTCGGAGAATAGGAACCGACTGGTCGGGATAGGTTTGGTTGCATGTATTTATGAGGTCTGGGTCTGATGGTGTTGGACGCGAGCCTGTGGAGCAGACCACGCCCCCTCAGATTGCAGAACTTTTGGCTAGCGAGAAAAGGTCGGGCGGAGGTGTGAACGTAACCGGTCCTTTACGGTTTTTGGTGATAAATTAGGTTTTTGGCGGTTGGATTGGGTTTTGTATGAGGTTTATTTTTGTGTGGTTATTAAGGATGGGAATTGGGATTTGGACATGTTAGGAAGGAAACGAACGGACACTGCGAGAACCTAGACCTCGACTCCCAGCAATAGTTTGATCGCCAGGTTGGAGTTTAATTTCTCCAATTTTGCCATTAAGTTATCGATTTTTTTTTCCAGGAGCCCGTCGGGCAAACTTAAGAGATTTAGGAGATTTGTGTTTTTAATTGATAGCTCGGGCCGTTTCATGTGCGATGATGTATTGCCATCCTTTGGCTCCGCCCTCTTGTTATTAGAGTCGAGTCGGTCGTTCTCAAGGTCTCAGCGAAGCTTTTTTTTTGGTTGTTTGTGTTTTTTATATTTGGGTTTTTTGGGCAGCGCCAATAGCTCGCCGAATGGTCACCGCCGCAATTGCAACACTCAGCCGGGGTTGCTCTGTTTTTTACACATTCTGAATAGAAATGTTCGCCCTTGCACTTGTGGCAACGCGGCTTTGCGTTGCAATTACTCAGGACATGACCATATTCCTGGCAGCGATGACACTGCCCAATTTGCTTCCTGTTTGCAATAGTCTGAGTCCTTAAGCGCTCAACGCGGACCCTAATCTTTAAAATGTTATCAATTTCAAACACATTCTCCTGTTCTTTGGGGACGAGGAATCTGATGAGGTCTGTGGGTCTTCGTCGGCCTGGGCCGGTTTTAAACCAGCCCAGTTCCTCCGGCTCAAACCCCATCGCTCTCAGCTCCTCCTCGACCTCTTCTAGCTTGAAGTTTTGGTCAAGTCCTCTCTATCACGTTCAGCTTCCTGTCCTCCTCCAGGAAGAAGGAATGGAATTCCATTCCCTCCCCCTTGAGAAGTCCTGTTAGTGCCCGGTGGTCGTTAGGAGTTTTGGGGAAGAGCGCTAATCCCAATCTGTCTTTCTGCACTTTTACGATGTTTATTTTTTTTTCACAAAATAACTTGTATTTTGTGGCCCAGTTTTTTGTGTCTCTTAACACTACTTTTTGGACTTTGTTTATATTTGTGATGGGATCAGTGCTCCTCCTTTTGCCCGCTAGGGAAAGGTCGGTTAAGGGCATGTACAGTGGATTTTTTTTTTAATTTTGGCGTAGGATTTTCGGTGGAGTTTTGGATGGGATCTGAGGCTGACGATGTTGAGGGGACTGGCTCTCTGTTTGTTGTTATTTCAGGGTGAACAATTTCCGAGGCCGGCTCGCCTCCGTCTTGTGAGGGCGGACACAGGCCCGCGTCTTCCCTGGTTTTTTTATTTTTACGTTCCTTTTGATTTCCATCACTAGCCAGACCCCTCTGTGCCGTCATTTTCTCTTTGAGTTCGGAATTTTTGATGGTAAGGGTTTCGTTTTGAGTCAACACCTCCCCGAGTTTACATTTTAAGTCCGAGATCTGCCCATTGAGAGATTGGTTTTTAGAGATAAACATCGACAGTATATAACAAATAGAATAACAACAAGAACTACAGTATAATATAAACGCGAAACTGATTTTAGGATGAGCCAAGTCTGCACCATGCTAATTAAAACACACTGACAAAATTCAAATTTGTTATAATGGGCTTGGAAAATGAAAAAAAATATATATATATTTTCCTAAAAATAAATACAACATAAGTTTATAAGAACAATGACGTTTATTTCAAGTTGTTAGGGTAAGTATTTGCAAAGTTATAAGGCTGCTAGTCTAGGGTTTTTTATACCTCCCGAGATTCCGTCCCAATTACGCGCTACGTCGGAAAACGGGCAAATAACACAATGGACATTCGACACACTCCCGAAGCTTTCCCTGAAGCGACTCCGCGAGCGCCCGAACAGGGTGACCTCGACACATAACACACCGCTCGGAGATACTCGATTATGTTGAGACGAGAGAGACAACAAATAAGTTTCTTAATCAGTATCAGGAAGTATCATCCCAGGTCCTTTGTAGTTATATCTTAAATATATACTTAAATATATACTATTCAAATATACTGAAGAACTCACAACTCACAAATTAATAACTTTTGGCAAACTATCGATAAATATAAACTAATTATTGTAAGCACGACTCGAATGTAAACAAAATAATATACCTATACCTAACCCTATTTTGTGTTAGATGATAACACTACAGCTATTTCGAATAAAAATTGGCTGACGTGTAAAAGACCCAACCGATCATACTCGAACGTTTAAAATATTTCGCGGGTATTGTGTCGAATGTCCATTATGTCGAATGACGATTGTGTCGGATGCACCCGTCTCACTACGTCATAGACGCCGACGCGACGCGACGGTGTATTATAGAGGGCTCGCTAGCCAGCCAGCCACAGCCTAGTGCCCAGGCGTTATTTTGACAGGGTGGTTTTGTTTATTGACATTTTGACTTTTAACTTTTATTATTGACGTATTTTGCTTGTTGACTAATTACAATGGAGCAGGGATTTGTTCGTGGTCAGTCAGACAACTTACCCATTATATAAACGTAAATATTTATAAATAATTAAAAATAAATTTTTACTTTGACACCCTGTTTTTCAAAAACTAAGCATTTTTCTTAGACAAGGAAAATGAGTGGACCTGTAATCACGCACCTGAAACGAGCTGCTTGCCACCAAATTTGCAAAAATGTCATCTGGCAATTATTTTTCCTACGAAATTTAAATCAAAACACATCAAGAGTTTTAGATAGAAGGATATTATATCAAAGTGGGATCACTTTGATGTAATATCCAAAAAGTATAGATTTAACCAAAAATTTTACTTAAAAAAAACCAAGAATCCCTTAAAATACACTCAAAAACAAGTAAGCGTGTCACCATAATGCAAGAAAAATTCGGTTCACTTCGTTAGCATTGTAAATATAGGCTAATACCGGTCCAACCATTTTCCTTGTCTAAGGCGTTTTTCGACATAGAACATATTATGTACATATGAACTTATTAAAATACAATACAATATTTATAGCAGGTATGTGGAGCAGACATTTTGAAAAACACAAACAACAGCAAAAACATGCATAATAATATTAACAAAGCAGCGTGCGCGGTCGACATGCGGTCGTCGCGTCCACTTGGGCGCCAGTGACGTGTCATCCCGGCCGCGCTGGTACAAGGAAAAAATTAAACATGGCGTATTTATTCGAACTTTGAAAATTAATTGTGAAGTAACTATAAATGCTAGAGAACTGAAATAAATTGCTAAATTTAAGTTGGAGCCTGCTCTTTTTGACTAAAAAATAATCGAATTGTCGTTTCCAAGCTCATTGTTACTATATATAGACCTATATATTATAACACGCATCTTAATAAATTGTTGATTCTGAAACATTATTTCTACATACAAAAGGGGTGGTCCAATAGCGCCCCAACAAGAAATATAAATTTAAATATTTTTTAGGCACATTTTTAGGCTCAAAAATGCGCAACTTTGCCCTAAATTTAACCGTCTTCTTATCACGTCGTATAATATATACGTCGTATAATATACAAGGTGCGGCAGAGGAATAGGATGTTTTTGAAATAATCATAAAATCATTAACTTACCTACTTACCCTTAACTACTAACTTACCTTTGCTTTAGGGAAAATTAATTGGAAGACCAACATACACAAAGACATAGCATTTGATAATACCCGGATGGATTTTCCGTTGTGGAAAAGAATATCAGACATATGGTGACCGTTTCCATCGACACATTTTTTAAGGCGTTCGCGAAGACTAGCCTCGAGTTTTTGCAACAAATATCTATTGATTTCACTAATTTTCTGGCAGATTGCATGTTTCAATTCATCTAATGTACGAGGATTTTTCATAGACGCAGGACTTGAGGTACCCCCATAAAAAGGAAACACACATGGACATGTCCGGGGACCAAGCAGGCCATAAAACGTCACCGAATCTTGAAATTAAATGGTTGGCAAACAAAGGACGAACAACAGCCAGGGATGCCCTGGCGGTGTGTGCTGTGGCTCCATCTTGCTGAAACCACAAACGGTTATGGTCAATATGTCTTCTTTCTAACTCGGGAATAAAGAAGGTGTTTACCATATTAAAGTAACGTTAAGAGGTCACTGAAACGGTAACCCTATTTTCTTAAAAAAAAATAGGGGCCTATCAAGCCGAATCTGAATTGAATTGAAATGCTTTGAGGCAAGGCACCGAATGTAATCTGACGCACAACCCTCCCTTCTCTAATGGCCAATCGCTAAAAATATTTGCTCTTTGTGCCGCACCCTGTATAATATCTTAAAAATAACTAAACTATAATAACTTTAAAAAATTAGTATCTTATTGACAATATTGCCAAAAGTAATGGACATACTGTTTTAATATTGCTTCCATATTATTGTGTCTTTAATCCGATTGAATTAGTTTGGCGTAAATTAAAAAAACTTCGAATGTGAAATAATTTTCAACTATAACGGGTGCGGTAGTTATTGACAACATATGCCAAGCTATTGCAGAGTTCGAAAGTGATGTATGGAAAAATTGGATAGAACGCGTAATTAAAATAGAAAACGAATATACGGTTTAACAACCCACACCCCAACATAATAATTCGGTCTGCCAATGACGATTCTACTTCTGAATATGTTAGTAAGGCGTACGGCTAAAATAAGGCCTAAACTATACCGAGTAGAAAAAAACTTATGTGACATGGTTAAAAGGTTGACGGAAATCTACAAACTAAAAATAATTTTACGTATACAGGGTGCGTCAAAAATAAGCTACGAAAAAATATGTAGTTTTTTTCAAATGGAACACCCTGTATTTAATAGTGTTATGCTTTTGGGGACAACAAGAGCTTCACACTGATACCTCATTTTTTAAATTTCATTACGGCGTTGCTGAAATTTTTATTGTAGTTAGTCTACGATATCAGCTTTATCTTTCAGTAAAAGTCTGAGGTTTTTTTCATAAGGAGTGTCTTATATAAATTTACCAATTTGGCATCATTGCATCACAGATTTTGCAAGCAAACAAACTCATTATGGTTCCACGGCAGTGCTAATTCTAGCCTTTTAATGTTCTAATAATATACTAATATAGAAGAATACACAGAACCTCATAAATGCCGATTGTGAACACGAAACCGGTTGACAAGACGACATTTTGCGTATCACGCAGGAGCTTAAGCTGCGGTGTTTCCATTTCACATTTTTTTAGAAGCGATTTTAGGAATAATAATGTTAATAATCTTTTTTTGGTTGAAAAATTTTATATGGTGGTTATATCATTTTTACATAAAATCACTTTAAAAATTCTTTTTTGGATACAAATGCTTACATCTTCATATATATATTTGCAAATATATATATGAAAATAATGTAATAATAATAATAATATGTGTAAAATAATAATATATGTAATTTGCAAAAATACATATATATTTGCAAATTACGTCGTACAATTAACGTCTCCAATATTTTAATCACACAAGATCATAGACCAATTGGTCTATAGTGTTCGGCTAACTCATGGTTTTTATTAGGTTTCTGAAACGCAGTTATTTACTTTTTTTCCAATTTTGTGTTATTTGATTTAATAAGTTAATCTGGTTGAAAGTGTTTATAGTCGTAAAATTCTGTTGGATATATTGAGTATGTCACCGAGTCTATAGAGTATTTTGCTGTGTATGTTTTTCTTTTAAACACTTTACAGTGTCTTCTAGTTTAAAAGAAATCATGTTGTTCTTCTAGCTGGGTCTTATAGATCTCAGGATTAATATTAACAGGTCTCAGCCCATCTATCGATAATATGGGCGGAGGTAATTGATTATTATTGTTTTTAGAAATATGAGAAAAGAATTTTAAAGTATTCCAAACTTTTGATAAATTGGACAAAATTGATAATTTAGATAAGTTGGACTGATTTAGGCTAGCACATAATTCTTAAAATTTATTTGAGGTATATTTGAGAGATTTTAATCCCCGGCTGCGGTAGCCTTCTGTGTCAAGGGGTAGTGGAACCATGCTATTCTTCTTGTTTCGAATGTTGTATACTGGACTATATATAAGACTTGGTTAATAAGGTCTAAAATTTTTCAAGCATTAAAGATTCATTGCTCGCAATGTTTTTATTGAATCCATTGATTGACATACCTCCATTGATCGCAAATTCGTATAAGATGAAATTTAACGGCCTTAACGTCAGCCTCCCACAATCCACCAAAATGTGATAAATGGGGTGGTATGAATGACTAACAGATAGTCTGGTTTTCAAGGGATTTAGTCAAAGTATAAAATTTTAGACACGCATTATTACTTCCGTAATCGGCATAAAAACCGGCTAAGAAGGATTCAATCATTAGGTCGGATACTAACTCTAAATGTATTGCTTTAGTAGTAAAGCTCTAGTTAAGCACGCAAATAAATAAATAAAAGCCTTATTTACTTTATGACCGCAACGCTGTCTCTCACGTATCAATTTCCTAATCAATTACATTAGTAAAAAATAGAGAAGGGCGGTTGTTATCAGATCAGCAGGTAAATTGCCCATAACTGGATTAATAACTTGTGTGTTGGCTTTAGAGCAATGTGCACAATCTGGAAATATTTTCCGAGATAAATTACGATTGTCAATAGGCCAAAAACGGTCGCCAATAAGTTAATGCCTAGAAGTAATTTAGACCCGGCGCGCAACAATAAAATATGCTCTGTTTGAAACAAAAGTTTTTGTTAATGATGTGTAGACAAAATAACTAAATGATGTGTCCCTATCATATTAACGCATTCCTCTCTGATTTCGCTCAGTTCTTGTTTCAAGTTAGCAATATTTTCATTTTTAATTTGAATCTTCTCCGAGTACTCTTTGATTATTACTTCTGAAGTAGAAAGTCTAGTCCTTAGGTTCTCAATGTATACTTGACTTTCATTGAAAATATCATTATACTTCTCATCTTTAGTTTGTTTCTTATGAAGATCTGTTATTTGGTTTTTTATAATTTTTATTGTATTCTCTTGCTCAGAAATTTTTTTAAGGTTTAAATTTTCTGTGATTAAAAGGTCTGAGGACTCAAAATTATTAATTTGGCTCAATAATTCTTCCTTTTCTTTCCTAAGTTAAGCATTTTCCGCGCTAAGTTGACCCCTGTCCTTATTTAGCATATTAAAAGTCTTCCTCAGGTCTTCTATTTCTGTTTCCAAGTTATTTTCTGTAAGAAAAACATCGTCTTAAAAATCCAATGTTTGTCTTTTTAATCTCTTGATTTGTTCGTCCCTTTATTTATTTAACAACTTTTTAGGGGTGGCACTTAAAAATTTCATACTTGCAAAATTTTAAAAACTTTTTAAAACGTATCTTTTGATAAACTCTACAATCATTAAAGTAGAGTTGTTTTTGCTCTACACAATTTTTTTACTGTGATGCTTAATACTGGCATATCTGTGCTACATACGAAAACCATTTTTGCCGTCTATAATCTAGGGCTCGGAATTTCTGAAATGTTTGTATTCAATTAGTCGTTTTTCGATTTGTTAGAATAGTCGAATAATTCAAATATTCGAATTATTCAAATATTCGAATTATTTGAATATTCGAATTATTCATAATTCGATTATTCGAATATTTAAATAATTCATATTAATTGTTTGAATAATTCGATTATTAGAATATTCCAATAAAATTAATCATTTAGGTTGGTAGTCAAATATTTGAACAACTGTTTATTTAAAATTTAAACACCGAATAAGTCGCTTTAAACATTATATTATCAAAACATAATGGGAACATTAAAGAAATACCAATAAATCTATAAAATAAACATTTAAAAATAGATGAGCACAAATAAAAACTCTTAAACAAAAGAACGCGAACAAATAAACTCAAAAAATAACATTTTATAGAAACGTACAATAAGGTTTCAAAATAACAAACAAATAGTTTAAAATGGATAAAGTAGAAAATAATAAAGAACTAAATTACAGGATAAACAATGTAAACTTAAATATTACAAATTTACATTAAGAAAATAAAGCTTTTTAACATTGTCAGATTTTAGGCAGCTTCGTTTTGCATTAACAATATTACCAGCATTAGAAAAAGCTCTTTCTGATGGAACAGATGTTGCAGGCACGCAAAGATAACGTTTTACATATTTTATAAGATTTGGATATTTGGTTTCATTATTTTTCCACCACTGCAAGGAACACATATTTTTGGAAATAACGCATTCGGAAACATACATATCAAGTTCATTAAATATTGTAGGCTGTTCATTTGGAAATAAGAGGTCCAAGGCGGTTTTTTGGTACAATTTTGATCATGTTCTACGGCTGAAAAATCGTTATCGGTTTCCATTAGATTTTGAAAATATCTTTGTAACTTAATCAAAGAACCAATAAATCGTTTTTTATTTTTAAACCGCTGGTCCAAAAATGTGCTCATGTCAAAAATATTGATATCGATGGCACCAGTAACTGAGATACAAAAAAATCTTTAAATCTAGATTCAAACTCTTTTTGTAGTGAAAGTTTAATATCTTTCAAGAAAATAGCTTCTTCAGGAGTTGTTATCACCTTCGATAATAGTGGACTTTATTTAATAACACAATTTAAAGATATGGACTGTATTTTTATTACACATCGAAAGAAACAAACATTTTAACAAACGTACAAAAAACGTTATTAATTAGGTGAAGTACAAAATGACGTCACATGTTTGATCTTGGTGACGCGCGAGACCCTCGCCTTTCATCGATCGTACGGGGACTGACTGGACCGTCGACTGGTCGTTTTACTTATTCCTATGAACGCAAGCGCGGTGAGATGCGCGATGCTACTGACGCCGGCGTTGTGTTTATATATATCCGTAGAACGATTAGTCCTTAACAGGAGTAGTTTTCAAAATAAAATTTTCCATTAAAGACTTTATTATAGGCATTATCATTGAAATAGTTGGTTGCGAATCCGATGAAAACAAATTGGTAACAATATCAAAAGGTGCTAATATTATTATAATGCTTTCTATTAGTGTCCATTCTTCTTCGTTAAGCATTAATTGTCCAGCATGTGTTTTTGAAGTTACTGTTCTGTCAGATAAAACACCTATTACAGCTTCACGTTGCTCTATTAACCGTTTTAACATATAATTCATTTCATTCATATTATATGTAGAATTCCAACGAGTTTTTACAGACTGAATTAGTTTATGTTTCTCTAAACCTATTTGAATTTGTTTGTTTGTTAATGCTTTTGTTGCTATATTAGAATGTTTGAAATGAGAAACTACGCTGCTACATTTGATTATTGTTGGCTTAATAGAATCTTGATCCAATATTTTATTTAAGACTAACTGCAATGAATGGGCATAGCAACAAACTGAATCAAGCGGTAAATCCCTAGTTGCCAAAACAATATTAGAGGCATTATCGTGCACTATAGCGACACATATGTCCACGATTTCCCATTCATTTATTATATCTAGTAACTAGTTTTTTAAATTTATGGCTGTATGTCTTTCTTCCATACTTTCTGTTGTTATATTTCGCGTAACGTGTTGCCAAGTATTATTGATAAAATAGCAAGTCACAGTGATATAGGATTCATTTGCTCTTGAACTCCAGCAGTCTGTTGTTAGGCCTATGCATTTTACATCTCTTAATTCTTCTAAAAATTTTTATTTTTCAAGCTCATATAAAGCATCAATTCTTAGCATTAATAACTTTGCTACTGGAATTTTATGCGAGGGAGCAATATATGATAATAATTTTTTAAAACCTTTATTTTCCACAAACGAAACAGGTAGGGTGTCAATGCAAATCATTTTTGTTATTATTTGAGTAATAATCTCTTGTTTTTGCTTGGTTACTTGTACGGTAGAAAAAACGCTCAAAAAAAATCAATTTTGGGTTGTGTTTTCTGTAGTTTACTTTGTACCTGATTAGTGGCAGTAGCAACTGTGGAAGTACTGGTGTGGCTTACGCTGGAGATTGTTGAAACTGATTGATTGTTGATTTGTCGAATTTGTTGAAACTTCCAAATATTCAGATTCTGTATCTTGAGTAAAGTACTGAAAATAATGAGTTTAACATTAGAAATATGTACGATCTGTAAATTTGGACGGCTGAATAACGTTATCTTCAAACGGAAGCATTGGGCAAGTAATAAAAGTTAATAAATTATTAACAGACTGTCCTAACTGAAGGCCTTTAGGAATCTAGGCAGGCAGAAGGATGAAAGAAATAAAAAGAAATTAATTAATAAATATATAATAATAAATTTATTAATTAATAATAATAAATAAATAAATGAAAGAAATTAAAAGAACAATCATTTATTGGTTTTTGTATCGGAAAAGCTGATAATTTAATTAGTCGTAAAATATCACAAATTGAAAATTTTATGTAATAATAGGTAATGTAAACTCTTTTCTACTGGATTGTAAAAAGTAAAAACCTCGTAGCTCTTATTGTTTCCGAGATACCAATAGTCACATTCGAATTTATAAGAGCCTGTATATGATCGTTGAGACTAAGACCCTTAAAGATATCGAGTTTTCTAGTTTTGTGGGGAGGAAAAAGTGGCTGTGTCAATGTCAAAGTGTCATTTGTTTCAATACATCTTTTTAAATAACATCAGAAAAAATTAAAAACGAATTTGAACCGGTTAACTTCGAATGTATTTATAATTTTCCAACTTGCAGAATGACATTTTATATTTTATTAAGCATCAAAATATGCAACTTTGCTCCAATTTAACGTCCCTCGTAGCTCTTATAGTTTCCGGGATCCCAATAGTCACACTCGAACTTGTAGCAGCCTGTGTGTTTGAAATTTGAATGTTTGAAACATTACTTTATTTGGAACCAACTCGAACTTCAATAAAGATATCTATGGTCTACGATATGCACAATTTGTATTTTTTACACTCTTTTTTTTAGCTGTACAGCCCGTATGTTCCCTTACGCAATAATTCATTTTGCTACTTGTTAGTTGCTAATACTATTATTAAGTAAAAGTTTATGAAATAACTTACCTGCTTATCAGCGAATTATGTTTGCTTCTTAAATGGGTCCACAAGTTACTCGTTGTGCTCTTACTGGATACATTGTAGTTACAAAATTAACACTGCACGTGATTTTCGTTTTTAGAAAAATATAGCCAAATTTTGCTGCGAGAACTCATTTTAATTTTAAACTAAACTGCTTGTTACGGAAAAGCGTATAATACTGTTCTAATCCAAACAAAATTTATTTCGTGACAATAGGTATGATGGCCATTGAAAAACTAGGAATAAATTATGTACCCTGTTTATAGTAGGTATTTAGTAAACAGGATATTTAACACTTAGTAGTAAGTGTTAAATATCCTGTTTAGTTGAATAATTCGAATAGTCGAATATTCGAATTATTCGAATAAAACTCCGAGCACTACTATAATCCACTAAAAGCCGTTTTTTTTTAAATATTACCATTTCCAGCAAAATGCCATTTTTTATAAAAAACCCCAAAAATCGCTCAGTAGAATATTGTTACCCAACTCAACCCTCCCCCATAGCCCGGCATTGGTACAATAAGTAAGTGGTCCAACACCCAATGTAAAAGTATAGGGAGTATATCTGAGTCAATAAGCCTATGGTTCGTTGACTTTTCCTGGGTGGTTTTTGATAAACGGCGGGAATTGCTGTATTGACTTTTTCATTTTGAAAATTAGAAGCCTAAAATGGGTGGAAATGATCGGAAAATGCTATTGATAAAATTCTAAAGCTTTGAATTTTCCGAATATGTGCATATCAGTTGCGGAAATTGTCTGTTGTAATGGCCAGTAAAATTCAGCCAGTAAAGTTTTGACGTCTTACAAATAAGCCCCTTTTCTTGTCAGTTTCAAGTCATTTAAAAATAATCGGATTTATTAACATCGTGTATCGTATTGATCTATTTAAAGTAAAATATGGATTTTGGTATTAAGTAAGTTTCAGGATAATGGAAAAAATTAAAAATTATGGATTTTAGAGTCACGTGATCACCATAATTTTTTTGCTATTGGTCCGATTGGGTTGAAATTTGGAGTTTATTTACGATACAGTTATTGATTTTTAAAAATTAAAAAAAAAATGGATTTTAAGGTCACGTGACTACCGTAATTTTTTCCTATTCCGATCTTATAAATTTGATATTCGAGGTTTATTTAGGATACAATTGTTGATTTTTAATAAATTTTAAACATATTGAGTTTTAACAGGGTTCCCACCAACCTGAACAAACCTGGAATGTCCTGGAATCATAAAAAGCGTCCTGGAATGTCCTGGATTTTCCAAGTAGAACCTGGAGATTCTTAAACTTTTTTTATACACAATTTTTTGGATCCCTATTAATATTAAGTATTAAAAAAAAAACTTCAAAAATTCGTGGGCACCTAAGCTCATACCAATACTACGATATACCAAATCTACCTCCCTCCATTATACATAGTTCCATGCACTGGCCGAAAGAGACTAAAACTTTTTTTTAATTTCCAAATTCAATTACGTTTTAAATAGACTACAAGACAATTTTTACTAACATTTATTTATGCTCTCTTCTTGTACACCCACTGGCTCAAAAACTAATATGTTTTATTCAACTCCATACCCAATTACCATTTATTTAATACCACGCAATATATTTTAATTTATACTCTAATTTTTAAAATTTACCCCCACCCATTTGTTTTGGCTGCTATCCGGTGGATTTTAATAATTGTTATAAAAGACCTTCCTGGATCCAAAACCCAACAAGGTACCTAATTTAATCAAAATCGGCCAAGCAGTTTTTGAGTTACAAAGACGGACAGATAACAGGTGGAAAGACGGACCACGGGACGGGCGACAAAAATTTTTCAAAATCATCTTAAAACACAAAATAATATTAAAAAATTCAAATAATTTTATTTGTTTCTATTTTTGACATGATCCATAGCTTACACTACTATACAAATCGTGTGTGAGCTAAAAAATTCAATATTTGCCTTGTTTTGGTTTCCTTGAAAGAATCAAAACACTTCTCAAAAGTCCTGTGTTTTGTTCCCTTATTAGTCGCGTGTAAACTGTTTCGTGTGTAGCAGAAAGAAAAAGAAGAAGAAATTATACCATAACCTAGTTTTCGGCTTCGGTGTTTCGGTAATTCCCCAACTAGTCGAATGTTTATTTATTGTTTTCGAGTCGAGTATAGGTTTCGCGTCTTTGCTAAAGTAAACAAATAAGTGATCAATTAATGTGTGATTAAAATGACTCCTAGGAAAACATATTTTTTGGATGAGTGGCTGGAAGACCCTGAATTTGGTGGGAATATCAATATTTCTTCTGTACCTTGTGATAAAAGTTCTTTTCGATGTTTGCTGTGCAAAAAAAAACTTGAATCCTAGTAATATGAGAAGGCAGGCAGTAGTGAGCCACATAAAAAAGTCAAAGACGCACACCTCCAAACTAAAAGGTATGGAAAGTATTAACAAAAATGTGTTAACTACAGTTTTAAATAAACCCAAAGATACACCTAAAGACCTCTGGCACTGAAAAAAACAGACAAAGTGACAATTACTACTTTTTACAAAGATGATGTTTCTGTGTTAAGAACTGAAATATTATGGGTGTTACATTTAATAGTTTTTAAATAAAAATACTGAGCAGTGCGAAACAAGGTACTTGATTTCGGTTTTTTTGGATGACCGTCCAACTGCAGAAAATTTATTAAAACACCTTTTACGAAGTTTGAAGTCTTGGAATTTGGATGCTAGCAAAATTACGCAAATTTCAATAGATGGACCCAACGTAAACATGAAACTGTACAAACTACTTAAAGATTTCGTGGGAGAATCTAGCAAATTGATCGATATTGGAACCTGTGGATTACATGTGGTTCATGGTTCATTACAATCAGGGCACAAAGCAAGTGGCTGGTCAGTTAACTGTTTCTTGATTGGATTGTATTATCTTTTTAAAGATTCGCCAGCACGTCGCAGTGATTATTTAGGTGAGATTTTGTAATAAGTTTTGGTCTATAAAAATTTAAATTGTTTAAAAAAAAATTTTACAATTTTTTTCCTATCAACTTTTTTACTTTTGTATAAAAATAGCAGAAATTCTAAAGTTAATAAATAATCTTAAGTACAATAATTTAATTTACAATTTAAGTTACAGCGAGTGTCCTATTATGGAAACATATTTTCAGAAATTCTTAAATTTTTCTATATATAATTTGATATAGGTATGTGGGTATATATGTATATTTTATTTTTTTAATATATGTACTTATCCTTTTTTAGGGTTAACCGACTCAAATGGAATATTTCCGTTCAAGTTTTGTCAGACACGTTGGGTAGAAGGTTACAAGGCAGTCAGAAGAGCATTAGATTTTTTGAGAAAATTAAATATTATGTAGAACATCCTAGTGTACGATCGCCGCAGACGACTTCAATAAAAAATGTGAAGCAGAGTTTAAAGGATCCTCTCATGCAAGCTAAAATAGCGTTTTTTGCACTGGTAGCATCACTGCTTGAACCGTTTTTGACAAAATACCAAAATAAAATTTTTAAATATAGTTTAGTTAATACGCGACTTAATGAATTTTTTTCTAATAGAATTAAGCTAATAGGAAACCATGAGTTTAATGAACTAAGAACTATAATTAACATTTTGTTGATATTTTTTCACGGCAACGCTTTCGTTGAGAGTGGATTTTCTGTAAATCAGATGTTCTAGTGGAAAATCTGCAAGAACAGTCGATGATATCTCAACGATTAATTTTAAAGAATTACAAACAAAAGCAAAAGATTAATAATGAGCACTCTTTAGAGACTCCTTAAATCAGAAAATTAAACTCTTACAAAAAATATTTAATATTATATTTTTCTGTTTTTGTGTATACTTTTACATAATAGGTTTTTAATATAAAAGTTGGTTAAGTTTTTTTAAAAGCGTTTTTTGCAGTTCTTGAAAGTTAAAAATAGGCTTTAAATGTAGACTTTTTTATGTTTTTTTTTTGTATCATATAAAATAATCATTTAATGTGTTTATGCAAAAACTTATTAAATATAACTATTTATGAACTCTGTGTTTTTCTTCTTTTTTTTTTGTTATGAAACTTTTGCCTACTCTTATTACCTTAAACATTTTCACTTTATAAAATTGATGGTCTCACAAAAACTGATGCATTATTGTAAAAAATGTCCTGGAATGTCCTGGAGATTTTTTAAGACTTTTGGTGGGAACCCTGTTTAAGATCATATAACTATCGAAGCTTTCTTTCTATTTGTCCGATTTCATTGAAATTTGGTATTTGGCGTTTATTTAGGATAGAATTATTAATTTTTTACAATTTTTTTAAATATTGAGTTTCAAGGTCAGGTGACAAAACTTTTTTTCCTTTTCCTATTGACGTTGATTAAATATTTGGGCAGATGCGCAACCTTATGGACGAAAATGTACCTCCAAATGCAAAATGATAATGGGATGGCGACAGCGTCGCGTCGCATTCGGTGAGCCCGAGAATTTTGCCAAACGCGTGTTCCAACAGTTGCTGCGTACCTATGCTTTGCATAATTCGCCCTGAAAACTAGGGGGCTTTTAGATAATATTTTTAAATGTGTATTGTTGTGATTGAATTCATAATGAGTTACTTAGTTTGTTGGGTATTACGTCACTATTACAGTAAAAATCAATTTAGAAAATACTATCTCAAAAGCTCAAATATTGAAATGCAATAATTTACTTGAGGTAGAATAGATTATCAAGGCGTTTAATATATTAAGAGGATAATATATAGTGTATCAAAGTCAATCAATCGTCAAATTATAAAAAAGTATTCTGACTATTTTCGAATTAAGAACCAAATTAAAAAAAAGAGCAGACGAGAAATTGGAAAGATATTAAAATATTTTTGATATTTTGAATTTAAGTTAAAAGTATGAAAACATTTTTCATATTTTTCGAACTTAAATTAAAGTTCAAAAATATGAACTTTAAATTAAGTTCATATTTTTACAGAAACAATTTTAGTATACATAAAATTAACTAATTTTTTTACTTAAGTTATCAGTAAAAAAAATTTTTATATTAAAATTTACTTAAAAATTTAATAAGTAAATTTTTAATGAATGTATCACTTGTACTCTGTGTTTGTTTAATAAATAAAGCACACTACTTATATTTAGCGTGTAATAAATTAAAAAATTGCTGCCTAGCGCTTTCGGCCGTAAGCCATCATCAGGGCTTTAGACATTGTCAAAGCAACGACTATTAGAAAAATCGATACGCAACCGTTTCGTTTCCAAATCGTTTTTTCGAATAGTGTCGTTGCCTATCTTAACCACCACTTTGTCGTATCTTAAGATACTGTCAAAGTGGTGGTCTCTTAAAGTGATGTTTAAACTTTGATCTTTTTATGGAACTTAAATGGCTGAGAAATATATAATATATCAAATTTATAAATAAAGACCTTAATAGATAACATCAAAATATTTGGGCTGTAATATAAAGGCTACAAACAAAAAAAGAAAATAGGAAATTAAATTATACTAACACTTGAATACATGCACTTCACCCCCTTTTCTGCTAAATATTAAGTTAATTTTTATTTTTTTTTTTATAAAATCGAAAGTATAATTTGGTTTCGCAAATATTTAAAAAATGTAATATTTAATTATATAAATAAAATAACATACTGGCTCGAAAACCTTCGCTATATTAGAAATGAAGTAATTAAGTAATATGTAAAGGCGGCTACATCACTTTACACTTTACTTATTTGTCTGCTAAATAAATTTCACGCATGAGTTCAATAATGGTACCATTGTTATTTAGTTCAAAACTTTATTAAAAGATAATAAAAGACTTAGAAAGTACAGGCCTCATACTTTCGATTTTATGGAAAATTTTTTAGAATTAAGTTAATATTTAGCAGAAAATGGATGAAGTTCATATATTCAAGTATTCTGCCAGATAGGGCAGTGGCGGCTTTTCAGGGACGGCAGGGTCAGACCCAGAAATTTTATGAAATATAGTTACCTAAAAAGATATTTTTATTTTTTTAAATTGCCTAGTTAGGTCTCTTAATTTATTTCAATAACTAACACTACATTATAAGTTAAAAAATCTTGTTTCTCAGACCTATAATAAAAAAGGTCCATATTCGATCCGAGCATATGGAGCTACAACAAATAAGACACCACCCTCAAAAATCCCCGCGCTTCCGAGCGATCCGAACATAATAAAATTACTAATACTCTGGTCGGCTACCCGCTTCCCCAGCCAATAGGATAAACATTGAGAAATAAAAAGAAAAATTAGTGGGTAGGCAACCCAACAAACACCGTAAAATATGTATTCGATCAAATGGCAGGTACGGCAAATTCAGTTTTGCCGGTTTGTTTTGATTCGGTGTGAAAGCGCGGGATTTGTCGCGTATTGATTTGTTTTGATCTGCGGGAAATATCATTTCGGCGTCTTAAAGTGTTTCACTTCGTTTAAATTTAATGTACGATTTTAATTAGTGATACTGTGGTTTACAATTGCAAAATTTAAAGAAGTTGAGGTGATAAATTAAAATATAGGTTCTTAACCTAGCTTTTTTTATTTATATGAACTGCGGACCAAAATTATATAGTTATATAGGTAAAGGCAAGACAATATGGGTAAGCGTTAAGTGAAAAAAAAAATAAAAAATGAGTAACGGAAGTGTGCAAGAAACTGATGAAGCAATGGTTGTAACTGTAAGTACAAGTACCGATAGGTCTGATATTGTTAATTATATTTTAGAGCATAGGTTTTCCTCTTTATCGTTTAAAAAACAAATTTTTATTAAAAATAAAGGTCGTCCGTTGCATAAAATGTCGGGGCTTATAAATATTAGTTCGGAAAGTAAGGGAAGTAACAGGGCGTTTTCAGAAAATTGGTATAATAAATATTCATGGTTAACCGGGAGCGAAACAAAAAACAAACTGTAAAACTAATTTATTTGGTAAGATATATATATGTCACTAGCTAATGCACAACGTGATAATGCTATTAAACATAATGAAATTGTCAAAAATAATCATGCAGTTTTACGTCGTTTAATTGATATTGTTATATTTTTAAGTTGTCAAGAAATATCATTTAGGGGGCATGATGAATCGGAACATTCAGTTAATCAGGGTAACTATAGAGAATTAATTAAGTTATTTAAAGCGAGGTCTCAAAAACAGTGCAAAATGAATTAATAGAGTCAATAACCCATATTTTAAATAAAACCATTGAGTCAGAAATAAACAAATCCACTTGCTTTTCTCTAGAAGTGGATGAAACAACGGATATTTCTTGTCACACCCAATTGTCAATTGTTGTTCGATATGGGCTACACGGGGAGATTTATGAGAAATTTTTAGGGTTCAGAGATATCAGTAAGAGTCGCAAGGCTGAATATATTTTTAATATTATAAAAGAAAATTTTAACTGCTTTGATATAAAAAATAAATTAGTGGGACAAACTTATGATGGTGCTGCAGCATGATTACAGGCAAAAATTAAAACAATTGCCCCACAGGCGTTATTTACTCACTGTCATGCACAACGCATGAATTTAGTTTTGCAAGATACCTGTAAAAAAATTAAGGAATGTCGTTTTTTTTTTTTGCTAACTTAACCGGGTTTGCTCTCAACCTCGCCTAAACGCATTTATATCTTAGAACAAATTGCTTCTAAAAAACTTCCAACAGTTTCTCAAACGCGATGGAATTTTAAATCTCGTTTAATTTTCACTGTAGCAGAGTTACGTGAGGAACTTTTGGAAGTTTTTGAATTAATTATTGAAGGAGATGATTTTGAAAATGACGAGATATCGATCCGAGAAGCAATTGGTTTACAAAAATTATTAAACGATTACACTTTTAACGTCTTTTTAAATATTTAAAAAAAAAATTTTACTCAAAACAGATTTAATTTTTAATATTGTTCAAAATCAATCTACTGACATTATTTATTCAAGAAACAGAATTACAAAACTTTTAGAAAATCTGAAAGAATTTCGTAGACATGATAGTAATTTTGAACACATAAGAAGTGACGTTTTGGACTCTCTTGATATTTCTGAACCTCCTAAAAAGACGAAGACAAAATGATCAGCAAGACATAAATCCTGAAAAACGTGCCTATTTTGAAATTTTAGATACCATAACAATGCAAATAGAGACGTGCTTTGCAAATTTCGAAGATTTAAAAATTTTTGATCTTTTTGAACAGACAAAATTTAAAAATTATTCTAAAGAATTTCCAAAATACTTATTAGATAAATTATTTAAAAATTATCCAACATTTTTTAATCCACTAAAATTAGAAAATGAATTAAAAGTTTTATATGGTGATCCGGATATTTTTGGGAGCTGGGATAGGTTAAGAGATGTATACCGTTTTATATATTGCAATTCTTTACAAAAAATAGTGCTCGAAATAAATAAATTATTATCATTAATTCTCTCATTACCACCAACTTCTGCCTCAAATGAACGGGATTTTTGTTTTCTTAAAAGAATTAAAACATATTGTCGAAATACTATGAAGCAGGAAAGAATGTCAAGCTTGTCACAAATCTCGATAGAAAAAAAACTTTTAAAGTCGTTACAAAAAATAGATAAATTCTACGATGATGTTATAACTCATTTCGCTACTACAAAACAACGTAGACTAGACTTAATTTATAAACATGTTTAGTTTATCAATTTACTTGAAAAAAAAACGCAAAAACCAAAAAAAAAATGTAAAATGTAATAAAAACAAAAAAAAATAAAAAAATGTAAAAAAAACAAAAAAAAACTGAAATCTATGATGATTAATATAGCTTGTTTTTTTAAAACATATTTTCTGAGGAGAACAAACAAAAAGATCCCGCCGACCCTGTCAAAAAATTCACGAGCCACCACTGAGATAGGCTACTTAATTTGATTCAAATTTTTATTTATTTTTTGTTAGATTAATTCTTCTTAGTCCCTAGATGGGGCAGCCTTAATATTTTGATGTTATCTATTTAACTCTTCAATTCTCAATTTGATATAGTATATATTTCTCAGCCATTAGAGTTCCTAAAAAGCTCAAATTTTAAACATTACTTTAAAAGACTATCTTGATTAACTAACCAATTTTAATCAGCCATATACAGGGTCATTGAAAATTAAATTAAAATTCTTTATTTAATGAAATGGCGAAAAGTCAATTTTTTTGAAATGGGACCCTCTATATTATATTTTGTTTTAAAACGGTTAAAATATCTTTAATTTGTTATAAAACATGTTTATACCTAAAGCCTTAAGTAGCCACGTTTTAGAAGTAATTGCATATTTTCCAGAAATCTGATAAGTTGAAACATTTTTAATTTGTAAATTACTTAGTTTTCATAGCTAACTAGGTAACTAAAATATCACAATGGTTTAATAAATGATAGGTTTTAGTTATAGTAGTAGCAGTAGTAGTAGTAAGGGTGGGGGAGCTAGAACTCGGCAAGTAGGCCTCGACAATCCATTTTCGCCAACCTCTGAATCACCCACTCCTACACCTCCACTCCCAATGCGCGGTCTTCACTGAATTGGTCCGTCCTTTTAATAAAGGCTTGCACGTTGTCCCAGTCAGCTTTGACATTTTCAGTTGTTTTCCGTCATTCCTCGCGTAACCGGAATGACACTAACTTTCTTATTTTAAAAAGACTCCAAACTCTTGAATTTATATCAATAAAAATTACTACATACTATAAATTGATTTTAATTTAATATTTCTAATATCCGTAGTTCTAGATTTTCCAGAATCCACAAGTTCAAGTAAATAGCGCAAATAATAAAAAAATCAGTCAATTGATATTGTATCTTGTCGGAAAATATTTCTTTTTTAAAAACTTACTTGTACTTGGTAAAACCATTCGTGATTTTGATTAATTTCTTAGTTTTCTTCTCTTCCTTAAGAGAGATTTCTGCCACTAAATGAACATTTTATTTCCACTATGCCTGTTTCTCAAAAATGGGGCATTTTCTGCCAAATATAAAAAGCTTTAATTAATATACAGACTACAAGGCTATGTATTTTTATCGGTAATTTACGGTACCCCAATTAACGCTATTTGAATTTAATATTTTGGGATAGAGAACTTTTTTGATAAGCTTTTTGGTATCTCCATTACTCTTAATGCATGATTTTGTGCAAATAGCTTTGAAATTGGATTCAGTAAGGCGCTTTCGACGTTCTAGGAACCACAAATCCGAGTTATGTTAATCCCTGGTACATTTTTCTATTACTTTAGTTTCTGATCTATTTTTTCCTAGTCCTGCTATAATATTTTCACTTCCTGTTCTACGCTTACCCGGTGACACATCAGGGGGCTGACACTGATCGCGTATATCACTTGACTCAATCAAGTGATATATTTTCTTTTGCGCTATAATGTTTTAAGTATTTTGTATTATTAATAAGTTTGATGCTCGATAATACATCAGCATTTATTTTATCTAAGTTTTCATTAAACAAAAATCACAAATTAATTTTTTTCGAAAACGAGGGCATTCGATTAAAAAAATTAAAGTTGCTAACGTTTTGATAGACAAGGAAATGTCGCAATTCTGAAAATATTTTAGATGCTTTATCATCGTGGTTTACTAAACCATGATAAAAACCTAATTTTCAGAAAAATTAAACCTAAACTCCTGGACAAAATTATCGCACCACTTGATTTTTAGAGATTTTTTTTAATAAAGATAAAAAAATAAGCAAACTTATAAGCATTGTTAACTATGCATTATTAATTAACAAAAACAATTATATTCTATTTAACAAAACGAGATTTAAGTAACTAAATTCAATACAAGGAAATGCATTGATTTTCACTAACTTCAATTTTGATACAAAAATAAAACAATAGACCCATAATGAATTCTTAATAACGTGTATTGCCACCTCTAGCTGCAATGACCGCTTGAAGTCTTCGCAGCATTCCTCGTATCAAATTATGAAAACTTTCCTGCGGATGTATTCTCACTCCTCACGAGTAGCATGTTCCATGATAAAGCATAAACATAGTTTTTGTCCAGTTCTGCTTTTTATACGAGAAAAGATATAACTGTTTTAACTGATATTTATTTTTATTTAAATTTTCTTGACAAAATAATTAGTGGTGCGATAATTTTGTCGAGGAGTTTATTTAAATGTAATATCGATCATTAATCACCCTGTATATAAACGCGTGTAACTGTGTCACTAAACAATTAAGCTGCCATTGGACCCGTGTACCGATCCCTTACTAATGGCATTGCTCAAATAAGAGAAAATATTGTATACTATAGCGTAAGTATATTCTCTTTTTTGGACCTGGACGTTTTCTTCTTGCATTCAACCCAAGTCGTGTTCTGGCTCCTTTTCTATAATAATCATCCATATCTCTTCAAAACACCTTAGACCAATATCTATTAGCGTGAATAGTGAATTAGTATTTAGTAATGGCGTGAATAGTAAGCGCGTGGAATTTTGCATACCTACCTATCTCATACACTGTCGCCGCGCGATTGGAAAGCAGAAAACCCTAATTTTATTATAAACCAGCCCGGGAATATAAGAATGTCTGCTATACGGCCTGCCAAAAAATGTTGGACAAATAATTTCTTCCTCGCCTCTCACCGCTGCTTTGCAGCAGCTACTGAAAAGAATAGGTAGCGGAGCCTCAATAGGAATACTTTTGTACTTATTATGTAGGTAATTTTGCTTCTTTATTCCTTTGACAATATTACCATAATTGTTTAGGATCCGTCACATAATTACAGTTTTTCATCAAATACGTTGTGTATAAATATAGTATGAAGAACTTTTCTGAATATTTAGTTATTTGTAACCGAAATTGCTATATCAACTTTCTTAAAAAAAAAAAAAAAAAAAAACACCTCAAATTAGATATACAGGGGGACGTTTAATTATGCATTTCCTGAAGTTCTGTCAGTCACCTCCTTACCTCTAGCTAACCTCACTTTAATATGTCAAATGGGAACCTCCATCGTGTGATACATCATAGTAAGCAGCGTGAAATCGGTAAATGTGTAAGCAAATAGTTAGCGAAAATGTCTAGAAATAAAGAATATTTTATTTACGCCAAACTTTGGTATTTTAATTTAAACTTCTAAGCAATTTAGAAGTTAAAATGTGTGGTAACAAACAGTACAATTAGTTCAAGCAAATTATTTATTTTTTTAAGGATATAATGTGTACCGTTATTTGCGAGAAAAAAGTGTCTTCAAATTTTTTGCAAAAATCTTTGCAGTCTTATAACTTTGTATGTGTATTTATTATATTTTTTGCGAAACCTACCTAATAGGTACAAAAAAACACTGCAATACCTTACATTTTTAAGGCGTTTAAAAAGCAGGCGATTTATTATTGTTAAAACTGTCAGTTTGACGCGTGCAATTTTTCAATTTTAATTAAAACAGTGAGTTAATCAAATGGTGTATACGCTAGCCGAAAGAATAGAAATAATTTTCCTTTATGGAGCTCAAGATCGGTGTGCTCGCAGAACCGCGAGAGCATTTAATGAAAGGTATCAAGATAAAAACGTGAGCCATAAATACGTATTAGAATTGATACGAACATTTGAAGAGACGGGATCGATTTGCAATAAGAAAAAATATGGAAATAGAGTTGTCGATGAAGCATGCCAAGTTGAAGTACTAGGACAATTTGCTATGGTTCCAACTTTGTCTATACCAAAGGCTGCAAAACTAAGAAATATTTCCACTGGTTCCGTACATAAAGTTTAAAAAAAAAATAAGTTATTTCCTTATAAAATTCATATTCTTCATGAACTCGGAGAAGATGATTTTGATAGGAGAATTCAATTTTGTGAAGTGATGCGCCAGCGAATTGACGATGATCCCCATTTATTGAAGAACATTTGCTTCAGTGACGAATCGACCTTTTTTTTTTAAATGGCCTGGTGAACAGACATAACTGTAGATACTGGGATAATGAAAATGTATGTTTTTCGGGAAGGTCATACCCAATATCCCCAAAAAATTAATGTTTGGGCAGGAATTTATGGGAATGAAATAATCAGGCCATTTTTTTTGGAAGAAAATTTGACTGGCGAAATTTATTTAAACCTTTTAGAAAATGCAATATACCCTTCTATCATCCAATCTATGGAAAATCAAGTAGATCAATATGGTGCTATATTATTGAATGAAAATAATATACATTTTCAGCAGGATGGAGCTCCAGCGCACGACACTTTGGTAGTTCGAGAGTGGCTTGATGAAAATTTTCGAGAAAAGTGGATTGGCAGACGTGGTGCAATCGAATGGCCTGCGCGGTCTCCGGACCTAACCCCACTAGACTTTTTTCTTTGGGGCTACTTAAAAAGCAAAGTTTATAAAACCCCACCTGAGAGTATTGAGAATTTAAAAAATAGAATATTTCAAGAATGCAGAGAAATTAGCAGGCAGACCCTTGCCAATGTTCGTAAGGAGTTTGAATATAGGCTTTTTTATTGTCTTGCTAATAACGGTGCGCATTTTGAACATTTTATAAAATAAATTTGTTAAACTAATTAAATTTGTTTTTCTACCCTACCGATTTACACTTTAATTGCTTCTTGATCAATCAATTTTATTTTTTTTTACAATCATTGATAGCATAATCAATGCCCTTTAAAATAATGTAATCATTTTTTTTTTGTACCGTTGAATAGAGAATTTTACGCTGCTTACTATGATGTATCACACGATGGGGGTTCCCATTTGACATATTAAAGTGAGGTTAGCTGGAGGTGAGGAGGTGATTGACAGAACTTCAGTAAATGCATAATTAAACGTCCCCTTGTATATCTAATTTGACGTGTTTTTTTTTTTTTTTTTTTTTAAGAAAGTTATTAAGGGTGGATCGTTTTGAAATGAATGCACTGTATACATTTGATGAGCACAGTTAGTATTTCTGCTGCGGGATGACTGCGTCTCTTCCTTTCTTGGATTGAAATGGCAGTGATATATTCTTTTAAAAATATTAACTGGTCTTGCAGAACTTACTGGGAACGTTTTGGCTATTCTATAGGTAACCTTGGTTTTTTGTTCTAAATCATTTACCCATTTCTGCAAAAAAAAAATCAACAATAATTTCAGGGATGTATTTTATTACTTTTTCGATTATATTTTTTGAGGTCGTATTTATAAAAAATTAGTGGATATTATATTTAAGTATAGAGCATGTCCTGTGCAGACTACACTACTGAAGTAAAAATATTAACAAGCGTGTAACGCAAAATACAAAAAATTAAGACTGGTTTCGCATATTTCACGTTATACAGTCGTGTGGCATTACATATGCAGAAAATAAAGTGTTAATAGCGCGCCTTAAAAATAAGCTATTTTCTTAAAACCAATTATTTATGGAAATAAATGAAATTTTAATCATGTGTAAATCACCCAGTAAAACAATAATTATGTTTAATACCCTAAAAATCACAAACCAATACTTAAAATCTATAAAATGCATCTTCAATATGGTCGTCCAACGACAATACACTCAGTGTTATAATAATTACTACTATCTAAAAATTAACGTTACATGATGCATCTCGAGTGATGGCTCAGTTAAGTTTTTATTAACTCTCATTCTGTATCCAAAAAATATTCGATTAAAATACTTTAAACTGTTTAAACCCTTAGAATCGTATAAATAAACCATATGATATGCCTATTTTAAAACAGTAAATATGACTAATATGCTTATAACAATAAACATATTATTATAAACTTTTTTTCGCATCACAGTCAAGATTTAAACAGTATTTGAAAACAGGCAGAGTTATATCAAACTCTGTATGTTTTTCTATGCCTGACAACGGTTGACTATTACTGTTAAAAATGGCGGTATGAAGAATTAAACTCTTTAGATCATAATTTTTAAGTGGTGGGAGAACAATACGTCACATTTACCTGTCAAAGTTGTCAATCAAAAGAATAACCGCGGTTCTTACCAACACCACGCTGAAAATCGGCTATTGAGTCCCCAGCAGCGTTTCCCGGCTCCGCGCTCAACCACCCGATCGGATATATACGTAAGACGGATATATACAATACCTCTCAACGCAATTTTTTAGGTGTTGGATGTGTCCCTATCTAAATCAACTACCGTCGTTTCATAATCTGAAATAATGAGGAATTGGAATTGCCTTAATCTGCTAATTATAATAGTGACAACCCGTATGTTTTTATAGCAAATGTTTAAAAAGTGAGCCAAACATACCTGTTTACCTATTTTTAATACTGATAAACTACATAAAAATAAAACTCGATCAAAATTATGTTTCCATAGTTATTTCATGACAACTTTGCATTTTTGACATATTCATAGCACTCTGTTTTAAATTTAAAAACACACAAACCCACTTCTAATCGCATTCTTCATAAATTCACATTCTTAAAATTCTTATGTAATGTGTTATGTTACGTATAATTTTAGATTCAAATAAGGCAAAAAACTTGGATCTGGAAGTAAAAAAAGCTGTACAAAAAGCAGTGGTTGGTGAACACTTTGAAGACCTGACGGTAGTTCCTCCTTATGATGTTCCTAAAAAGAGATTACAGCAGGAACGAAAGGTATACTTTCATTTTTTAAGCTAATGGTATACCATAGATACGTTAGAGTTATAAATACCTTAATATGTAATTAAATAGTAATTCAGAAACTTAAAAGAAATATATTGTTTCAGAATAAAAGAGAAAAGACTAAAGGTAAAAACTGGTTCAATCTACCAGCCACTGAAATGACAGAAGAAATTAAACAAGACTTAGAGGTGCTGCAAATGAGATCTGTTTTGAATCCCAAACAATTTTACAAGAAGAACGACACACAGGTCTTACCAAAATATTTTCAGGTGAGCTTTTTATGTACTTTGAATACAGGGTGTTTCCTTGTTATTGCCAAAAAACTTATTAACTTGAATAATATCATATGCATCCGTGAACGGTTTAACCTGAATACTATAACAAAAAAATAATAGGTCTCTGCTGCTTTTTCCTTAAATTGTAATTATGTTTTAAATCTTTAATCCTTACTTATAGAAAATATGCTTTCTTATTTGTTCTTTGCGGAAGTATTTCTTAAACGTCAATATTATTTGAATTTTTAGGATAATATTTGAAACGTAAAATTATACTTTCTACACCTTCGCTGCAAAAATGTTTTAAATTAAAAATTTTCTCAGTCTAACAATAAGCAAAATTAATGTACCTTTAACATTAGCCATAAAACTTTGGAAGATTATAAATCGTAATTTATTTAAGGATAGGAAAATACTCATGATATTTGGCGCAAGGAATATTTATCGATTACGGTCACTTCTACAGGATTGCACTTGATGAGTTTTAATAATAATAACTGATACAAATCCGCATGCGTTGATCCAAAGCTAGCATAAACAAACGATTTTACTGTTTGGTGGTGTTGTTTACATCGTTTTGGCGCTAACATGGGACTGTAAGGGAAGTAAGGTCAATTATTACCACGATATTTAATAACTAAGTTGCTAAGAAATTTGAGAATCAGCTCAGAGTACATCAGGATGAGATATCTGCATATAAAAGAATACCGGAGGATAATTATCCACTCAAGTTAGTAGACAACCATGAACAAGCTGCGCGTAGTGCCAATATAAGAATTTTTGGCTTAAAAAACGAGTCAAAGGAAGATTGACGTAAAACCGTCATAAATGTATTTTAAAAATTACTTAAAAATAAACATCCCGAGCGGTGAAATAGAAAAATGTCATCGGATTGTAGCTAGAATACCAAACGATAAACCAGCTGCTTAGTCCGTTTCTCATCGGACGACCTACGACAATCAGTGCTAAAAAATCGTGGACTAGTAAAACGTACCGGGATTTATATAAAGGAAGACTTAACTAAGATGCGATTAGACCTTTTTAATAGTGCAGTAAATATGTTTACTAACAGAAGTACATGGGTGTCTATTGGCAACGTGTATGTGAAATTAAAAGATAACTCCGTCCGTCGAGTTTGATCACAATCTGAGCTACAAGGATTAAATAATTGATTTAAGATACTTTTGTGGATTCTTTTTTTTTATTTATTATGTTTTAACAGAACTTATAGAAACTATAAAACCCGAGGAAATATTTTGTTCGGTTTTTATTTGAGAATATAAAGACGATAGGAAAATATATTTCATTTCAAGATTACAACAAAATAAATATCGAACATTGTTTATAATGAAGGGAAGCTTATTCCCTGGCACGAGATGTACCGCATGATGTGCTATTAACAAAAAAGTTGACTTTTTTAACAGAAACATTTTAACAATCCTAAATAGGCATGCATCCATTAAAACTAAAAAAATCAAAGAAAAATCGTTTTGTCATTGTATAACACAAAATATAAAAACTTTAATGAAATATAGAGACCGTGCGCATAAAAAATATTTAAAAACTAAACCTTCAGCGCATTTGCAGTATTATAGAAAACTAAGAAATTACACGAAACACGCAATCATTAGAGAAAAAAAACTTTTTTTATGGACTGTTGTATAAAAAAGGAAAGAATTTTTGGAGAGTAGCAGACAAACTGCATTTAACAAGATACCAAATAATATATTGAATCCAACCGAAATTCATAAATTATTTAATAGTTATATATTAAATTATTTAATGAAAAACATATTTACAACCAGATGTTTAATTTTGTTGAAGCTTATAATCTAATTCCCGATTGCCAGTAAGATTTTAGGAAGAACTTATATACAGGGTGAGTTTTTTTAAAGTGTTACAATGCGATATGTCAAAAACAGCTGCAAATTTTTTTTTGACATTTTGGTGACATTTCAAGTATACCGGGGGGCACTTTTTGTGATATTTTTGACATTTGTCCCTTCACCCCCCTAAGAGGGGGGGAGGGTCACTTCCTTATTTTAAATGGAATGACGTGTTTTTTATTCTTAAATACGAATCTACATAAAATATAAAGTCTGTTTACAAAAAATTTTTAAAATTGCTCTGCTGGTTACGGAATTATGATCAAAAATGTTTTGATTAAATTTAAAAATAATTTGAATATTCTACTATAATAAAAACAAATCATTTCCTATTTTTTAACTATTTATCGTCTATGTATTATGCCTAGCTGAGCTGTTCGAAGTGACCGCCTTCGACTTCCAAACACTTTTTTATCCTTTCTTGACATGAGTTTCGTACCCGCTGTAACATTGTTGGTGTCACTAATGAACAAGCAAAACGAATCCTGTTCTTCATGTCCTCTGGAGTTGTAGGTGCACTAGCCATTACTTTGTCTTTTATAAATCCCCATAAAAAAAAGGTCAAGGGGGGTCAAATCTGGCGAACGAGCAGGCCAGTTGACAGGACCACCTCGACCAATCCACCTGTTTTCAAAAATCTCATTTAAATAAGTACGGGCCTGTATGGCATAATGGGTTGGAGCTTCGTCCTGCTGAAACCATACGTTAGGATTTAAATTTTGGTTTAGTAGACGAGCTAACTGATTTCTTAAAAAATCTGTGTAGACCTGTCCATTTAAATGACCTTGGAAAAAATGCGGACCAATAACTCTATCCTCGAAAATAACACACCATACGTTCACAGACCAGGGATGTTGATTTGGTACAGTTCTCATCCAGTGAGGATTATTTGCTGCCCAGTAATGCATGTTGTGCCTGTTTACCTTTTAGAAAAACAAACAACCAAAACTTGAATATGTTCTAATTTAAATAAGAATAAAGGGGAGGAGAAAGTAAACTCAAAGTCCAAGTCTCATAATCTTGGGGATTACCCCCCTTCACCCCCCTCTTAGGGGGTGAAGGGACAAATGTCAAAAATATCACAAAAAGTGCCCCCCGCTATACTTGAAATGTCACCAAAATGTCAAAAAAAAAATTTGCAGCCGTTTTTGACATATCGCATTGTAACACTTTAAAAAACTCACCCTGTATAATAATAATATGGAAGAAATATGCTTAGTTAAAATTCTAAATGAAGTAAGAGAGAATGAAGAGCAAAATCAAGCGATATGTGTGGCCTTGCTTGTCTTTAGCCAAGCGTTTGATACACTTAATCATGCAATGTTGGCTAAACCAAGATATTTTGGAATCTGTTGTTAACTTCTTTAAGAATATCTATATAATCATGAAAGTTGTGTTATGACAGTCCAACAATTAGAAAAATATTGCTCAGAATTAAGGCAATCAAATCACGGCTTCAAATCATGTTCTTTTTTATTTTACTTTTTTCACGTTACGTGGCAGACGGGTATAAAGCTGTAAGACATTTCACATTCCAATTTAATGTATATCTATTGAAGATATTAATAATAATTCATTTTAACGTAAGTTTCAGTTCGATTTAAAGAATCTAGAAAACTATGCAAAAATCGCAACCTTAAATTAAATGCTGAATAATCTAAAATTCTTTTGATGTGTTCGAATAATACTTTAAGACAAAATTTTAAAAGTCTTATAAATATTCATATAAATAACGCCCCAGTTCCAATTGTTCCAGAGGCAAAAAAAAATCGGAATTATATTTGATAATCGGAATAAGTCTCTCTCTTTTGAACCCCATGTAAAAACTAAGTTAAAGCAGCCTATTTACGCCTGAAAACCCCTTTTCAACTTAAACAGAACTTGTCCAAAAAAAATATTTACTTTAAAAGCCTTCTTTTATCTTTATTGGATTATAGTGATGTGGTATATGATGGCTCTTTGTATACATACACCAAAAAAGCAATTTTAAAAAATCAAAATTCCTGTATGCGATTTGCCTATATTATTGCATATAGAAACCATATAACGCCATATCTTAATGACAAAAATTTATTAAATATGACAAATAAACGAAAGCATCATATGTTTAACTTTATTTATCGGATTATAAAGGAACCCTAACCAGCAAACTTATGAAATGAATTTTTGGATTTTGAGCATAAACACAGGTTTACAAAACTTAAATCACAGTTGCTACTTGAACAAAGAATAGTTTAATTAACATAAGGTTAATAAACAGGTACAAAATAGGGTAAAAATCTAAAAAATATCGTTATGATTTGCCATTAGTCGAAATCTGTCTTTACCCTTGTAGGCATCGGCCTTTTTGCTTTTTTTAGGGTCTTAATTATTGGGCTATACCCTCCTTTTTCGTTATTATAATTATTATTATCAGATTTTATGCCAAACGGATTGAAACCTGTTAATAATGCCTTGGCTGCCGATAAGAGGTTTAGTTTTTCTGCGAGCTCTTGATGCTCTTATCTTTGCAACTAGATCATGTTCTTTTTATTCCGTTGGTGCAAAAGTTTGACATCCACCGGTGACATGCTGAATAGACTCCGTTGTCTCACATCCATTCCTACAGGTGTCACTTTGTGTTCACATACGGTACGATGAATCTGTGCTGTTTCAGCCTTTTTTAAGAAAAAGGAACGCAAGTTACTAATTTGCTGCTTTTCTATGTCAGTCAGTCCTCTTCCTCCCATATGTCGAGGTAGCATAGTTCGTTCTACGGCGGATGATGCTTATTGGCTTTCGTTAGGAGTGTTCTAGCCTTTCTTTGCAAAATTTCGATGTCCGTTTTACTCCATCCTATAATACCAAAAGAGTAAGTTAATGAACTGACTCCATATGTATTGTAGCTTTAAATAAGTTTCTGCTGATAAGGCTTGTTTTAAGAAGTCGTCACATTTTTGTAGTGAACTTAGTAGTCAGCTCATTCTTTATGGTTCTATGGTCTATTCTTTGGGCCAGCTTTATTCCTAGATATTCTGACCGTTTTCTGTTTGAAAGTCACCTGGTTGTAGTTTACCCTCAATAATATTTACAATTCGGCACTTATCCAGTCCAAAGGTCATTATATATCATCAGACAATTTTTCCACTGTTTTAAGCATTTGATTTAGTTGATTTCGTATTGCTGCAAGAATTTTTAAGTGCTCCATATAAAGTACATGGTTTACTCTTGTTAGTTCTCTATTATCCTTTTTTAGGCCAAATCCGTACCTAGTTGAATTGAGTTAGCTAGAGATTAGCTAGAGAATGGGTTCATGGCAAGGCAGAACCAAAGTGGACTTTAAGGAATCTCCCTGGAATATACCCCTACGAATAGGAATCATATTAGTTCCAATGCAGTTACCGTTAGGCACAAGTTTCGCCAAGATGCCATAGCGAATTCTAAAAAGGAAATTATGTGGTTATCTATTGTACAATTTAAATACATTAATAAGCCATTTATGTGGAACTGCATCAAAAGTTTTTAGGTAGAAAATGTATGCTTCGAAAAGGTTTCTCTTGTTGTTAAATGCCTGATCGCAAACTACGAAGTCGATAATTAGCCGTTCTTTACACTCCATGGCGCCTCCGGTACATCCTGTCGAGTCGCTATGTTGCTATTTTGGTTACAATGTCTGTAAATACGTTTTGTAATGTAAGATGTAATTAATTTAAAGAGTGTGGATAAGCATGTTATTGGCCGATATTTAGCCAGATCTTGAGTATTTTGGCAGTCCTTGGACAACGGGTAAGTGGTACCTTCTGTTAAAAAATTGGGCAAATTCTGAGGATTCATAAGCACGTCGTTTAGAAGTTCGGTCAGCTGTTGAGGTGTTGACCACAATTTCTTAATCCAGTAATTTTGGACGCGATCTGGGCCTGGAGGTTTCCACTTATGTAGTTTTTGTATGACGTTAGTCGTTTCGTCAACTAAAAATGGTGAAAATGCCATATGCTTGGCTCTTTGCTTGTTCTTCAGTCAGCCATTCAGAGTCGAGGTTGCATTACTAGGTATTGTTAATTGAGTGCAGAAGGTTATTGAAGACAGAGGATACCGGGGTACTATTCGGGACCCCGTTCCCCCATGGGGGTTATTATTATTTGTTTTCTTTTGATTTATTTTATATAAATTAATTATTTTTAAGGGTTATTTTGTCTGTACCAACAAAATAACGATTTCTATAGTCGAGAATTAATCCTTTTTGTCAAAATTTTAATTAGGTTTATAACTTTGTTTTATAATTTTATATATGGGCAAATGAATTTTAATATGGCACCATCTAGTGTTGAAAAAGCAGTGTATTGTTTAGAAGGACTTTCCAAGGGGTACTTGCCAGTATGTGGATTTAAGGGCAAGTAATGAGCAAACAGTAGAATTACCCAAGTCCCTTAAGGTATCTTAAATTTTGGATAAAACAGCAGGTTCGTCTAAAGTTAAGCTATTCAATAAATGGAAGTCGCTATTTTATGCTGAGTGGAGGTAGTAACAGATCTGCGCAAACGTAAAATAAAAAGTTTAATACCATTTCGAATCAGGTGGTGATTGTTTCGAAAAATTTTAATCAGGTGTAGCTGAGCTGGGTTCTATATGCCAGTAAATAGATTTTTTATTGTCTCTTTCTAAATAATCACATTTCCTGTTAAAATCTAAAATTACATTATTTGGCTGCAAACATGGTTGATCCAAGGTACAATATTCCTGTAAGCTAGTTCGTAACTGAACATCAGAATTAAATATCAATGATTTAATTTTAAAACTAATTCATATGACCAGATGTATAAAATTGTTCTCTATCCTTGCTGTTATTATTTTTTGAGTTGTCATAGATGAATCTAAGTTAAATTGAGGGCACAAACTGGACTTTATAAGCACTAGCTCGTGAATTTAGAAAATGGACAAATTATTAAGGTTAATTAGAATTCTAGGTAGAAAATATATTTTTTTAACAGAATTTATGTAAAGAATATGTATTGCAATGTGTGGTGGACAGTGGTCATTTTGTTCACCTAGTTTTTTTTTGCTTCGTTTGGTTATGTCCCGGTCTGGACGAGGCTGCCATGCCGGTAGCAAAATCGTTTCACTTATAGGGATTTTGTGGGCAATGTGGGAATATGGTTCAAACCATTCCTTTGCCTGTCCCCTAAGCATCGACATCACCAGAATCATTTTGCCACCTTCTGATATTTGACAGTTATATTTTGTACTACCTCATCCAAAGGTGATGCGTTAGCCAAGCGACTATGCTTGAGAAACGCTTTTTGCAATTTTTTAGTAAAATTAACTCGTAAACACTTAATTATATCGAAAAATATGATATTTAGAGTATTTTAAAAATTTTGAAAAAAATATGATATTTTGACTATGATGTAGGCAGGTCTGTGGATGCTACATGTTGTCAACAGGTTCCGGGCCAGACGCTCAAAGACGTGTCGTGGTGGATTCGGAGGGCGCAAATACAAGGTGCAGATATCTTACGAGCGTATTGTTGGATTCAAAATTAGAGTTTTCCCCCCCCCCCTTCCCTCTCCCCCCTCTTCACCCCCACGACATACAGCCAACGCTTATTTGGGACATTGCGTTATTTGGAACAGTGACTATAGTTATGCGTCAAATCACCTGAAAATTTACAATAATAATTTATCCTTTTTGGACTCTTTAACAACTTACTCATTTTGTAGCTAAATTCAGAAAACAGTTTTAGGAAATTTATTGCGCGATTCTTGGCCTTTAAAGATCCATTAATCAAATATTCACAATTCGAGGTTTTGAAAAATGAGTTTCACTAGTTTTTTTGGATGTCATTTGACTACTTTTTCATAAAGAAAAGGTCATATCATTCCATTTGATTTTTTTTAGGATGATGGTGTCAAAGTCTAGCTTCCTTGCGTAGAAGGATTCAACTAAATTAACTATATTTTGCTTGATTTTATTGCCTAACGAATGTTCTTTTTAACGATACAAAGTTTGTTACAATGGGTCAAACCGTTATGAAGTTAAAGCAGGTTATTGCAGAAACAATTGAACGACTCCTCATCTTTGTTTTTGAAATAACCTATTTTTTACGTTCTTTTAAAAATGTGAGCAAATTTTTAGTTTATTATACGGAATTAAAAGAAAATTCAATTTGAAAATTTAAAATGGCAGTTACGCGTTCTGGTTATCATTTTTAGAACTTGAATATATTTTCAAGCGATTCACCCAATATTTTTTTTACCCCTAAGTCATACAACGAACGGTTTCCGATATGGTAGAGAAACAACCTTATTGGATTATCCGGTACATAAATAGTCCTGGTTGCCCCGGATAAATAGAACACTCTAACTAACTTTTTTCTTAGAAAAACAAATAATATATAGTATGTAGGTATGTTACGTGAATGTTTATTTTTTTGACAAAGATCCCAATCTAAAAAAATCATGTTTCTATTTTAAAAAAGCTTGTTATGAATATGTTCAAAATGTTCTAACCGTATTAGAATACTTGTCGCAAAGATTATAATTTTATAGGTTGTAATTCTATATTTTTATAGGTTGGTGAAGTATTGGATTCTCCGTTGGACTATTACAATAACAGAATGACGAAGAAAGAACGCAAGAAAACTCTAGTAAACGAATTATTAGCTGATGCAGATTTTCAGAAATACAATAAAAGAAAATATCAAGAAATTATGGAGGAAAAGCAGAAAAAGCATTATAAAAGTTGGAGAAACGCTAAGAAACTTAAAAAAAAATAGCATACTTATTTAAGATTTATGTCAAATAAATTTGTACTTACTTAATATAAACTTTATTTTAAAGTTGTCGTAATTTATTACACATTCGTGTGTGGAAAGTAGGTTAATATAAACTGATGTCATTTGGTCTATTTCTAAAGTAATATCTAAATATATAAAGCTAAATATTCTAAAATAACTTTTTATAAAATACTTATAAAAATCATAATTAATTAACATTACCTACTAAAATGTTGGTTGGTTTTGTAAGTGTGAAGGGTAAATACATACGAGGCTGTTTGCAAGCGGTTTGCGCCGCGACGGTTGTCGCGCCGTGGTCGAGCTCGGCGCCTCGTTTATGGGACTTGTGAGCTTTGAAACAGACGGCGCCGCCTAATCCCATAAAACGCGGCGTCCGACGCGCGTACCCTGCTCGATACCATGGGCCGCCGGCACGCCGCTTGGTTTTTATTGCTTTAGCGGCACTACCGCGGCACATCATTTACTTATCTTCTGTGTTGCAAACGACACGTAGGGTTTTTTTGGTGCGTTTTTTTTTGTGCAGTGTTGAAAATTGTGCATTTATAATGGAAAGCAGGGAATTTAACATAGAAAAGTTAATTACTGAGGTTCAATTGAGGCCAGCGATTTGGGATATGCGTGATGATAATTATTCAAACAGAATAAAAAAAAAATCAGGCATGGAAGTTACCAGTGGCGAAGCGTACGAGTAGACAAGGTAGACACTGTCTACCCAAAATTATCCAGTTATTTGTCATTAATTTATTACGTAATTATTTCATGTAATTGTTGAATTAAAATTTAAAAAAAATTAACACAGAACGTAGTCGCTCTCCTTACTATTATTATATAGTATCTAAACGGCTATAATATCTATCTATAATATCTAAGGCGCGCCCCGCCTGACGCACCAATTGAAATAAAAATGCAGGGCTGACACCCAATTAATGTATATGAGCCCCAGGAAGACACATTGATATTTGTCTTCCGAAATTTGGAGCATCTAATCGAACCATATACGCATCAAGCAGGTGACAGACGTCCGGCCGTATCAGTATTCAGCCTATTACGTATGCAAAATTTACTCGCGGGAAAGACATTCGAGCGTTTGTCTATCGAAGTCGACCAGCTATTTTATTATGCTGTTGAGGGTTATTGCTTATGGACACGCTTGATCTGGTCGGCCGCAATACATCTTCAGTTTTGTTTTTTGATCAATCTGCATTTGGCATTTGATGCGGACGCGTGCTATAGTAATTTAATAAGAATTTTTATTTTTGGGTGTATAGAAAAGGTTTTTTTAGTGGATATTTTAGTGGTTATTTATGAACGACTGTTCGATATTGGCAATTGTATTTTAGTTGTGTTTTTTTATCTATCTTTTTATGCTAGTAGTAATTATTTTTTTCTTTTTTATATCACTACATAATTTTTCTCTTTGAGTTAATATTTCATGCGCTTTCATTCTCTATTTCATTAAAGTGAGTAATATTGAATACACATTTTTTTCTAATTAACGAGTTTTATTTTTTGTCTACCCGAAAAAAAAGTTCACGCTTCGCCACTGGAAGTTACTACAGAATAAGTTATCAAAAGCTTTTCTTTCACTGATATGCTATCTCTCATAATGGTATTAGCTTTTGTACATGGCTCTTGGATCAATAAAAGTAACTCTTGGTATGATTCCTTTGACATTCTGGTGAAATTTAAAAAAATTTCCGGATCTTCACAAATCTCCTTATAGATGGTATTGAAATATCCCTTCTTGTTTCTTTCCATAACTATGGGATGTATCCATCTTCTTCCATAGCTTATGTTTCGTTCTATTCTTTTTTTTGGTTTTTTGCGTAATGCCAGTACCGATGCCGCCAACAAAAATAAAAAATCATCTTTACTGTCGGAGTCCATAGCTTACGTTTCGTTCTATTTTTTTTTTTTGGTTTTTTGCGTAATGCCAGTATCGATGCCGCCAACAAAAATAAAAAATCATCCTCACTGTCGGAGCCCATTTTGCTCACGATAAATAAAAAACTGTGAACTGTACGCAAAGCTTGGCAACATCAAACTGATCTTGTAATTTTTCGTGCCGTTCGTAGTTGCGAAAGCCGTCGCGTGTGTTTTAAGTCGAGCGGCGATCCACCGGCCGCCGTCGCGGCGCAAACCGCTTGCAAACAGCCTCGTGTGTTTTTACCCTAAGGTTTTTTAGTGAAAGATAACAATTAACTAGAGCTTGATTACAAACTTATAATGCGTACTAATAACCCCAGTCTCTAATTAATGTTTTCAAAAATTGGGCAAAACAGCCGCGACGGATACACAGCCCGATTACCGTTCCACAGCAGAACGTCTTGTTATAAGGTATTTTTGTAGCTGTCTGAGCTGTCTCAACCTGTCGGCGTCGGCATAATATCGATCTATTTTCGTACGGGCACAGAACACAAATATAGAGAAATGCGTGTTGCCTAATGAACAGACAGAAATTCTGTTGACAGCTTTATTAACGTTGTTGACAAAGACGGGGGCAACCATCTTGGGTGGCGTGTGGCGGGAAATTTAAGCCTGATATTTAGATTTGAAGTAATTTGCAGAATTACAAAAGTTGATGCGTTAACTCACGAGTGATGAGATATATTTAAATATAATTTTATTTTATTTAAAAAAAAACAGTATGCTTATCTATTTAGAAATACCCACATTTAATTAAAATCGTTAATTTTAAATGATGATGAAAAAATACAAAAATTGCATCTCAGACATCCCCCATCACTTTAATCAAGAATTAACACATCAACTAAAATATTATTTAATTTAAATTTAGTTCTCAAGACATTGCTTATTTGAGATATTTAGCCATAGATACTTACCAAGAATTATAAATGGCAAGGTACGATAGATATGGGACCAAATTTTAAATAAAAAAAAAACAGAACTAAATTGTCTTTTAAATGTTTTATTTTAAGATGAATTAAAATAAATTTAACAAAGGGTTTTAAAATGCATAAAAAAAAGTCACAATATATTCTAAATTAAATACTCCAAACTGTAAGTATGGTATTAATAAGACCTTTTATGTAAAAAATAGAATTGTTGCAGGTATAAAGCATATTTTAACTGAAAATCCTAATTTCTGGAGTTTCAGAAACAATTACCTGTTTTTTTTTTGTTTCCGTAAGTGTAGAAAACATTATATTCCTATTCCTAATGCCTATAATTGTTTGTTGTTAATTGTTTTGACCATAAGTTAATGTATATTAAACCTCATCGTTATTATTTACCTATTATTAATTAAATATCTTAAATTATGTTTTTTTTTCAAAATTAATACTTATTATATATTAAATTACATAAAATAATTTAAATAAATAATAATTAAAATAAATAATACCTATTTTTTAACACCTGTTCATGTAATGTAAAATCTATCTACTTCACTACTGGGGACATAGTGAAGCCACTGCCATTTGTGTCAATAAGGTTGTTTTATTTTTCTTGTGTGTAAATTACAAAATATGTAATTAAAAGGGGTATAAAGCGATAAAAAATGCTATAAATTTACAATAATAGCCCCCAAAAAGTTCCAAAATTGCCCAAATATATATATTTTTTAATTATAGCAAATCAAGATCTAAAAAACCTTGTGCAAGCCGGCAATAATTACGTATTTAACGTATGTAGAAAAACCTTCATAATTTGCAAAGTCCCTTTAAAAAGTTAAAAATGACGTCTAAAAACCGATTATTTTTTTTTTTTTATTTTACATAGGATGTTGAGTGTGGTCAAAATATTGATAAAAAAGTGAGGATGATAAAAAAAAATACAAAACTTTGTATCCTATCGTCCGGTAAAGCCGGACTTAACTTTTAACTTTACCGGACCCGAAATCAAAACAATATGGTTAAAATCAATTAAAGAGAAAAAAATAGACTAGTAAGCTTACGGGTCAAGTTCCATGGCGTTCTTCTTGTGGGGGCGAGAGCCCGCGATGGGCTATTTCTCACCACATAGTGGTTCAATGAAAAATATTGGCGAATTCCATTAAACATCGAAGGCAATTGTAATTATGGTGGGTGTCTCAGTCAGCAGTCTCGTCCTTATAAAGTTTTGAAAGAAAAATTTATAACAAGGTCATTTTTAAATATTTTAACCAAATGAATCAAAGTTAGGATTCTCCAGATCCCGTCTAAAGCGTAATTATTCATGTAACAGTCTTTGGCAAACTTCCGAGTAAAAGCGTCTTGTTCTTAGTTTCTTCAAGAGTCTTTTTGACCGAAATAACCCCCAAAAAGAAAATTATGAAATAAGTTTGTGCTTTTAATCGTCATAAGTTATTTTCGTGTCGCAGCATAAAAGTATTTTCCAGTTGTTTAAATATTCTTATACTGCATTGTTGTTTGTTTTCACAGGTCATAATTTGTAGCCGAGACAATATTTACCCCAAAGAAAAATCGTCATTATTGAAATATATTTTGCTTTCATCGCTGACAACAATGGCTTTCTACAACAATCACTTACATTGTTTGGATCATTTTTGGCTTTCCTTTATTAAAAATAAATTTTAATGAAAGAAGTTGGATAGTTAGAAATAGTTTTTTTGGACATTAATATTTGAATTATTTAGTAATTGCTAAGATTTTGTCATTGTCTCACGTCATACTTTTTAAGTCATTGGTTGTAATTTTCGACACTGTGTCAGCTGCCATATTTTCTTTTTTTTTTTAAACTCGTTTTTCATTGATAATGGTCTATATGATTTAACTAGACATTTTTACCATACCCCTAAGGTCTGAAATATTTGATTTTCCAGTGTCTTGCAGTTAATTCTTTTTTTTGTAACAGATTTATTATGTCGCCATTGATAAACCTTCTCAAAGCATATGCTATTGGGAGATTTTGTGTATTTAAATGTTAAGATAAAAATTATAAGAATAAAGGGCTTCTTAAAATCTGGATATTGTAAGATTTATAATTCAACAAGTATTAGTTTCTCAATTTATGTTTGGCATTCATCGGTTCACAAAAACTGTATTTTTTCTCTTCCTTATTTTTTAATACTTGAATAGCTGAAACCTCTTGACATAAGTGTGAGGCGTAATTTTTGTATAACTTCTGGTATTACGCTAATATTTAAGGTGGCGTAGTCGGCGGCCTTATTTGACGTCGATCTTAAAAAAAAATTAAACAGATAGGTGGACTTATACCCTCTAGCGCAAGGCCTTTAATATTGCCGACGCTTTAGTAAAAAAAATGGATCTGCTGATTTGGTGTGCCTTTGAACCTTTGTTGGGACCTAGAGTGAAATTTTGAATCCAATTTTTCCCAGAACATCTGTAAGACGCTCGAAGAAAACGACGTCTACTGCACATTTTGCACACCCGCAGTAAGCTGGCATGCTAGAACGCATAAATAGAAGTATTTATCGGTATTTCGCTAAAATAGCTTCTAAAAAAAACCAAGAAACTAAGATAGGATTCTTCATTTACTAGTGCTGGCTTATCGATCTCCATCTATAGAGTGTCCGGCTTGAATAGTGATGGGAAGAGCACTTCGCCTCCCATTCGATCTGAAGATTGGTGGCGAACAACCAATGAATTGATGTTGGCGAACAACCAATGAATTGATGATTGGTGGCGAAGAAACCGATGTTGGCGGGGAGGACTATTCCAGCGAGCTGCGTAGGAGCATGGGTGATATTCATAGTCAACTGCGCAATTCCATGCCAGCGATCGGATGAAGGACGCATATGAAGTCAATGCCAAAAGAGGTACAACAACGGTGGTTGTACCTTATAACCTTATTGTAGTCGGTTAATGCCCTACGGTATGGCTTCCACTCGTTACTGGTTTTGGCATGGTTAAAAAGGTTGCGTACTTTATACCGCATTTTGTTAAGATTGTTGTTCCACCAAGGTGCGCTGCGATTCTCCTGCTTCACCTTCAGTGGACAGTTTTTATGATATGCTGTTACAATAGCTTCGGACACTTTATCAGCCAGGTAATTTAGCTGATCAAGATTCTTTATAGTTTTGTCACAGTTTTTGTTATATAGGATAGAAAGTTCCTCTGCAGGGTCGACTTATATCCGGCCCAGTCAGTACTTCTCACGTTCCTGAACTTACCTATTGGCCTGCTACCGATAACAATGTCAAACCGTATGTATCTATGACCTGAGTATGATGGCTCCGATGACACGACCAGTTCCTGATCTTGCTGCCAATATAGTTTGAACTAATAGTTAATTCTTGTACCTCTTTTCTGTTTTTAGTAATAAAGGTTGGCTCATGGCTTATATGTCTACAAGTATATAGTTGAAGAGAAACTCAGCTTTGTGATTAATGTTTGTGCTTCCCCAGGCATTGTGGTGAGAGTTTGCATCACCTCCCAGGATAAACTGCACGTTTTTTTTTGCAGTATGCAATCAGATTTTGTACCAGCTGTGGGGGAGGTTGTTCTGCTGCATTGCCCGGGAAGTATGCAGAGCATATGATTGGGCAGAGATCTGAGAGAATAAAATGATTAATGTTATTCTTGCTAAGCATACACACGCTGTGATTTTTGCCATGGGAAGGTTCGATTACTTTGCCAGTTTCGATTACCCAGCCCACAGGCTCGACATTTATTGAAGTTCCATGGTTCTTGGTTAAGGGCGATATCGATTTTTGCCTCATCAAAGATTTTTGCTAGGACAGTGCTTGCAATCTTAGCATGCTGCAGATTGGCTTGTAGTACGCAGAGTATGGAGAAAAAAATAAAATGTCTACATTGGAAAGAAAGCTGGTCATTTTGAATATTTACTATGAATGCGTTAGAATGCGTTATTTCAATAAGGAATTTTGGTAATTGGTAGATATAAAGCAATTACCAAAATTCCTTTTATTGGTTGGATTATATTGGACCCAACCAATTATATATAGATGGATTACTTTTGAAACACCCTAACTTTCATAAGTTTATGTTGATAAACCAATACGCAAACGACCAGAGGAAACTCTGCTAATTTTTCTCGAAAACCATCGCTCTGGGCGATGTGCAACAAGGGTACCTTTTTTGTAGAAAAAAAATTGTAGTTTTCGAAAATTGACCTCACGATGCA